>NW_003303729.1:341167-524077 GCF_000142945.1 Phytophthora infestans T30-4
TCGGTAACCGAACCTAAGTGTGTGTGTGGGGGGGGGTGTAGCGGGGTACGTATCCCTAAGTGTACCCTGGTTACATGAAGTGTGACACGTCATACTTCGGGATATTTGTACAAAGTACCAAGGTCGTTCAAAGTCAACCATTGGTTAGCGACATTGCATTTCTATAGGTGGCTTATAGTTTGTATTAAACCCAAGCTTTATCTACCTATAAATATACTCAGTTTACATTCTACCTTAATTAGGTCACTTCGCTCTCTTTTGAATAAAGAGGAGACCTGTGAACTGCCGTTTACTGAGAGTTTGTATACTCTCGGAAGAAAACTTCCTCTAGCGCAAGGTGCTGTGTAACCCCGTCACAGTATACGTTGTTGCCAAAGTCAGGCGTGACATCATCGCTATGCTTGTAATCAGCGGAATCACCAACTTCGTGCATCTTCGACTTGATCCAATCACTTGGTGATAAAACTCGTGAATCCCCCAACTTGGGCTGATCGTATTTATCGACAGATTTCATGTGCTGAACACAATGCTCACTATAAATTTCTTCAATAGACTTGGTCATCGTTGGTTCAGCAACTGCATGTTCAGCAATCACTGGTTCAGCAACTACAGGTTCAGCAACTGCTGGGCTGAAACTTTGCGTGGTGTCGGCACCAATCGCCTTTTGGGTCGCACTGTTGGCTCGTCTTGAGGTGGTTTTCTGGGAAGATGTACTTACACATTGTTTTCTATATATTTAATTTAACCGCTCAAGATGAACTCACTATTATTTAGTTCCTATATATTGAGGAATAAATTTGTCAGAAATAAAAAAAATATTTTGAAGTGATCTGATTGGTTAAAATGAGCGGTGTGTTGCGTGAATGAGTGCTGCTGCTAAGTCGAGAACTTTCCGCACGAAGATGGCAGAGGTCGAGTTGGAGTGCGCGGTATACGGCGAAGGGACTGTGTTTCCCGTGAAGATAGCGAGCAATGCGAAAGTGAGCGCGCTGCAGGAGAAGATCGCAAGTACATACAGAGTCTCGAGCAACCGCGTTGAGGTTTACCCAGCGAGGTTGACGCTCTACTTGGCGCGGAAGAAGGGGGAAGCCACGTGGATGAACCACGACCACACGGTGAAAGGCTTCTTGCGAGGTGGCATCAGCACCGAGTATGAAGAGATGCTTTCGTCGTGGATTCTCGACGAAGATTGCTTTGGGAAGAACTTTCAGCCTGGTCGCAAGGAGATTCACGTGCTGGTGGAACTGCCACAATTGTCGGAAGCTGAGCTGCCTCGAGATCGTCAACTTGTTGTGGGCGACGTTCATATCCCAATCACGCAAAGTATGTCGTTGAATCCGCCAGCACTGGTCGCATTTAGGAAAGCATTTCTGAACGACAGTACCGACGTGAAGGCTGACGCATTGGTCGAGTTACCCCGAGACACGTATCTTCTTGGTGATTCGACACTCGGCTCTCGTACCTACATTCGTCATTGCTACCCTGCGCTATGGGAACTTTGTCTCGAGAGGATCCACGATGAAAAGACGAACACACCGCATCTCGTGATCCTCGGCAACCCGGGAATCGGCAAGACGTTTTTCGGCTATGTGATCGTGCTTCATCTTGTCCGTACTAATGAAACGGTGGTATATGAGAGTGGTGGCCTCAAGAAGCGCTTTTTATTTGCTCACAATGTGGTGGCTCAAGGATCTCAGGAAGATTTTGTGCACATTCTCGACCAGCCGACTACATACTACATCGTGGATGCCGTCAAGCCTGCGTATTACCCAGCGAAGACGATTCTTTTGACGTCGCCGCGCCGCTCCATCTGGTACGAGTTCAACAAGACCAATTGCCAGTCCTGCTACATGCCAGTGTGGTCTTTGAAGGAGATTCTACAATGTCGTAAGCTGATGTACTCGGATACACCTGTGGACGTCGTGCAGAAGTGCTTTCGTCGATGGGGTGGTATTGCTCGCTATGTCTTGCGATTTTCACAAGTTGGTGATCAGCAGGTATTGCTTGAAAAAGCAATGAACATTGTTAATCTCGACTGGTTGGTGAACGCCTGTAGTCAACTTGATGCGAACGAGGCTCAAGTGTCGCATCGATTGCTGCACTATCGCGTCAGCAAAGCTTTTGACAGCGAGTACTTCGTTTTTGCATCGCAATATGTTCAGCAAGAAATGTACAATCGTCTGCTCAAGAAGGATAAGCGGAAGCTGCTAGAGTTCATTGCTGCCTCGGATGGATTTGGTGCTCTTGCTGTGCTTCGTGGCCACTTGTTCGAAGGGCATGTGCATTCGGTACTGCCGCGAGGTGGAACGTTTAAAGTTCGACGTTTGGTCGAAAACAACGAGGCGTACGATTGATGACCCTATGGGAGATGAATGGGACGGCGATGACGAGGATGGTGATGATGGCATGAATGAAGATGATGCCGTTGCGATGGAAGAATCCAATGCTGTGGCGTTGGTCGACGGTGGCGCCGCACCTGTCATTTCTTTTCAGAGATTCGAGAAAGTTGTCGTTTTCAATGATGACAGTGAAATTGAAGCTGCTACTAATACGAGTTACCTACAGCCAGCGGTGAAGAATTACCAGTCGGTCGATGCGATTATCAAGCCGGATATTTTGCTCCAGGTGACAGGTGCACACAAACACCCCTGCAAGCAAAAAGGTCTCCACGATGTGTTGGAGCTTCTGGGAAATCCTGCAGCACCGCGGCTGTACTTCGTGCTTCCGCCTGACAGATTCACCGATTTCAAATATCAAAAGTATCTGGACTCAAAACGCAAGAGGATGATGGCGCCAAGCTATGAGAACGTGTGCAAGATACAGCAGTTTGCGATGGAAGTCAAACTTGAATCGGAGTAGGTGTGCAGTTCCGAGGTTCCAAAACCGCGTTCCGAACCGGTTCCAAAATGATGCCGTACTTCTTTGGTCCAGAAAAGAATTAACAATGAGGTTTTTCTTTAAAAAGCCTCGCATGTTTGATTGGTCAATGTCCACTCTGAGATGGGTTCGATTGGTTAAAATGAGCTCATATGAGGATTTGTATGCACGCGGATCGAGAGGAATTGACACAAAAATGGATTGAATTGCTTTTAGTGATATACCACTAGATTAAGCTTTATTTGCTTTTTTCTAGTATATTTTAAAGTTTAATTCTGAGGTGTGTTGAGTTGTTTTCCTTTTGGATTATTTTTGACGTCGAAGCGAAAAAAAAACTCTACCCTCCATAAAGTGATAGTTCAAATGGTCAAATTTGGCGGGAAATTTGATCATTAAAAAATCGTGCTGATGCTGCGTAAGTAGATAGAGCTTTCAAACTAGCTCAAACACGCTTCCGTTGAAGCTGTACGACCAAAGTTATCGCCGATTTAAAGAACTGGTAATTCTTTTTCGGATTAGACAAGTACTTGCTAGAGCTGCTGTGGTGCTTCAATTCTATAGTGAATTGCAATTATATGTGTTAATTGTGAGAACCCTGTTTCCAAAATTTTCGGAACCAAATTTTAATAACTAGAAGGGCTGTGGTTACATTGACATCTTCCGTTGGTGCTCGGGCTCCGAGTTCTTATACTTTTATATATAAACATATAAAATTTATAGAGAGAGGGGGTAAGGGGTAGTATAGAAAGAACATATAGAGAGACAGTCCTGCGTTTTTTTTGTGGAACTTGGGAACTCGGTCGGTGTATGAAATCTACCATGATCATAATAGTTAATGTTACGTCGGTTCGGTGACATGGAACCGGTTCAGGTCATGTTTAGGAACTTTACGCACTTCTCAATATTAATAGCTACAATCACTCTGGTAATCCCTCGTTTAAAGTGCCGATCGGGGACAATGTACGAGAATTCACATTAGAATTGCGCGAACTCGCGCGTTCTTTCTCCGGGCGTACGCTAGTGGACGGACTGCATTGATTATGTTACATCGTCCGCTCAACCTGTCCATAAAATGGCATCTAGAGTACCCCTAGCCGCCCTTAGATACAGCGATGATGTACCATGTAGTACAGTATTAATACGCCACTTCACGCAAGAATCGAAGCTCTGAAGACACTCAAGGACCATTATCGGAAGTGGACGGAGGCTGTCGCCGCCTCGTCCCCGTCCTGTCCCTCACCACGTCCCTCTGATATCCGAATTATCGGAAGTCGTCACTTACAATAACAGCCGTTATCCCAGCGAACGCTCCATCAATCACAATGCATAAAAGAAAAGAGTGGTGCAGCACCAATATCGAAGAATAGAATAACAAAGGCAGCCAGCAGCAAGAGCCTTTTGCCCCGAGGCCATGAAGCAAGATAGGGTCGCAAGCTGCGGCCCGCATCACAAGAGAGGCGACGCCCGGACTGTTTTGCCGTATGAGGGAGGCGATGCTTGGATAGTGTACGCTGTGCTGTCGTGTGAGGGAGGTGCTGACCCGTAGATGGTATTGAAAGGAGGATTCTGGGTTTGAGTGAGCGTTGTGCTGAACATGGTGGTGCGTGTATGGGACATGCGCAGAATGACGCGTGAATGCTAGGTGGAGTGCAGTGTTTTGATATGCTAAGCTATTGTCCGAGTGTGGTGATACCTGTACAAGGATAAGAATAAGCGCTAGAGCGTATGAAGAAGCTACATGAGGAAGAAACTCCGGAGGGAACGACACGGTAAGCCTACGGCAAGATTAAAACGAGGGAAACAAAGATGAATGGGCAGATGACTCGCTAGTGGAAAGGTAATGCATGCGTAAAAACCTAGTGAAGAAATATCTAATACGAAACACTCACTTGTGACTGCGATGTATTTAGTCTTATGTAGTTTACAGTCTCCAATTGAAGCTCTCACTCAGTGCGTTGAGGGTATGTTGTGACTGTTTGCGCTGAGCCAGACTGCTTCATCTTCATAAACTTTCTATTCCTGTGCGGTCCGATTAACTCGAATAATAATTCTTTTGCGCCTGAAGTAGAATCGTTTTTCGGCTGGATTATTACGCCAATTGGATCCATGTAGCTTCTTCAATTCGCGTACAGCAGGACCACCATTAATTCCCGTCGTCCACTCCTGCCATACTAGATGAACCGTTTTGAGAGATCTCGTGAGCTTGTACGTCGTGGGTAGCTGCGCAGCTGGAGCCGAGGTTGCAGTAGTTGGTGTGTTCAAGTCCAAGGTCAAACGTACGGTGGCGGCACCAGAGGTAAGCTGTGAAATCGTATTCTTAATGTGATTACCGACTTCGCTAAGTTTGTTATCAATGTGTGCCAGTGTTTGTTCTTGCTGCTGTCTTAGATGCCGCATTAAATCTGGGATAACGTCATTCAAATGATCCGCTTGCGGTGATTTCTCCGTGAGCATTTTGGTTTTCAGCTCAGCTGCGAATGGGTTAAACTCGCTGCAGCTAAATGGAGAAGGTGAGCCCATAGTTTATGGGTCGGGTGAAGGTCACGCAGCAGATCCGCGTCCTGTACGACAACTATACGAACGTACAGTAGTAACTCCAAGAAGCCCCCGGTTGCTACGTTGGGTGCTGACTGTTGTTTGTATGACGCATATAGTCATCGACAAAGGGAAAGACGCCACGCTGAAGCTGCTCAGGAGGAAGAAGAGCTGTTCGCTCTAAGAAAAACGACCGTTTGTCAGGGGGGAAATCCTGCTAGAGACCGCATCGCTTCTCGTGGCAAAGCGCTCAGGTAACAGCCGTCCATTGCGGATGCATTTCACCTTCCTAACCGACGAATTTGTGAATCTGTAGCACCTGCTAATTCGGCCATCCTTGCTCCTGAACCCCGTGCCGCATGTGTCTTAGCCTTCGTATGCATGCCTAATGCTGTGAACGCCTTTATAGTGGCGTCGTAATGCGATCGGTATTTTATTGATTTTGTTGGATTCTTGTTTGACTTTAGAAGTTTGTTGTCGTACCAGTCTTCAGGGGCCAGAAAGTTAGGTAGCACTTCCATTTGCACACACCAGCGATAAAACAGATACAGAGTGAGTGCCCCAACTGGGCAAACTTCAACATTGATGTGCCTAATACACGAACCAAACTCACGACGGCCGAACTGATTTATTTCCCCCTGCTCCATTATCATGACTAGTGCCCGGCAATCTGTAAATCCTTCGTGTTCCAGAATCACACTAAAAAGGTCAGGTAACTCCAAATTACGGGAAAGACTCGCCTCTTAAGAGACATGCGTGGCACAGGAAATGACTCATCCGATTCCGTAGATCAGCACCCCATATAATAACGAGAAATTGCAACCAGATCGGCTGTGGTGCAGTACCCATCCAGGAGAGATCCGCAAGCCTCGGTTAGCATATTAGCTTTTTTTCCGTGTTTTTCTCGCTTCAGCGTTGAACCTAGTGCTTTAATCCAGCTGTTGCGTGGATGAGGGAGTGAATTCACACCTCTAGTCTGCTGATCGCTGTACAAATCTGACATAGCGCTCACGTACATCTCTACAGTAGCAACTCCAATCTTTCGCTGTCAATTTTTGACACGAACTTCGCAATCTACCACTTCTTCACGTAGAAAAAGATGTAGCTTCGATGCCGAAACTTGGTAGCGTGTAGTTTCATGAAATTTCTTGCGGTCACACCATGCCTTGAGCCTCGCGCTGTTTTGGCTCGTACGCTCGAACTGTATTTGCAGGGCGGGATTTACGACACCGGTCCAGCGTTGCGTGGGCACTCTCTTCGAGCTCCACCTGAAGCGATGGTGGCTCCGTAGCACCTCTACACCTAGATCCAGAAATGGAACTATTGCCTCTGTACCAGAAAAATATCTACCTTCAAAGCTGTAGTAGATACTTTTTATGGCATTTGGAAGGTTTTGACTATTCACGCTGAAACGTTTTTACTGAGGGACGCCGTCCTCCATACTTAGAGCATGTGAGTAAGAAGACACCTAGCCCTAGAAAGATAATCATTCATTACCGTACTGTACATCATCGCTGTCTTTAAGGGCGGCTAGGGGTACTCTAGATGCCATTTTATGCACAGGCTGAGCGGACGATGTAACATAATCAATGCAGTCCGTCCACTAGTGTACGCTCAGAGAAAGAACGCGCGAGTTAGCGTAATCCTCATGTGAATTCTCGTACATTGTCCCCGATCGGCACTTTAAACGAGAGATTACCAGAGTGATTGTAGCTATTAATATTGAGTAGTGCGTAAAGTTCCTAAACATGACCTGAACCGGTTCCATGTCACCGAACCGACGTAACATTAACTATTATGATCATGGTAGATTTCATACACCGACCGAGTTCCCAAGTTCCACAAAAAAAACGCAGGACTGTCTCTCTATATGTTCTTTCTATACTACCCCTTACCCCCTCTCTCTATAAATTTTATATGTTTATATATAAAAGTATAAGACATCGGAGCCCGAGCACCAACGAAAAATGTCAATGTAACCACAGTCCTAATAGTTATTAAATTTTGGTTCCGAAAATTTTGGAACCAGGGTTTCCTACAATTAACACATATAACTGCAATTCACTATATAATTGAAGCACCACAGCAGCTCTAGTAAGTACGGCATCATTTTGGAACCGGTTCGGAACGCGGTTTTGGAACCTCGGAACTCAACAAAAACCTCCACTGAGGTTATTTTGAAATTGTTCTCAGTCAAGCAGAAGCATGAAGGAAGCGCGCCAGGTAAGCGACGATCGCGTAGCGACGCCCGACTTAATTAATTTTAATTCTGAAAATATATCGATCAATATATAGAAACTATAAAATTGGAAATCCAGTTTGAGAAATAAAATGATTGGCCGGGTCTACAGAATCATCCTTATTGAGAATGACCTATGCTATATTGGCTCTACTATCAACAATTTGTCATGGAGGACACAAAAATAATTTTCGAAGCTGGGTCGAAGGCAAGCATACACAGATGTCAATCTTTCCATACTTCAAAAGCCACGGCATCAAAATTCAAGATCACTCTCGTGAAGAAGTATGAGGTTGTAGACAAACAGCATCTTCAAGCATATGAACAACTTTACAAGGCAAATTTAGAAAAACAGCAGTAAATAAAAACAATGCGTTTGCGATAGATCAGCTGCGAAAAAAAGAGTATCGAAAAGATAACAAAGAGAAATTCAAGGCCTACAATAAAGAATACTATAGGGCAAATAAGCAACGATGGGATGCAATAACTAAAGCCCGACAAGCAGCTCGATCCAATTGTGAATGTGGTGGCAAATATTCTGCTGCAAATCACCATGTTCATGTTCGATCGAAGAAGCACAAGCGGTGGCTAGAAGAACAGAGTGCTTAGACTATGATATTTTGTTTTACTTTCTCCAGGTACATATAAACAGTCATGAATCACTCGCGTCAATCTTATCATAAAGATACCAGAAGTAATCGTCAGAAACGACGTGATGCCAATCACCAGCAAATGATACGAAATTTTGCTAATGCACGATGCGTGAAGGAGGAGCAACAACAACGAATTGAGGATCCAATTGCATATATTTTCAATGCTTAAGATAGATTTTTTGTAACCCTGGCAATTTGTTTTAGAGATATAGATAATAACAATGTGTTGATAACCATGGAGACCGATACGCGCTAAGCGTCACTCATAGAAGCGATACATGAACAACATGAAGATAATAACATCGTTTCTACATTATCTTAAATATATTTCAGATAAATATACCTAGAAAGTGGACATTCAATACGTTGATACAGCTGATGAGGAGCCGGTCGTTATTGATGATAATGATGACAAAGTTTACACTCCAACAATCGCACCAATCAACGTGAAGCCATTTACATTCGACACTGATAAGGTGAAGTCTGATGCGAACATTCGAGAGAAGACCTTGAGTTTGGTGATGGCGAATATGAACCAGTCTTCGAAGTGAGGTATTATTTTTACAAGACCTGCAGGCGCTTCAATTCACTTTTGAAGTTTCCAATCTATTAATCTTATCGGTGCTATCGCTCATAGCTGTAATCGCTCTGTCACGATACACGATATAAGTTCCGCGTTTCATAGCGCAAGGGCAAAAAAATACGATGCGTTGCTCAGCGATGGCAGAGTCGTGTCGTTTGGAGCAATCAAGTCTAATGGTGAGCCCTATCAGCAATATCAAGATCGCACAAATTTAAAAGCATACCGTGACTATGATCACAAAGATACAAAGCGAAGAGAGCGATACTATAAGCGACATGGTCCGATTGATGATCAACATCCTTACACTCCCGATTGGTTCTCGAAAAACTATTTATGGTAGCGATCATGCAGCAATATCTGTATATACAGACTAAATATTCTAGAATATACAATCTAGCCATACAAGACTATATTGACAATTATAGATATGAAGTATACAGCCGCTTGATCGCTTGATCGCTGGATTTAAGGGTTTTGACTTTGTCGGAGAGCCCACGCGCATTGAAAAGATGATTGAATCTCAACAAGAGCGAATTCAAAAATCTCAAAATCAACTCAATCTCATCAATCGCGAGTTTCTGCCTATTGATATTGAGAGCCTAACTCTTGCATAGTTTATATTACAGATGTCATTATCCGAGCTGCTTGAATAGTTTGTAGAACTCGTCTTCTTTTCCATGCTGCAAATAGTAGAGCCATAAGATACAGAAGCCATCACAGTGCCCGAAGCGGGGGTCTTGGATATCAATTTCCATTTCTTATCACGGAAGAGCGTTTCAGCTGGAGCTGGTTCGACGAAGTGCTCGAAAGCAGAGATATCACTTGCGGTGGACATTGTATAGTACGAGATTGCTTTATATTGGGCAAGATATAGATCTTCAGCAAAAACATAATATGAGCGAAAAGAAAATTATTAAATTATCTCGAACAACAGATGATCAACTAATGAAACTCGCTACTTCGCTTGGGGTAAAGGTAGATCAAATCGATTTCAAGCGAAATCTTGGTAGAAGCAAAGATTATGCAATAATCAACATGGGCAATCCAACTATCGGAGACACACATTGGCTGGCAGTCTCAAACAAAGACAAGCGCTACTTCGATCCTCTTGGTCTTCCAGACACGCGTTATTCCCAAAGACTATTCTTATTCAAATTCGACCAGTAGCACTGGTCAGTACGCTGGTCCATTTCAATTCAACCTATCCACGATCTCTTCTCAAGCTGCGTTTGTCAACTGGGAAGAGGCTGTCATTTAGCTTCCAATCAAGCTTCAGATTCTCAATGCTGGCGGATATTCTGTTACCTCGACGGCTGCCTGTACCGTTGATCAGCTTGTTCCTAAGGCAGATGCCTGGCAATTCATTGATTCCGTTCAAGTTGTTGTAGATGGCGTGACCGTTCAGACGAATCATGTTCATGAAAATGTGAATGCTACGTTCAAGGCGCCAACCGAATGGGACTACAGCTCCTACATTAAACGAGGACCAAGGAGCAACTTCGTGCTAGATGAATATCGTCTACCAATTCCCGGAGTCGCCCAAAATCTTGACAACATGGCAACATCCAATTATATTAACGGCACCGTTGGCGAATGGGGTCTTTTTAACACATTTTCGAATGTAGGTGCGTACGAACGATCGCTATTCACCGCGCTTGATCAAAGCAGCGGTAAACTTGCATATGATATCATGGGATCTAATGCCAGTATCCAAGCTGTGTCAAAGCCGCACGTATACGTCGCGCCAGCTGGCGCCGTTGCTGCCCGGTGCTCAATTTTACGTAGCTCATATTTAGCCTGCATTAAGCTCTCTGACTTATCCGACTACTTCAAGAAATGTACAATGCAAAAGAACAAGAAGGGGTTCATGTATATCAAATATAACTGCTCTGCTACGTCAATTACCACTGGTGGATCAGCAGGTACGGTTGCAGCAACGAATATTGCTAGCATCAACAGCAATATGAACTTCGGCAACACTTGCCCAATTCTATGGAATGGTACATCCGCAAATATAACCAACACTGGCGAATCAAGTGGTTTAGCTGTTCCAGGATCAACAAATTTATTAGTCACAGCCGATGTTAGTGGTACTGCAACTTTGGGAAGTGGTATTGCTACATCGCAGACATTCTCTCGTCTACTGGTTCCAACGTATAGCCCAAATCCATCAGCTGACAACGCTCTCATCCAAAAGAAGACGTTTCGTTACTTTGAACGTGTAATCAGCAAGTTTGCAAGTTTACTGTCCAATCCGGTCAGTCATTTTCATGGACGGTGACGAATGGTATTGCCAATCCGAAGAAATTGATTATGCAACCTGTTATTACAAATGTAACTCCTGGATCAAGCTCTTTACCAGATGTGATCAATCCATTCCGTAGTTGCTTTTCAACGATGCCAGCCACGACGAGTCCTTATGCAGCTTTAAAAAATATCCAAGTAACGGTGGGGTAACGTCCCAATTTGGAATAACTCTGTCAACCTCGGCTACGATCTATTCGTACAAGAAATGTCAAAATCTGGCGTTGATGGTGGCCTCAATGATGTCACTAAGGTTGGCTTACTGTCTCAGCATCTATGGGAATCACTGTACCGATTTATTGCTGTTGACATTGGGCCGTCGTCTACCCAGCGACGATGGTGCAAGCAAGTCGACAATTGTTTTCAGGCACGAACAACACGAACTACGCGCTTACGATTATTCTCATAATTCAACGTGAAAGTCGTAGCACTGTAGATACTGCTATGGGCACTGTCTCTCAAGGCGCGGTTCAAAACTAAATGCCAACCCGCTATCAATTAGTATTTTTATTGGCCAAATATAGGATCCAGGCACAAATGAACGGGTTCTTCACTGATAACCAAACTAAGCAAAAAGCGTATGATCGCTACTACAATGCAATGGCCCAAAAGTGATTTTGTCCAAGGCGCGAAGTTGAAAGCAAGGATTCAGCAGCAAGCTTTAGACGGCGCTAGCAGCGATTCTTTGGCAACTCTGTTCCAACAAGGCATGGGCAAATCACGAGATTATGACTATGATCAGATCACTAGTAAGCTCACGAAGAAGGCTCCTCCAGTAGTTAAGGGTGACGAATGAAAGCTCCACGACTCACCAAAAGAAACCAAACCCTCACCAAAAGAAACCAAATCCACATCTTCAAAAACATATAAGTATGTTCCTCAGCAAACTGATACGGACGGGAGCATGAGCGCTCCACCGAGCTTCTCGTACGAGGAAATGATCAATGACGAAAATTTCATGAATCATATGAACAACTTCATTTAAACTAAAAGAAAGAAACACATGGATATGGAAGAAGCTTTTCAAGATCGTATTCAAAATACTTGACGAAAAATAAAGATTATAGAAGCAAGGTATTTATGCATAACCGTAAGACTACTAAAGAAGACATTGACGATAAGGCCAGTAAAATCGCAAAAGCGTTCTTGAAACGTAAACGTGATGCATCTGCTCCAGATGAGACATCTCCTAATCTCCGACAAAAAATAAAATCAAACAGGAAAAAATTGAGCGCAAAATGAGCTCTGCTGATCTTGGTGCTGATAAGAAAGAGATGGTCAAGGAGCGTGTAAAAGCTTATTTTAATAAAGTTGTTGATGATAGCACAACTGTGAAGTGAAACCATCTTCTTAATACTATCAGAACACAATTTAAATCGGTCGTAGATGACAAACATGGTAATAATTATATTGATACGCATGCATCGAAAATGACAGGAAACATACGAAGGCCAACATGAACCAATACAAAAAAATATGGAAAGAGTGGATGAAGGTTGTATTAGACACATAAGTTTCTACTGCCACAATATCACTCTACATCAAGAAACTATCCTCCCGAAGTTGCGAATCGTCTTTAAATACGAATGCGCTTGATGTTTTTTCTTTGCTAGCTGAGAGAAATTTATTTGTCAAGCGCCCTCTCACTCCTCGAAGCACCTTGATCTTTTTTTGCTTCAAAAAAAAATTTATCTCAATCACGCTGGAATCCTTTTCATCTTGGACTGGCAGCATAATCCTTCCATCGATTATCATTACTGAATCAGAGGATATCACAGTTGAGTTGATTGTGGCTGTACCTTCGGGCACTGGCTTTGAGGTTTTGGCTCTCATAGTCTATATAAGTTGGCCCATTCATTACGCTTGTTCAATTTTTTGATCATCATGAAGTTGATGGCTGTGATCTTATTGTAGTCAATGTTCATTTGAGCTCCTTCGATGTCATCATCATTTTCTTTCTTCAAGTTTTCATTTCGAGTAATAGTCAACAGATTCATGTAGCCAAGGCGATTCAAGGCTTAAGCAATGAAGCCAAACCTTGTAATGGTTTCTTCCGATCCAGTGTAGTGTTACGTGAATACATCTGCCTTGAAGGAGTATTCACAGTAGGATTCGTCAAGTTGTTTGATGTTTTCTTTAGCTCGTCTATACATGGCACTAACGGAAACTGTTACTGGGCCCAGCTGACTGAATGTTGATGCAGTTGATGTTGTTTGAGAGTATATACTTCCACCAACATTGAATGTGTTCGATACTGTTCCTGAAAACATGCAGCGTTGCAGAAGGTGAAACCAGTTCTTATGCCTACTCTCCCGGTAGAACTTATTGTAATCGTCTCGTATTCCCAGTCATCATCGCGAAAATCATTTACTGTTGTGTATTCAAAATATGCCGTTTTGGTTGAAGTCGCATTTGTTGCATTGCTCAGGTGCAATCGAAAAAACCAATGGGCGTTGCATTTGATAATTCCATGAAAATGAGCATATCGAAGTTTGCAGATCCATCGTTTAATGCGTTAGATGCCTTTATGTAGATATTGCCAGAATTCAGTAAAACTGGCGCTGTTCCAAATGAACTGGTGTATGGCGTATTCAAATCGAATATCATCTTATTAACAGTGTCGGAAACAAGGTAGAGACATCCAGCCGCTGGTGTAGGGAATGAACCAGCAGGTATTATACAAAAGGCATCCGCTGAAGTTGCAAGAGTATATGAATGAGAAATCCACTTTTATAAGGCTGACTATTGCCAACATTGAAGCAGAATCTATGCGTCTGAGACGTAAAACCAACCCGATAGTTTATCATTCCAGTTGATATTAAATAAGTCAGCGCTTGTAGCTGAAACACCACCTACTTGTGCAGTGAGATCAATTGCAGATACTAGATTTAGAATGGGATATGTTCTATTGGTGCTGGCGGATCCATCAATTTGCGTACCAATGATCAGTGGACTGGAATCATCTACACGATAGACCTGAATACTATCTCTCAAGCTCGTGCTCGCAATGTGTTTGATCTGGTTTGTGGTAGCGCTGCCCGATCCGAACTGAATCACTGAGTTTGCATTGGTAACCATAGCTTTGCTCGCTGCGACAGAACCCGGAGTGATACCACTCAGATACGTTCCATACCCCGTTACTCCATTCAAATATGTTGCCGATGCTGTGATAAGTGTTCTGTTCATGTAAAAGCTGGTGGGGTTAAAAGACCCGCTCACATCAAGTTGATAACCTGGAGAAGTTGTATTGATACCGACATTACCTCCACTTTTAATCGAGAGCCTTCTCGTATTATTAGCATCCAGGTATAGATCGCTTGCAGTACCTGATCGAATATCGCATGCGCCACCAGCACTTGCGATACCGATGGTGAGCGTGCTTACAGCTGCTGAGTTAGTAAATAAAGCAACATTGCCTCCAGCACTCTGTGTGTGAGTGATACCTGAACCCGACAGATTCCAACTAGATAATGTACCAACGCTCGTTATGTTTGGTTGAGCTGGAGTAAGCAAAGTTCCAGTCAATGATGTTGCGCTGAGAGAATTTATTCCAGCGATATTTAGGCTACTGTCAACAACCAAAGCTTTGTTTGCGGAAGCTATCCCCGCAGTGATACCGGTGATAGATGTTATATCAGCCGAAAAGCAACTGCAACTCCATTGATGTTAATTGTGGAAGCGTTTATAGATCCATCTACTTCTAACTTATACGTTCCAGATGGTGCTACGGTTCCAATTCTCACGTTCTGGCTAACGTCCATCCACATTGCAATTGCATTGCCTGAAAAGATACGAAAACTATGTTGCGAGATTGCTCCGAACCTAGGCGCGATGTTTGACACTTCGAGCACACAGTTCATTGGCGTAGTAAGACTGTTTGTCCAACGCGCATAACTTGCAAATGAAGTTGTGTTGTTGGTGATCGTTGTTTGCAATCCAGTTGTGAGAGTTCCAAGCAATGTAATATTATGTTGAGCTGCTGTGCTAAGCGTTCCAGTCAACGTAAATGCTGTCAATCATCCAAACACATTCAGAGATGACAATGTTCCAATCGACGTGGTATTCGGTTGCGCTGCCGTCAGTAGAGTTCCAGTAAAATTTACTGCCGTCAAATTACGAAATGAGCTGATATCTTTATTCGCATCGACCATAAATACTTTGATGCTGTAACCGTTCCAGCTGTGACTCCTGACAGTGAACTGAGATCAACAGCAGCTCGTGCAATCGTCAGCGATCCACAGTTGAGATTACCTGCTACAGCCAATGAACTGAAGACTCCAGTCCCATCGCGTTTCTGGTATCTCTTGGCAGGGTCAAGTAATCATTTGATCCAAGGAAGAAAGAACTATTGAAGACTGGACTATTGGTTGTTGAGGGAAGAGAAGACATGTTATTTACTTGTATATACAATCACAGAAATATGATTAACTTCTATGAAACGATAGATAAAAAAGCTCCAGAAACATCCAAAGAATGACCATTTTGAATTACCTTTCAGGCTCTGCGTAGCGATTCCATCGGGCAGTGGCAAATCCAACACCGTCCTCTGTATCATCGCTCAGCTTAGCAAATGCTTTACAAAGATCGTCATCTGCACGAAAACGAATGAGACGCTCTACGATCATCTCAAGGATACCATCGATGACGTCGATTTTTTTGAAAATGGAGTAGTTCCAGCAATGAGCGATTATGACATTGAGACAAGCAAACTCGTTATATTTGATAATTTGGTGCTCGAACCAAAGAAGACTCAAGCTCAAATCGGTCAATACTTCATCAGAGGCCAAAAACAAGGATGGAGTATGATCTACATTAGTCAGAGCTACTTTGGTATTCCACAGACGATTCGCATCAACAGCCAATATATGGTTCTCAGCCGTAATTTGACCCAACGAGATCTTGCAATTATTTGCCGCGACTTTCCAAGTGATATGCCAGTCAAAGAATTTATTGATCTCTAGAAGCGAGTAACATCTGAGAAGATGAGCACTATGTTAATGGACATCATCGAAAGCAAGATCTATCGCAATGTCATCGAGTATATCTGCGAAAGGTAATCACATCGTCGAGTCATATTTTTTTGTCTCATTGGCAAACGAATACACACGTTAGGATCGATAATCTGCAACGGACGCATGTCTTGATCATAGAAGCTCAACGTGATCTCGTTTTTGGTTCCTTGCATCGGACAATATGCAATACCTTGACCTTGTGACGTGGTAAAAAGTCCGCCGAATCCTACTTCAGCGCTTGTGGAGGTGTGGGGAACTAAATTGTTGCTTGCAATTGGGTTATAAAGATTAGACAGCTCTAGAATTACAGCAGCGACAGGAGGCGTGACGTTGTTATTGATGGCGTAAACGGTCGTAGTTTGAGCAGCAGGATATACACCATTGGATAGCCCAACGTTAGCTCCAAATCCAGAGTTATCAATCTGAAGTTGAGGAGTGTATGCAGTGATGCAGCTGGCATTGTTGGGAGGCCGCTTGCTGCTGTGTATCCAGTGACATTCTTTACAGGCAGCATCGTGAGCTGAATCGCATACGCGGATGGATTCTCAGCACACGAGATGAAGTAGTAGTATTCACCGGTCGTGTTGTTGCCAGATTTAAGTTGTTTTGAATACTCCATTGCTGCAGGTAGTTGTTGATATCACTTGCTGAGTATGTACCATCTGGCAAGGTGATTGAGCACGTAGTTGTTGTTGCTGCTGTTGGCCAAATGATTTTGAATTAAGTTGTTTTGGCGTTGAGCAGTGATAGCCTTCCAGCTGTAATAAATTGAGATCGAGCCAAGTGCGCATTCAAACTGACTGAAATCAATCGGTTGACTGAATCGATATCGGAAGTGATGCTGGGCAACTTGATTGTTGACGTTCAACAAAACTGGAAATGACATTTTGATTTGCTTATAAATACACAAGTGAAGAAAATGCATCGACGTAAAAGAATTCGCAGGCAGATGATGCCACAACCAATGGATATTGACGGTGATGGTGTCACCTGCGGAACTGTCAATCCGCTTGGACCCTCCAAGACAAACCATGGCTCCACAAACATTGAGACTCTGACGAAGCAACCGGAGAAGGTCAATGTTAGCCAACTCGCCAAGGAGCAAAAAAAGGCAAAGATGCCCAAATACATTGATACGAGTAAATTACTCACCTTCAAGCGTGAATCTAAGAGAGCTTCATCATCCGCTTGAATTGGGCATAATAATTTGTTGAAAATACTCCTTTCTCATACAGCTTGTCAAGAAGTTGCTTCATTTCCTTTTTAATGCTTGGATTATCATCTCCAATAGCTGTAGCTCCTTGTAGCATTTTTAAGCGGTTTACTACCCCATCCAGCTGCTCATTGTACGCCGAATTAAATTCTCGTAACTTGATATGACATTTGCTCAAGCAATATCTCATAAAGTCTTGCTCAGGCCCGTCGAGAAGTCTGAAGAAATGCTTGTCGAAGCTCTTCTCATCCTCAATCAGGTGCCATAAATCAACGAACGCATGAGAGACGAGCATAGTCTTCCGATTTACAAGTGTTTTTCCGCTGCGTAGACGCGCGTGCAATCCATTGAAATTCATAACATGTGGACCCCGTTTGGACGTCATTTGGATGTGATTTGCTTTTTATATTGGGTGTATTCATATTACTTCTCGATTTCAGTTTCAAGTGATTTATCACTGCCTGTTGGAGTGAAATCTCCATGAAATATGCGTTCCCTACGTGCTTTAGAGTGTGTTTGTGGCTTAGCAGGTGATGCAGGTTGAGGCGCTAGCTCATATGAGAAGTCGGGAGCTTCCTCGCTAACCTCTGATGCTGTGGATCTGTTTGCAATCTTGTTGTAGCTAGTATTGGCAGCAAACGTGCTATGGAGTAGCTTAGCGTGAAGGTCATGTGTTTCTCTATTAGTAAGCTTCGCATATGTTGGTGATTGGATCAGATGTGATTCGACAATGTGATGGATCATGCTCATGCTCATTGGCTTTCCATTGTATTTTACGAAGAGCTTTGAGAGAACTGAACTGAATCCATTATTACTGTCATATTCGCCTGGACTATTGTTGTAAACACGCCAAAGTGGCTTTGCTGGTGTTTGCCCGAGAGAGCCTGAAAGTAAATGAAGAAAGTTAGCAATAAGATTGATCGTTATTCCATCGAGATCAATAATTTGCGCACCCATGAGGCGAACGTTCTTAAAATTATTCAAGTAGAGCTTCGTTCCTTGGAGGTAGTTACCACCATCAACTTTCTTCAGATAGACTGAGGGCCATACGAGACGCAGAGGATAATTGACATTGAGATATAGTGTGACATAGTCAAAAAAAGGCGTAGATATGCAATTCGTTTCGCTTTGGTAAGTTTGCTTAGCTCATGGTTAGATAGATACATTTCACCATATGTATCCATGATAATCTTCTTGACGTTTCGTGGAACCGCTATCAATTCTTAGTAGCTAATGTATTTCTTCTCTTCTTCAGGCGTAAGATCATTATCCAATTTTTCCTTCTTATTCGGCTTGCTAAGTACCTTTCTCACTGCGTTATAGTATTAAAACGCGTCACGAAATCGATTCTTCACCATTTTGTAAAGTGCATTCAAAGTAAGGATAAGACTATCTTTGCTTTTGTAAAGACGCATCAATCTAGCAAACATGTCAGAGCTCTGAACACCATACACTTTCTGCATCGTCGTACTTGTTGGGGTGTTGAGTACGAGCAATGAATTCGTTAGGATCCCATTGCATATTCGCCTTCCCCGATTTGAGCAATCGAAGTAGTTCCCTCAAATACAGGTTCATTTAGGCTTTGGATAGCCTGCCATTGCTCATTTCGAGATCGCGAATAATTATTTGTTTTAGGAGATTTATAGAATGGCGTGAAAGAAGCTGGAAAATCAATTTGGGGTTTTTTGAAAAGTAATTGGAAGCCAATTGCAGGTTCTGTAATGGATACAGCTGCTGATATCACCGCACCAGAAACCGGTGGATTCAGTCACGAAATCCGTAAAGGAGTAAAGCAATTAACTGGGGCTGGCATGACTCAACCTCGTCGCGATCGTCATATTGCTGCTTCGGGAAGCTTTAGACTTGGTTAAAGTCAATAGGAAAGAAGAATCCATAAGGCGTGGCTCCACTTTCTTTGTATCGCTTGAATGTGATACGCTTGTCCAACTTCAATATCTTCTCACAATCGATCGCTTATCAGGGACTTCACCAGCTGTCTCACGCCACCTTTGATAATGCTGATACATAATATCTCTCTCCACGCAATATAGGCCTTTCGACTCACTGTGTACGGTCCCATTTAGTCCAGATTCATTAAGTTCATTGACATAGTTGGCAATGCCCTCATTGCTAGCAGTTGTCATAGAATCATAGATAGGAGTTCGAAAGAAGGATTTTGGCTTGGGGTTGGCAAACTGCTTCAAATATGTGTCGAATTTGCTCATCTCATTATCATTTTTGATCACATCATCAATCATCTTTCCATAATAAACCTTGTTGTGCTGTTCCGCTGGATTTACATCGAAAATTGCCATCTTGTCTTCGACGATGCCAATCAAGTTGTTGGAAGCACTAATAAATTCAGTGATGTTGCCATGTACTTCTTCTTCATGGTAGAGCTTTCGACTAGATTGTACGGACTCGGTGATAGCAGACTTTATTCGCTCAAGACAATTACGAAACGAGCACTTATCGCCAGCAATTTCCTCAAACCAGCACAATTTTTTTATGTCGAAGTTGCGGCGATCCACGCTCGCCAAAGACATTAAGATGCTGAGTCATGTGAGTATTTGCTGTTCCCAGAAGACTAGTAAGGAGCTTGAAGAAATTGGACTTCCCAATTTTGTTCTCCATTGAATATAACACGATCATAACCTTCGTCTTGTTGTCTGGATAGTGACAAAGACTACCAATATACTCCATCAACCACTGGTACCTCTCAGGATGATCGAAGCAAATGATACGCTTCAGGTAATCAATTAACACTGGGTGCAAGTCAGATTCGGTAATTTTTTCGTGCAAATCCTTCGCCAGTAGTGGATTTGATAAGCTAATTGTCTCCATGTCATTTGGATCATGTTCCCATTTGCAGACAGTATTTGCAAACTTGTGGAATGGAGCCGTATTGAGAAGGTCAGACAGCTTGATGGAACGTGGCTTCTTGTTTTCAATGAACGGAATTTGCACCTTGAAGCAGTTCTTTGGATCATATGCCTTGATCACAAAATTATCGTCCTCCGTTGGCTTACGCTTGTAGTAGGTGATATCGGTTCCTTCAAAGACGTAGAACTCGTGAATGAAGTAGAGTACAAATCGTTTCAGCACATGAAGAGACTCGAAGCTGGTAGTTTTCAACATCTTCTCGAAAGTACTGAAATTTTAATCAAAGTCACGGTTGGGCTTGTTCTCGATCACTAGATACTTCTCTGCCCAATATTCAAGCTCATCGATCTCAAATGATGTATCCACCATGGCTGAACGCATGTCGTCAATTGTTCGGCCAGGTAATTCCACCAGTTGAGTTAGTGTTGCCAACTTCCACTCAGATTTGAATGTCAATTCGAAATCATGATCAGGTGTGGAATGCTCAAACGTCTTCGAAGTGGAAATTTTCCTTGACTCCTTGATTTCATATTTATATTTCCATTGCTTGTATGCAGCAAAACTACAACCAGCAGCAAGCCCTATCAATTTGCCTTCGTTCAGTGATGGATTATACTTGGAATCAAACCAATCATCGAAATCTTTAGTAGCACACTCCTTGTTGAAACGCATTACTTGTTGTTTGATTACACATAGATATGTCTTGCGCATCAAGAACCAATCAGAATGAGGTGGACGAGGAAAGAATCCAGCGAGATTTCACACGTTTTGGTTGTTGCTGAACCAAATATTGTGAATCATCATGTATAATTTATATAATCGATTATCGTAGATTTAGTTGCAGTGCAGTATTCCACACCGCATTCAACGGTCACTTTTCCAAATGATTCACGGTCTTCACTGGACTTAAAGAAGAAGTTGTCAAGTACATGTGATCCATCCAGTTCATTGATTTGATATTGCAAGAGGTAGGTGTATCTGTAACGGGGTACGTAGCCCTAAGTGTACCCTGGTTACATGAAGTGTGACACGTCATACTTCGGGATATTTGTACAAAGTACCAAGGTCGTTCAAATCCAACCATTGGCTAACGACATTGCATTTCTATAGGTGGCTTATAGTTTGTATTAAACCCAAGCTTTATCTACCTATAAATATACTCAGTTTACATTCTACCTTAATTAGGTCACTTCGCTCTCTTTTGAATAAAGAGGGGACCTGTGAACTGTCGTTCACTGAGAGTTGGTATACTCTCGAAAGATAACTTCCTCTAGCGCAAGGTGACCCCGTCACAGTATACGTTGTTGCCAAAGTCAGGCGTGACATCATCGCTATGCTTGTAATCAGCGGAATCACCAACTACGTGCATCTTCGACTTGATCCAATCACTTGGTGATAAAACTCGTGAATCCCCCAACTTGGGCTAATCGTATTTATCGACAGATTTCATGTGCTGAATACAATGCTCACCATAAATTTTTTCAATAGACTTGGTCATCGTTGGTTCAGCAACTGCAGGTTCAGCAATCACTGGTTCAGCAACTACAGGTTCAGCAACTGCTGGCTGAAACTTTGCGTGGTGTCGGCACCAATCGCCTTTTGGGTCGCACTGTTGGCTCGTCTTGAGGTGGTTTTCTGGGAAGATGTACTTACACATTGTTTTCTATATATTTAATTTAACCGAACTCACTATTATTTAGTGAAATAAAAAAAAATATTTTGAAGTGATCTGATTGGTTAAAATGAGCGGTGTGTTGCGTGAATTAGTGCTGCTGCTAAGTCGAGAACTTTCCGCACGAAGATGGCAGAGGTCGAGTTGGAGTGCGCGGTATACGGCGAAGGGACTGTGTTTCCCGTGAAGATAGCGAGCAATGCGAAAGTGAGCGCGCTGCAGGAGAAGATCGCAAGTACATACAGAGTCGTGAGCAACCGCGTTGAGGTTTACCCAGCCAGGTTGACGCTCTACTTGGCGCGGAAGCAGGGGGAAGCCACGTGGATGAACCACGACCCCGAGCTTGAGGCTGCTTAACTTCACAGAGCAGACGGGATACCCACACGGTGAAAGGCTTCTTGCGAGGTGGCATCAGCACCGAGTATGAAGAGATGCTTTCGTCGTGGATTCTCGACGAAGATTGCTTTGGGAAGAACTTTCAGCCTGGTCGCAAGGAGATTCACGTGCTGGTGGAACTGCCACAATTGTCGGAAGCTGAGCTGCCTCGAGATCGTCAACTTGTTGTGGGCGACGTTCATATCCCAATCACGCAAAGTATGTCGTTGAATCCGCCAGCACTGGTCGCATTTAGGAAAGCATTTCTGAACGACAGTACCGACGTGAAAGCTGGCGCATTGGTCGAGTTACCCCGAGACACGTATCTTCTTGGTGATTCGACACTCGGCTCTCGTATCTACATTCGTCATTGCTACCCTGCGCTATGGGAACTTTGTCTCGAGAGGATCCACGATGAAAAGACGAACACACCGCATCTCGTGATCCTCGGCAACCCGGGAATCGGCAAGACGTTTTTCGGCTATGTGATCGTGCTTCATCTTGTCCGTACTAATGAAACGGTGGTATATGAGAGTGGTGGCCTCAAGAAGCGCTTTTTATTTGCTCACAATGTGGTGGCTCAAGGATCTCAGGAAGATTTTGTGCACATTCTCGACCAGCCGACTACATACTACATCGTGGATGCCGTCAAGCCTGCGTATTACCCAGCGAAGACGATTCTTTTGACGTCGCCGCGCCGCTCCATCTGGTACGAGTTCAACAAGACCAATTGCCGGTCCTGCTACATGCCAGTGTGGTCTTTGAAGGAGATTCTACAATGTCGTAAGCTGATGTACTCGGATACACCTGTGGACGTCGTGCAGAAGTGCTTTCGTCGATGGGGTGGTATTGCTCGCTATGTCTTGCGATTTTCACAAGTTGGTAACCAGCAGGTGTTGCTTGAAAAAGCAATGGACATTGTTGATCTCGACTGGTTGGTGAAAGCCTGTAGTCAACTTGATGCGAACGAGGCTCAAGTGTCGCATCGATTGCTGCACTATCGCGTCAGCAAAGCTTTTGACAGCGAGTACTTCGTTTTTGCATCGCAATATGTTCAGCAAGAGATGTACAATCGTCTGTACAAGAAGGATAAGCGGAAGCTGCTAGAGTTCATTGCTGCCTCGGATGGAGTTGGTGCTCTTGCTGTGCTTCGTGGCCACTTGTTCGAAGGGCATGTGCATTCGGTACTGCCGCGAGGTGGAACGTTTCGAGTTCGACGTTTGGTCGAAAACAACGAGGCGTACGATGATGATGATGACCCTATGGGAGATGAATGGGACGGCGATGACGAGGATGGTGATGATGGCATGAATGAAGATGATGCCGTTGCGATGGAAGAATCCAATGCTGTGGCGTTGGTCGACGGTGGCGCCGCACCTGTCATTTCTTTTCAGAGATTCGAGAAAGCTGTCGTTTTCAATCATGGCAGTGAAATTGTCGCTGCTGCTAACACGAGTTACCTACAGCCAGCGGTGAAGAATTACCAGTCGGTCGATGCGATCATCAAGCCGGATATTTTGTTGCAGGTGACAGGTGCACACAAACACCCCTGCAAGCAAAAAGATCTCCACGATGTGTTGAAGCTTCTGGGAAATCCTGCAGCACCGCGGCTGTTCTTCGTGCTTCCGCCTGACAGATTCACCGATTTCAAATATCAAAAGTATCTGGACTCAAAACGCAAGAGGATGATGGCGCCAAGCTATGAGAACGTGTGCAAGATACAGCAGTTTGCGATGGAAGTCAAACTTGAATCGGAGTAGGTGTGCAGCTCCGAGGTTCCAAAACCGCGTTCCGAACCGGTTCCAAAATGATGCCGTACTTACTAGAGCTGCTGTGGTGCTTCAATTCTATAGTGAATTGCAATTAATGTATTAATTGTGGGAACCCTGGTTCCAAAATTTTCGGAACCAAATTTTAATAACTAGAAGGGCTGTGGTTACATTGACATCTTCCGGGCTCCGAGTTCTTATACTTATTTATCTAAATGTATAAAGTTTAAAGAGAGGGGGGTAGGGTGTATTATATAAAATAGCATATAGACAGTGCTGCGTTTTTTTTTTGGAACTTGGGAACTCGGTCCCACATGGTGTATAAAACCTACCATGATCATAATAGTTAATGTTACGTCGGTTCGGTGACATGGAACCGGTTCAGGTCATGTTTCGGAACTTATATATACAGACTAAATATTCTAGAATATACAATCTAGCCATGCAAGACTATATTGACAGCTATTGATATGAAGTATATAGCCGCTTGATCGCTGGATTTAAGGGTTTTGACTTTGTCGGAGAGCTCACGCGCATTGAAAGATGATTGAATCTCAACAAGAGCGAATTCTAAAATCTCAAAATCAACTCAATCTCATCAATCGCGAGTTTCTGCCTGGTGATATTGAGAGTGTGTATCGCAACAGAGCGATTACAACTATGAGCGATAGCACCGATAAGATTGATAGATTGGAAACCCTCAAAAGTGAATTGAAGCGCCTGCAGCTCTTGTAAAAAAAATACCTCACTTCGAAGACTGGTTCATATTCGCCATCACCAAACTCAAGGTCTTCTCTCGAATGTTAGCATCAGACCTCAACTTATCAGTGTCGAATGTAAATGGCTTCACGTTGATTGGTGCGATTGTTGGAGTGTAAACTTTGTAATCATTATCATCAATAACGACTGGCTCCTCATCAGCTGTATCAACGTATTGAATGTCCATTTTCTAGGTATATTTATCTGAAATATATTTAAGATAATGTAGAAACGATGTAATTATCTTCATGTTGTTCATGTGTCGTTTCTATGAGTGACGCTTAGCGCGTATCGGCCTCCATGGTTATCTACACACTGTTATTATCTATATCTCTAAAACAAATTGCCAGGGTCACAAAACAATTCTATCTTAAGTATTGAAAATATATGCAATTGGATCCTCAATTCGTTGTTGTTGCGCCTCCTTCACGCATAGTGCATTCACAAAATTTTGTATCATTTGCTGGTGATTGGCATCACGTCGTTTCTGACGATTACTTCTGGTATCTTTATGATAAGATTGACGCGAGTGATTCATGACTGTTTATATATACCTGGAGAAAGTAAAAAAAGTGTCATAGTCTAAGCACTCTGTTCTTCTAGCCACCGCTTGTGCTTCTTCGATCGAACGTGAACATGGTGATTTGCAGCAGAATATTTGCCACCACATTCACAATTGGATCGAGCTGCTAGTCGGGCTTTAGAAATTGCATCCCATCGATGCTTATTTGCCCTATAGTATTTCTTATTGTAGGCCTTGAATTCCTCTTTATTATCTTTTCGATACTCTTTTTTTTGCAGCTGATCTATCGCAAACACATTGTTTTTATTTACTGCTGTTTTTCTAAATTTTGCCATCCAAAGTTGTTCATATGCTTAAATGTTTTTTCAACAGCTTGCAACACAGGACGGATTTTTCAAGCTCTGTCAGCATGCGCTCCACCGTCATCGTTGTTGTTGAAGTGCAGAAATTTCATGATCGCCTCAAAGCGATCGCGCTTCATGAAGCGAGAGAACATCCCGCGTGGAATGGCTCCATCTTCTTCAGTTCTCCAGTGGTTGGAGAGCCCGTCTCGAATCGGAGCGACAGCTCGTGCAAAGAGCAATACCACGACGTGCAAAATCTCATGAGCTTGAATACGCTTGAATTTCCTCAACTTGGCTTCGATATCTTCTAAGTTGGGCACACTCACGCGAGGATCCTCAGCTTGGCGAGCAAGCATCTTTGCTCGACGAGATAATGCCACAGCACCAATATTCTGCTCTCGGTAGCGGTTCGTCTCATCAGCAACTCGAATCCATAGCTCCTTCGGTAAAAAGTAGAAGAACATGGTCAATGGAGAGTCTGCGTATGCGACCGCAGACCGTGTGGGTCCGCACGGTCCGTCGTAATAGTCCGTTGCAGCGTCCATCCAGAGATTCCCTGTAGTAAACACACAATCCGGAATAAGTACAATTGCACCACACACTAATCTGTATCATACGGCTTACCACTTTCCGCTTCGGCATAAGTAATCCATCCATTCTCCGCGATGTCTCGCAAATCACCACTAGTCAGGTCAAAGAGTCCCTCCTCGGGGATGTCATCATTCAAAGACACGTCTTCTAGATCTTCTACACCTTCTACTACTAGGACCACTTCGTTGGCGTTCATCACGTCTTCGTTATCCGCGTCTGAATCGGAGTCGCTGGCATCTTGACCAGCCACCACGTTCACATCATCACCATCTGTCGGGCCGAACAATTGCTCTTTTCGGAGACCCTCCATGAAGTTGTCGCTATCAAAGACATCGAAATTTACACGATAATCCGCAGGGTCGTCACTCTCGCTCTTTGCTTCATCAGCTTCCGTCGATTTCTCTCGCGGGTTCCATTCTGTATCAGAGCCTTCATTTCTCCTTTCTTGTTCTGTATCCTCCGGGACTGTAAGCTCCGTATCCTCATGTTCTGTATTATCCAGATCGTGGCCCTCCAAGGCTTCATCTTGTTCTGTACCATCTGTTATAGCCAGTTGAGCTTGAACTTCAGTCGATGGCTGTAGTCCTGCCGAATTCACCTCCGGCGTCAACGGACCGGTCGCTGGAGGTTGAACACGTGCACTGACTTGAGGAGCACTTACCTCTGAAGCTTGGGCGGATTCAGTCGCCGTAACGGAAGGTGGTGGCGCGGAAGTGGTGAGCGGTGGATGGCCATGAGGAGGTTCCTCCCCAGCAGCTTCGTACGATGCTTGCTCGCCAATCGGACGATATGCAGGGCCAACACGCACGCTTGGGAGTGGAAGCTGGAGACGACCGGATGCACGTCCAAACGCCATGAGTTCAGCTTCGCCTGATAAACACACCATTGTAAGTATTGAGCATTATTAAGTCAGTTAGCGTTGCAACGTACCCTAAAAAAAGTCAATGCCGCGTCTCGATTCATCAAGACGTCCCTTGATTCCTGGCTTCACGTAGCGGGGATGCTTGGCCATGCGCGTGGGTTTGCGGGACTTCCATCCGTCCTTGCATAACTCCCGCCACAGCTGCTTGAATGTCTTCTCTCCGGGGCCGTTTATTGTTCAGAGATGATTTTCGAATGGTAGGGACTGATTGCCACGCGGCAGTTTTGGGCTTTCACTCTAATTCTCAAACCTGTTCTGATTTTATATTGGTCTTTCTACTCACACAGAAGAATCCCCGTCTATCTACCCTTCACCAATCCAACGGGAAGGATCTGCTGATTACCACGTATACAAATTCTCATATGCGGACTTGGGGGCAGCAGCCAACTTTGCTGGGTACTAAATCCTGTTAAACATCTTATTCTGTAGGATACAGAATACCGGGCTATTAATAGAAGGGTTAAAGTGCCGATCGGGGACAATGTACGAGAATTCACATTAGGATTACGCTAACTCGCGCGTTCTTTCTCTGAGCGTACGCTAGTGGACAGACTGCATTGATTATGTTACATCGTCCGCTCAACCGGTGCATAAAATGGCATCTAGAGTACCCCTAGCCGCCCTTGGAGACAGCGATGATGTACTGTACAGTACGGTAATGGTCTGCCTGCATCCGATCGACGTGTCAAGCAGCAGTAAAAATTCCTTGGCTAGATTAGCACTATAGCCTCATTTGACTACATGTAATCACTGCCGATTCTGTTCCTGTCGCGCAACGAATGATGCCTCCGTTTGAGACGATATCGTCTTCGCTGTGTTGCCATACTGCGGTACTGTCGTCGCTGGTGTGCTTCACTAGCGTTTGTACAAACGTTCGAAGACGTCTATTAGATGGTGTCGCTCCTTATTGGGGCTGGCAAGTTTGCTGTAACAGCATTTGAAGATCTACAAACTCTCGATCGATAAACTGAAGTCGAGATTTGGCTACTAACCGTTATTGAAAATGTACATTTAGTTTACCAGCAGCAGTAGCCACTGGCAGTGTCCCTAGCCAGTGAGAGGAAATACTCCTCTTCAGTTTCGTTCGTCATCTCCGAAGCCTCGCTTTCACCTCGCCCTGTATCCCGTTCGAAGAGTTATAAGCACACTTGCATCCTTCTACAGCAACCTGGACCTACTCACGTTCAGCTTCGTTGTGCTTCTTTCCTTCGATACAGTAGCCGAGGCTTGCGGTAGAGTCACCATTGCTCCTCCATCATATCACAACTTAGCACTGCAACTTGTTGTCACTCACTACCGTTTCTCTACTATCTCGCGGTCCCAGGGACACACGCGACGGGATACTGCTCCACTCTGTCCGGACGAAGCAGGCAGCCGCGACCAGCACGCGCTACACACGGCGTGGCCGCACGGTTTCATGTGCACCAGCGCTTCCTCGCTGTAGCAGAGTTTACACAAACTCGAGTCGTCGTCTCCCACCATCTCAAGCGAGCTGGTCTTACGCGCGTAGCCATTTGCAGCCTGTCTTGATTTTGGAGACTTGTGAGATGCTTGAGGCGTCTTGCGTTTCGCAACAGGCGCTTTATCCTTAGCTTCACTTGCCTCAGTCGAGGGGAACTCCACTGTGTTCACGATACTCGCTCTACGAGCATTGCGTCGAGAATTCTGCGCCGTCGGTCGACTGCGTTTCGTTCGTGACTCATGCAAGTCACCGCCGTCTGCAGCTGTAGCATCCGCACCCTTTGCAACAGTTGACAGGAGATCATCCGACGTGGGCAACACGAGACTCTGTCTCCTTTCTCGAGGCCTTTTTCGAGATGATTGACCTAACAAGCAGCACATCACATTAGCGTCACTAGATATCGAAGCAAAACGACGTTTATCCGTACCTAAAACACCACTCGTAGACTGAGTTTGGCTCTTGGAATGGTCATGCCCACCTCGATTGGCAGAAACTTGAGCAAGCGCTGCCCCCCAACTGTTCCAAAGACTCGTCCGAGCACTGTCCACTGCAGCTCGAAATACCAAGTCCTCACTTCTGTACGCTGACGTATCGGACAGCGTATGATCTGCTCCTAGTGAGAAGAAATCGTTGTCAACGATGCAACTTGAGCTGATGTCGACTCCTAGAGTCTTCATGAACAGCGATCTTGCGTTCTCTGACGATATTGTCGACCCATATTCATGCGATACCTTCACTTCCTCCCCCTTCGCTCGTTTATCCTGAACAGGAAACATGTGGATCACGGGGTTGACGTCGTGCGCCTTGACGTACTCGAGATATCGCTGTTCATACGTCCGGGTCGAGATCTGAGCACCTGTGACTGTGTCTGTGTACTCGTACAGATGGTCTTCATTTCTAGACGATTTGGTCTTCGTATGCAGCTCCCGATGCGTATCTGCCTCGCTCCACTCCTGGTTCATCCGATTCAGAGCATCCGACAGCTTCTGCATTGTTTTCTTGCGGTATTCCGAGTCTTCCGAGAGCTTCGGAGTATGTTTCGACATGGGTCCTAGGTAATAGCCCGTCCCTGCATGCACCTGCTTGGCAAGTGCAAATGCGTCGTCACTCATCGGGTCCAGCTTCGTATATCTCCGAATAAGCTGACAGTACTCTTCCTGTCTTCGAACTCGCAGTGTTCATCTTGGTTTCCGACGTAGCGTTACTACGTCTACTAGGTGTGTGCGTTGCTGTAGTATCGACCGTCTCTTGTATGTTTTTATTGCCACTACTCATCTGTTTCTTCATAGTCTCAAGAAATTCATCTCGATGTTTGGGACCTGCAAAAGGTCCGGGCAAGAAGGTGAGTTCGAGGCGTTTACCATCCTTAAGCTTCACTTCCACACCCTGTACTGTGTTTTGCACTATAGTGGGCTGCACTGCTGCCACATGCTTGAAGGCTACGAAGAGTGCGGCCGCCGACTTGTGATCTGCTTTGTCCTGGCGGTTCGTGATGTCCTGTAGCTCCTTTTTGCGCCGTTCCAGCGCGTCCGAGTCCGACTGCGTGGCCTGTAGCCACACGATGCCGCCATTTTCGAGTGGTGACACACCCAACGCGCCTAAACCGCCGTCGACTCGAGCACCGTCGAATTTGGCGGCCACGTGCTGGTACAGGACGATGTTCTGGTCCCTTCGTTGCTGCTGCTCGAAGCGCGACAACAGACGCTCGGGCATGCAGAAGCGACTTAGCGCACCAAGATCCAGTCGCTTGGCGGCCTGCGCCGGCGCCGTGTCGAACAGGTCGGCGAAGGTCCCGAAGCCGTATGTGTCCTCGTCATCGTCCATTATTGACTGCATTTCAGTAAGAACATAAAGTATTCGGGCCACCTGTAATTTTCGAATTATGTACTGGACTAAATTAATTTTGGTCTCAAATACAACACTTCTACATGATTTTAGTCTCAATCTAACATTCTACACTCAATGCAACTAGACGGTGTAGCGCGATCTTGGATCAGCTGTGTACTTGCGTATATTCTTCTGCAAGTCTTCACGGTGATTGTTCGACACTCGCATCGTCACTTGGTATGCGGCTTCACGGTCGACCAGAAGCTGTTCATCGGGATCTCGGCCGATCTGTGCCACCATCCACACGCTGTCCAATGCACTCAAGAAGCCACTGCAAGTTCCCACACCATCGTGCCATACGGGCTCGTGCAACGAGTCTCCAATAAGACCGACGTAAAGCTTCTTACCATGCGACGAGAGGATACTCGCAGCCTTGTCTGCACGGGTGAGAGAGCTGAAATCAAAGAGACTGACACGTGTGAAGTCTGTTTTCCTCGGGATACCAGCGAAGTCGACAATTCCCTTGACAAACTCATACAATGCGCTGTTGTTGATGTTGTCGTCCATGACCAGATCTGTCGAGCTTGGGCGATCTTCGTTTACCACATGAAGCTCTCTTAAGTTCTGACGTTTCGGTGTCATCACCAGATAGTGCATTTCTCCACGGTAGTACACGATGTTCTCCAGATCTAATCCAATGTCACGCAATTTGTCAAGCATCGGGTGCTTTTGCTGGGTAGTCCATGAGAACTCCTTGGCTTTCACCTCGTCAGAAGTCCCAAGATTCGGGAAGTAACAGACGATCCCCAGAGCTTCCTTATCACTGTACACGAACCGATTGATACCAGCAGGTTTGGCTAGCTTATCGTTCGTTCCAGCAGCACCCAGCACCGCTGTGAACTCCATTGTCGGGATCTGCGGCTGAGTTACCACTGAGTAGAAAGGTTCACCGCCACTCTCCTCCAGACCCGGAGGCACAATAGACTCGAAATCTGTGGCTGGATAGATCGTCACACCAAGAAGCAGTGCGACCTTGAGCAAGATAACCTGCAGCTGCCGCATACTGACATAGAAGTGCGAGTTCGACTTGCCAAACTGCGGGAAGAAGACCTTCGCTCCGAGAGATACCAAGTCCTGAATCACCCACGGCCACAGGTGAAGCATGTTCTCTCGACTGAAGTGTTCCCGCTTTTCTAGTACAATCACCTGACCTCCAAGTAATGCCGTTTCGACTGCAGCACGGAGACCAACCGGCCCAGCCCCAACGATGCAGACACGCTTCCTGGCAGCATGTTTCCTTGTGTACACGTCCAGGTTAAAGCGTGCATCTAGCAGCTTAAAGAGCTGCTTGTGACGGAAGCTCAACTTGCTGTACACTGCCGCCTTGATGTGGAAAAACACATGCCACGGCTCGTCCACTTTGACACCGTTGAGACCGCAGTCGTTGAGTAGATTGCTGAATGCTGCCAGAGTTTCTCCCAAGTCTTGCGCGGCGTCGAAAGCCTTGAATGAGTTCAGCGCCGTAGGCACAACTCGGGCATGTAAGGTCTCGATAATACCCGAGGAGGTCGACGAGTTCGAGGAATTTGTCAAGTTCTCCGACAGCGTCTTCTCCAGTGGTTCCTGGTCACTCGGAGCATTGCCATTCTTGCGCCACTGCGAGCTCGACAGTCGTCGGAATCCTCGTTTGTGTTGATCATTCTTGTTGTTCATATCTTCACGTGCGATCTGGTCGATCGAGGTCAAAAGAGCTGAAATCTGAACCATGGACGCCTCGGAAAGATCCCTTCTTTGGACGGTTCGAGTGACCTGGTCCAGCGTCGCCAGCAGTGCCAATCGAACCGACGATTTACCAGCAACAAAGCGCTCGTGGAAGCGACGAGATTTCTGTGAATCGTTGCATTCGTCATCCGACGCTTGTCCTCGATTCAGGAACTTTGAAATCTTGGTCCCCATTCGGTCAATGTGTCGAGCGAACGCCGGCTCCTTTACCTCTGTAGTGGAGTTAGTGCCGTCGGTGCTGTTCGACGCCGAAACCTGGGACTGAGCCAGAGTGGAATCAACGACTGGTGCAGCGTCAACGTCCGACGAAACACTGCGGTTGTAAGCGAAATCATCGGCTCCAGACCTTATCAAGGCGTCGAGTAATTTCACGGTGTTGACGTTGTCTTCATCTTTCTCACCACGTGACGATTCCACAGACTTGCTGGTGCAGTCGGCACCCAATGAAGACGCTTTCTCCTCTTCCTCAATAAGAAGCTGCCTCACTTTTTGCCACGCCAATTCCTTCTCGGCACGAGCTTTTTGCTTACGTTCGGCCTCCTCCGCCACGATCCGACTCAACTGAATCGAGTCAATATCGTTGGGATTTGCACCTGCTGGAGCTGACGTATACGGGATTGATTGGTGCCTTCTGGAACGTGGATCTTCGTTGTAGACTCCGGTATCTTCACCGTAGGTGAAATCGCCTTCGTCCTTCGCGTACTCAAGGTATTTGTCAGCTCCGTCGATCGCCAAATAGTCCAGAGTTCGACTGAGACGGGCTCCATCGAAGAGATCGTCGCCAATGTAAGCGACCTGGCGATCCCGTGCTCTGGTCGTCTCACGTGCTCCATCATGGACAGGAGGTCTCCGATTTAACCTGCGCTGGCCTCGTTTGCTGGTCAACGTCTGCGCTTGATCTAGAGTTGCCATCGTAACACAGCGATTTGAATCCGAAATGAGAGGACTTTCACAAACCACTGCGGAATCCGAACTGACAGCCACGAGACTATACCTCTCCAGTCAGGAACCAGAACACCACATGGCAAGTTGACGTCTTCATTTTTCTTAACTCAGCTCATCAAACCTGACATGCAGCTGGAATAAGACTCGATAAGGATGACCCCTCCTCTTCAATCCCTTAATTATAAAACCGGTAGCCAAAGGTTGGAGGTGTTTACGACAGTATCCATCAACTACAGGGTTTATATTGACAATTCTTAACACAGTTGCGGGAACTTGACCGTGTAGCGCGTTTTTGGGTCGACCGTGTACTTGCGTACATTCCTCTGCAAGTCATCGCGTCGGAACCCGGACACGTGCTGGATAACACGGTACGCCATTTCTCGATCGGCCAGCAGTTGTTCGTCCGCTTTCTTGCCGATCTGAGCCACCATCCACACGCCGTCCAACGCACCCAGAAACCCTCGACAGGTTCCGACACCTTCGGGCCAGAACGGCTCGATCAACAAGTCGCCGATGAGCCCAACGTAGAGTTTCTTGCCGTGTGATGTGAGGATACTCGCGGCCTTGTCAGCACGAGTGCGAGAGCTGAAGTCGAACATTCGGATACGCGAGAACTCGGCCTTCTTCGCGATGCCCAGGAACGCCACGATGCGCTTGACGTACTCGTGTAGCGTGCCCTTGTTGATGTTATCGTCTTGTACCAAATCTCGAGGCTCGGGGTGGTTCACCTTGAGAACCTTCTGGTCCAGTAGGTTCTGACGCTTCGGAGTCATGACGATGTAGTGCATCTCGCCTCGGTAATACACGATATTCTCCAGATCTACTCCGATCTCACGCATCTTGGCGAACATTTGCTGTTTGAACTGAATCGTCCACGAGAATTCCGTCACCTTCTTCTCTTCAGTTGTACCGAGATTCGGGAAGTAGCACACGATACCGAGCGCTTCTTTACGACTGAAGACGAACCGGTTGATACCGGCAGGTTCCGCCAGTTTGTCGTTCGTTCCGGAAGCTCCAAACACCGCCGTGAACTCCATCCACGGGATCTGTGGCTGCGTGGCTACAGTGTAGAACGGCTTGTTGTCGCTCTCCTCGGAGTTGGGGGAGATCACGGCTTCAAACGCTGTTGACGAGTAGACCGTGACACCCACAAGCAACGCCACCTTCAGTAGAATAACTTGAAGTTGACGCGTACCGACGTGGAAGTAGGCGGTCGAGTGACAGAAGGACGGGAAGAGGACCTTCGCTCCCAGCGCCGTCAAGTCTTGCACCACCCACGGCCACAAGTGCAAGATATTCTCTCGACTGAAGTGCTTACGCTTCTCCAAGACCACCACTTGACCTCCCAGCAACGCCGTCTCCACTGCAGCACGTAGACCCACGGGACCCGCTCCAATTATACACACACGCTTCTTGGCCGCAGGTTTGCGCTTGTATACGTCCGTGTTGAAGCGCGCATCCAGTAGCTTAAAGAGCTGTTTGTGACGGAACCCCAACTTGTTGTATACACCCGACTTGATGTGGTTGTAGACGCGCCACGGCTCGTCCACCTTGACACCGTTGAGTCCACACTCAGTTAGAAGCTTATTGAAGCTCGACAGGGTCTCAATCAGGTTCTGAGCTGCATCAAACGCCTTGAACGCGCTCAACACGCCCGGGCCAGCCTTCACCTTGACATTGTCGACTGTTGCAGAAGCAGAAACCACCGGAACAGGTTCGCGCGGGATCTCTGGCCCCGGAGGCATCGCGACTCTGTGTGGTCTCTCCTGTTCATGACGCTCTTGCTCACTCTTCACCCAGTGGCCGCCCGACAATCGACGGACGACGCGGTTCGGGTGGCCGCGGTGTTTCTGAATGTCGTCACGGACGATCTGGTTGATGGACGTCAATAACGTCGAAATACGCGCGATCGACACTTCCGACAGCTCGTTCTTCTGACACGTGTGCGCGATCTGGTCCATTGTAGCCAACAGCGGCGTCATACGCGCAGACGTCGCGCTGTAGACGGCTGGCGCAGGAGCCGGCTCAGGTATTTTAGTCGCGTGGAAAGCAGCTTCGAGACTCATCTTGTCGCTCGCCTTGGAATGGAACGACGACATCAGACGACGAGCGCGCGGCGTGTTGTTATCGTCTGGTCCACGATGCAAGAACTGCGCAAAGCGACCGCCCATACCCGACGGCGTGTTAGGCGTCGGGGGTGACACATCGTCTCCCTGGGTGAAGGGCGTGCTGGTGTCCGCTTCAAGCGACGACGCGACGGATCTTGGAGACGACGCGTCACTCGGTGGACTCGAGTCCATCTCGGACGGTACACTGTCGCCGTTGCGACTACGATGGCCGTCGTCGACTACGCGATCGAGGTAATCTAATAGGTTAACCTTCCCGTAGTCGTCCACCACCGTCTCGCGACGGACAGTGGATTCGTCTACAGATTTGATAGTCGCGTCATTGCCCGATCCTTTGCGCTTGGCGTGTTCTTGTTCCTCTTCAAGCAGGAGCTGTCGCACCTTCTGACGAGCGACCTCTTTGTCTGCACGTGCCTTTTGCTTGCGTTCGGCTTCTTTAGCTACCATGTGGCTGAGTTCTAACGAGTCTACTTCATCAGGGTTGAACAACATCATACGCGACTTCTGAGGCACCACTTTGGTCACAAATTTATTGCGTGGCTCAGTAGAGACCGGTGTCGCGTGCGTCGAGTGGTGTCCGTTGCGGTGGTGGTGCTTGCCGTTCTTTTCATGGTCCAGGAACGCCTTCAATCGGTCGGTCGCGCGTGCAGAACGGTTGCTGCGCGCGTACGGGTGATTGTATCTGGGCTCGTCGTCGCTGTCGCAGACGAGCTCGTCTAGACCGGCTTCGTCCTCGCCGCCGGCGCGTTCCTCCTCCTTGTAGACGTCGTTGAGGTAGCTCTCGCCCACGTCATTAGCCAAGAAGTCGAGCAGTTTGCGACGACGGTGTGTCGCCTTCTTGGACATGTCGCCGTTCTCGGTTGGGTACGTTTTGGTCAGAAACTCGCTGAGTTTCGTGGCTTTGGCGTCCGCATCCGATGACGGACCGCCACGCCGCACAGCTTGTGACTCCTGCATGATCTCCGTGTACGCCTCGTCACTGAGGCGGTCAATGGCCTCAAGGCCACTGGCGTCGATCAGACCCTCGCCGATCCACGTCTCGCGGCGACTCATTGTGCTGCGTCTCACGTCTCCGTACTCGTGTGGCTCGGTCTCAGGTTGATCGTTGTTGTCCTCGTGCACTGTGGAAACGGATTGCACACTGCGTTTGCTGGCGACGGACGAGCGCGGTGAGAGGAACACGTCGCCACCGCCGTCCGACGAAGACGACGAATGCGTGTCAATATCCGCCATCTTGGCTGGTAAGTTCGCACGCTACGAAAGTTGCTCTCTTTCTCTCTCCACGTGCACTGTACACTGCAGAATTATTACTGACGGCGAGGAAGAGAGCTCTCCTTCCACCATGCGCGTGGCTGTGTGGTCATCGAGCCTCGGGTTCAATTATATAAAGCTTGGTGACTGAAATGACCCTGGGCCGGCTTTGTGCAGCGCGTGAGCTTTGTGTCGTTTCGATCTTCGGGACCCGCCTTGAAGAACACAAGAGCACTTTCGGCAGGGACTCAATTCGGCAGTACTGGTTGCTACCGGTATCAGCATGCTTGGTGAATAATGCAGTGCCAAAAATAAATTGCACGTCGGAGCCACGAACACTCATCAATTGCCGAGTCTGTCACGCTGGATCCTACATGTGTAGCCAGCCTTCGCTGCTCTGAGTCAGGGATATCATGGGTCGATGTCTTGTCAGTCTCGAAGCTGCAAGCCGACATTCGTAGCCAGCCATTCGGACACGCTCTTAAAGCGCAAGTTGAAGGTCGCCCCCTTTGTAATGAACATAGCAGCGAAAACGCAATGTAATTGTCGAGTTCATTTCTTAAGCAAGAGACTATGCAATCTCGTCACATGGAAATGAACCTGCAGACGGTTACCATGATACCGCCTGACGCGCTTTGCTTGGGCAGACTTGGTTCGTAGAGCCCAAATGGAATCTATTATCTGGGCGTTGTCGCATTTTGGCATGGGTGTCGTCTATGGTCACCACCATAGTATGGTGACGTGGTGTCAATTTTTTTGATTTAATGTCATCCAGGGGTATCGGATATCAATGTGCGTGTGTAATTTACCGGTGAAATTACTCGATCAATTGGCATGGCATTCGACGACAACTACAACAGCAACATCAGCTCACCTCTTGACTGCTATTATATCTTTAATTTCACCCGTGGACAGTACGATCTTTTTTTTTCGATGCAGTCGTTCCGCTGGTGTGCTTGCTGCTGTACTGGATACAAATGTCTATCGATACGACAACGTGTCAAAAACACTATTATCTGCATAATCGTAGCCAAGATTGCAGAAAAGAACTGCACAATACGTACTATCACAGATGATTGCAGCGTGAGCACTACCAATAGGAAGGCAGCACAGCGAATCCTCCCTACACCACCCGTTATTCCCCCTCGTGTATCCATCCGAAAGCTACCCAATCAGCACATGCCGATTCACAAATTATAGCCAATAGTAAGAAGGTTCAAAAGCCTAAAGTCTCTAGTAAAACTTTCTTCACCGTTAGAGCACGCAATACAATCATGCCTTCCAAGCCTACCAAGCGCCATGACTGGACGGTAGTCGCCCGAGCGTACCCTGCAGACGACGGCAATATGCTGGTGGAGACAATGAAAGCGTCGAAAATAACGAAGAGCCAGCTAACAGCATGTAACGTGTGCAATCTGGCGGCGCCCCACAAGATGCGCGTGCGTGAGCGCTGCTGCCGTGACCTGGCGAGCAAGGAAGTATCGGCAGGATACCATGTGGTTGGTACGGCAAGACCCAGGAGTGCCAAGAATTGCATCTTATCACTGTTGCAGAACGTGGAGAGCACCTAACGCCTCGTCGAGGCATCGAACCCGCCCGTATGAGCGGCGCAATGAAAGCATTTGCCACGGATCTCGCAGCTCAAGGCCTTAAGCCTTCACGAATTCGAAACGGAATGATGGGTCGCTTCGCGCTGGACAAAGAGACACTTCCTTCGCTGCAAGTTGTTCAGCGCTTTGTCAATTACTACACTCGGTCTCACCTACGGAACAACGACTACATCGACGAGGCCACGAAAGACATTTGGGATGCCGGATTTACTGGCAAGGAACATGCTGATTCCCCCTTCACGTTTTCGTGGCGTCTGACGCCGGACGGTAAGCCGTGGGTCGGCCGTGGAACAGACAAAGATCCCGTTTCTTGTAGGTATCTCTACGAAGAATCTACTGCAGAAAGTCAACCGTGATCCTGATTCCTTTATTCTGCACATGGATGCGACGTTTAAGCTGTCGCAAGCTTGGTATCCTGTGTTTGTCGTTGGTATCTCCGACAGCAATCGATCATTTCACCTACTAGCGATTTTTATTTCATCGCAACGGAAGGAAGAACACTACACTAAGGCGTTGCTCGCACTGCGTCGCGTATATTTGCAAGTCGTGGAACAGCCAATGAGGGTTTCCTACGTCATGGGTGACGCGGACGATGCGCAGTGGAATGCGGTACAGACAGTGTTTGGGGAAGACAACTCCTTGTCAACGCTAATGTGCTACTTTCACGTAGCCGCAAAGGTGTTCGAGCGTACGCGCCATCTTCCTACGGATCTCGGGCACGTGGTAATGCAAGGGCTGCAGGATATGCACTTCACCCGTGATGCGTATGATTACCTGGAAACGAAGCAGAAAGTTTTGAGTCAGTGGGGTCAATTGCTAGAGTTTGAAACATTTGTGACATACTTCACAAAGCAATGGCTTACCGGCAAGTTCGAGCAGTGGCAGTGTTTCCGATCTCCGCGAGGCTTGGCTACGACCAACAACCCCGCAGAACAGTTTAATCGGTCTCTTAAACGGGATTACACACTCCATCGCCGGCTCAAAATGGGTGTGCTTCTGGTTCGAATGTCTGCTTGCTGCAAAAATGAGTCCTTCAACACCCGTGAGTTTGCCGTCACTACATCTCCATCAACAACACTAAAGAGGAGAATGCACGAGCTTCGCCGCCAAGGTATCATATATCAGCACTTACCATCGCGCAACAGCATATCGTTCTTGTTGAACGAGACGGAGCCTTCAACTGACGTGGCGCACGTCTTCCAGCAGTCGACCACACGTGTCTACGATCCTGAGCTGAAGCGGACACGTGAGGCGCTCCCTGTGACCGCTTAGCTCAGCTACCACACGGGCCGGATGGAGCTGAAAGGAATGCCGCCAGATAGGTGGGCTATTGACGCCGCCACAGGACGTTGTCCCTGCCTGTACAACATGAAGTATGCTGTATGTGTCCACTCACTCCTAGCGATGTACGATCGAACTCACGACGGAGAAAGAGAGCGCTTTTGTTACCGCGGTCCAGGCCGTGATATTCGACAATCTGCAGGAAGGCCAATGAATAACAAGCATGCTCTAGATAATGAACGTCGTTAGTAGGCAGGTAATTCAAAACAAGAACGAGAAATAACTCTTCAGCATATATATGTACCAATACTGCAACTCGTATTCGTACATGTGCTCCTTGTATGCTGCTCTGCACTGGGGCGACGAATGGTAGCAGTACGGCCACCGTTGATTCAGCGTAACTCAGAGATGATGCTGTTTCTGTCTGTCCTTACGCTCTCCGTACCAGCAGTAGCCTAATAGTCACATCGAACAGATATTCGTCAGTACTCTAGTTACAAAAGCCGATATGCGCTACCCACCGTTTAGGGACTTACAACTGTGAGGCAGCCAACCAGGTGTTCCTCAGCTTTCTGGTCGCACTAAATGTAACATTGACGCAGGACGTCACCGAACGGATCACTAGCTGGTGACAACTCTCCTTGGCTCCTTGACCTTGACAGCACCTCCGGCTACCGGACACCGCTGTGCTAGACCGTTTGGAGCTTCCTGGATCTACGCAACAACATTTATTAAGCCACACCTATAGCAGCAGTTCCGCATAGCCGTATTGACGCACCTCGACTGTGGTGGTGGCGCCCCCTCGCCCCCTCCGTATTACTTCACCACGAACGTTTATTTCACAGGCCATGTCTGGCAAAGATCCTCTTGTGCAAGAAAGCGCTGCCTCAGTAATGCGTGGTGTCAATGGCGCCGCATATCTTGTCCTCAAGCGGTGGTGACTTGCTCTGTGTGGGGCGTTTTCTGCTGTGTGGATAGTGCTAATTTTAAGTAACAATGGTGTACCACTGGCCGCCAGTCTGGCGCTCGTTTCGCAAAGGCTTTGCGGCAAAGCACACACGTGCACTGTACTTGCTCTGCTGTAGTGCTATTATGCATTTTGTGGTGGTGGACGCTGGTTCCAGTAGTGTTTATGGTATTTTGTCTATCGATACCACCTTGCAATGTCAAAAACTAATATAGCGCACAAGTAGTACAATTGCCGGTAAAAGCCATGAGGACCACCTTGTGGAAGTGAAAGGGCTCTTATACACTAAGTGAAAGGGCTATTTGAGCTACCGGTATTTTTTATAATAATTTTGTTTGCTCCACTTTTGACTTTTTACTTTAAATAATGTTGCCACTAAATCGATATCACAATTATTAATTGATTTGTTTTTCCAATTTCAATACACTGGTTGCTACGGTATTGGTTAATTCAACTCCGGCCATGCCACCCCCGTCGCCCACGCGAGACGGGCCGAAAAAGCAGTCTGTCGAGTGCGAGGCTTCCAAGGTGAAAAGTCCCGAGCCTCGACAGCGTAGACGCAGCATGGAGGCGGTGCCGATGGAACCTCAAGAGACCATGGCGGCAACATACACCAAGAAATATCTGCAGCGTCGACGCAGTCAGGTGGACGAAGCACACAAAGAGCAGCAGCGTAGATCCAGTGGATGCAGACGAATGGAGCGCAGATGTAGCAGCTCGGATGCAGAATTTTTCACTGAACCTTTGAAAGACAATGAGTCTTTACCACCTGTTGAAAAGCAACAGGAGAATAATTGCCACGAGGAAAATGGCCACCATCACTCTGGTGATACGACAGTTGCAACTGACCTGGCTGCAACTGGGAAAGGGGTCCAAACGGAGAATGATGGTCATTTTGCCATGATTGTTCGAGACCAGAGCGTGAAAGTGACGATGACGAAGAAGCGGAAGGCTCCTTGCGGCAGGTCGACGCTTGCGCTGGCAGTTGTAGCCGGCGTTGTGACTGTCACGGTTGGCGGTGGAATTGCCATTTGTCGAATGTATCCATCGTCTCCTGCCGCAATTTCGATCAGATTCGTGGCAACAAAAACAGAGGAAATTCTCACCAGACTGCTAAGTGAGTTGCAAAGGGAAATGCGCTATCTTTCCGAACATATGGGAGAAACTTTACAGACGCAGTGGACAACATTGATGCTAAATCAAAAGTTGCGAAACACAGCGCGTGCTGCCGACGTGCTCGTTTCTTCAGGGCTGACAACAGTTGCCACTGTACACTTGACGAGCATTCTACACCAACTAAGACCCACACGTGATGCTCTAAAACTGTCGATGGAGTGGATTCAGTCACAAATGCACACAGTCTTCTCGTTGAAGCAACTGGAGTTTAGTGGCGTTAGTGGGATACTCGATCAAGCTCGCTCTGTCCTGCTCATAGCGCTGTCGTCTCTTACAGAGACACTGACGCATGGTACGGCGTGGACGCAATCCGCTTTGGACTGGACGGGATTGAAGTCCCATATGAGTGATGTGAGTCTTTCTAGTCACAAGTTTCTGGCCCCGTTAGAGACAACTCAAGCAGCGATCCAGAGTATAGCAAGAGAGCTTACAACACAAGAGTCTCAGGCCTTACAGGACGTCAAGCGCTTGGAGAACTATCGACTCACAATCGCTTCGGACACCAACGCAATACTGGCAGAAACTCGGGATTTCGCTCTCGAAAGTATTGGCAAAGTGAAAATGGCTGCTTTGGAAGCAATCGAGCGTCGCTTGAAGCTGCTGGAAGAGCGATACGCTCGATCCTTTGATCAAGCGCTGAAGGAGTACGAGCGGACGTCACAACAAGTCGAGAAAGAGGGCGGAGCTGAAATTACTGTGGAAAGCCAAGCTCAAGTTGATGCAGCGATGGCTATGAAGAGAGCTCTGACAGCGGATGATGGAAAGCCAGCGGAAGTGCCAGTTGCTGACGACTATGAGCTCTCTAGCGATGGACTTCGGGACGATGTTGCCACTGGCGGTATCGAGCTAGGAGACGTGGAGGCTGAAGAGCTGGCAGAGGCTTCAGTTGTGGCAGAGCAAGGTGCAGCTGAAGAGAGCGACAAGGAGGAGGTTGTAATCGCTCCTGAGCTGCTTAAAGAGGGCCTCATGACCATTAATCACGCAGAAGAACCGGCGCAGGAGCAAAGTTTTGAAGTCTTGGAGACTGAAGACGCTATCGAAGAGCTAGCACAGATATCGGCTGAGTTGACTGATCAAGATGCGAAGCTGTCGACTTCAGTGGATGAAATGCTGCGTCTTTCGATGTCAGCAAGCAAGGATCAAGGAGATGGTGTGGTGAAGATCGCGAAGGAAAACGTAGTGACGAATGAGCTGGAGTCAGTGGACAAGCAAGTAGAAGGCAAGCTGGAAGAAACGCTCTTCACGGAAGTCGTAGTGGACGTAGACAGCACGTTGCTGGAGATTGAGCGCACCCAAGTGGAACTGACGGAGCTGTTGGAGGCGCAGAACTTGTCAACGGTAGACGCTTCGAGACAGGAGGGAGATGGGCTACATTTAAACGTTCGAGCTGATGAGACCGACTTGGAGCATGATGTGGAGGCTGATTCGGCTGCAGCTAAAGGCACCGCGGAACGAGCTTTTGCTGCTGTGAAAACGCGGATGGCTACTCAACCAGGTCCTGAGATGGAAGGTGGTGTAGACGAAGAGAAGACTACGATCGAGTTGATGTTAACAGAGGAGCATGCTGAAGAACACAGCGATGTTTTAACGGACGACACGGAGATGGAAGTGCGGACCGAGGAGATAAAAGCTGAAGTCGTTCTTAGTGTGGAGCGAGAAAGTGAGAACGATGCTGTGGCAACTGGAAAAGAGACAGAAGAGCGTGATGTTGATGCAGTCGACGACGCTCCGTCAGGCGAGCAACCAAAGAAAGACGTTCATGTGGCTATCTCTAACGAAATCGAGGCTTTGGAGACGGTGGTGGCGAAGGAACTGGAAGAGCTGGAACAACTTGAACAGGTTCTGTTGCAGACGGAAGGCGTTCGAGTCGAAGAAGAGCTGCGAGCGATTGCGAAGGAGGAAGCGAGCTGGCTGCAAAGTGAAGAGGCTGCTCCGCAGCAAGACTCGCTGTCTGACCAACGCACCGCGACGATAGACACGAACGCGCCTGCTGATGTGAAGAGTGAAGGTCCTCCAGCGTCAACATCCCCTTTGATGCAGATATGCTTGCTCTCTTTGGTCTTCCTCGGCTTTGCAGCGTTGGCTGCGTATTTATTGATTCGATACCACAAGCCTAAAGTGGTTGCTCGATCGCCACGACGTAAGAGATGGCAACGATTAGCGGACTTGGATGACTCTGACACTGAGGAGGTAGTGTTGATGCAAGACAGCTCGGACGAAGAAGACGCAGAGGGTGCGTCTAAGGAACCTCCAGAAGAAGTGGAACTGACGTCCAGTGTCGAGTTGAAGGCAACAACGATCGAAGCTTCGGACGAGGAGGTTGATGATGGCGAGGAGACGGTGGAGACGCACGAAATTGTCGAAGAACACGAAGAACTTGTGGAGGACGAGGCTGAGTCCAAGGCAACTCGAACTGTTGTCGTTGAAAGTGTCCAGACGACGTACACGGCGGATCATCCTGCCTCGTCTAGCTCGGACACGTCGGCGGATGATAGCAGTGCCAGTACTGCCAACACTTCTGTGTCCACTCCACCGAAAGACACTCCAGACACGTCTCGACGCCCTCGTCGAAGCCGTCGCCACACGCACATGTAGGTAAACAAGCAACAAAGTATACGAACAGACTAGCAAAAACGTACATACAAAAGATGACAGGAAGAGCAGAACATCCTGACTACAATTTGAGATAAAGCAAGAACGCTTCGCCTTCTCTTCTCTACATGTAACAAAACTAGGGACTGCTAGTAGCGTCGATGTCCCGATAGTCGCTATGACGTAGCAGTTGCGGGGACTCGCTGCTTTCGGGCCGCTTGACAACTAGTTTGTAGCCGGGGCGGATCTCGCCGCGGTATCCTTTGGGAAAGTAGGCGCGGTTGTACTCGCGCATTTCGTCGTACGTCATGTCGTAGCGTTTGGCCAAGTCTTCGGGAGTGTCGCCAGGCTCCACGACGTGAATTTGTTTGGTGAGTTTCACTTCGGCGATGTTGCGTCGACTGGCCGCTTGTTGCGCCGCTAAGAGATCCGGCACGATTACTCGTTCTCCAGGCACGAGTTCTGCACGTTTGCCGACGGGGTATCGGCCACGGTTAATCTGCAGGAAATGAGAGTATGGAATGATGTAGCTCTTGCAAATGGACTCAAAGGTGTCCGTGTGAGCGACCAGGTGTGTCTTGTACCGTGCGAAGGCGGCCGATGTCCCTGTGTACGTGACTTCGTGTTCGCTTATGGCGTTTAAAGCTGAGGCCTTCGCGTCTGCGTCGCTACTAGCCACAGGATCGTCCTTCTCCATCTCGCCAGTGTTCATCAGTCGCACGTGCAGCAGTTGACCGGGACACAGCAAGCTGCGCTCACCCGTGGGGAAGTACCGGCGGTTGTCCTGGCGTAAAATCTCCTCCGTTGTGTTGTACAGTGCCGCGATGCCTCGCAGCGTCTCGCCAGAGCGCACGAGGTGCATCTGACCCCAGCCATTGTCGATGCATTCAGGTGGCGGTGGCAAAGACACGGCGTGCGCTTCCTCCACGACGAGCTGCTGGCCCGGGTAAAGCTTGACGTGCCGCTTCTTGCGGCCCAGCAGCGGATTCAGCGCCAGTAGCGCCGCCTCCGTCGTCTGCGTCTTGAGCGCTATACTGACCAGCGTGTCGCCCTCGCGGACGTGGTAGCGGAATGGCGACGGCGTTGGAGGTGGCGGCGCCAGGTCGCGCGAGTTGCTGGCGCTCGTACTGGAGCTCACGGTGCCGTACATGGCGATCCTTGGGTCTTTTGATTGGCAAAAGTTCGAATGAAAATGTGGGATTATCTTTGCCACTGCAAATGAAATGAAAAAAAAATGCAGCTGAAATTATCAGATTCTTGTTGAAACTCTTTGTTTTGCCAATATTGGTGGCAGTCTAGAATTCCGGTACGAATATTTTTAGGTGGAGCAGCATGGGTCAACGCTGCCGCGCAGTTCGTCGGCGTCAGTATCCTTGAAGATGGCAAAGCCAAGACCGACGCCAATGATCACAGCCACGAACATGAGCGTCTCGAACGTCATGATGACCAGCATGATCCAGTAGCCGAGACACAGATGCACCATGTACATGGCAGCCAGCACCACTTTGCTCCAGAGTGGCAGTCGACGTACGATGCTAAATTTGGGGGTGTCTGGCACACGACCGGGCTTCACGAACGATTCGTTGCTCGCAGCGAGGCCGTCGCTTACACTACTGGCTTGCGGGGTGGCCAGGGACACGTAGTCTGCCTGGCTGGACACGATGCCGTGGTCTCGGTACAGTCGCGTCTGGACGAACTCACGGAGCTCTCCGAATCCCTCGAGCGACATGGCCAACAGCACAACACCCAGGAAGGCGAAGGCGTATTTAACCCCCGACGAGATCACCCAGGGCTGGAACAGCAGCATCAGACACGTTGCATCACCGCCGATAGCCAGCTGGAAGCCGTTGAACATGACAGAACCCGCGCCAGAGCAGAAATCGTCGGACGAGCCTTGGGCCGCCACGTACTTGGTGGGGTTGTCGAACACCAGCTGCGCGTGTTCCTCTGAGCACGTGTATATCTTCTGTGCACCCTTAGAAATCCACGGCACGGCGTGTTTGAGCTGGTCGTAGCCCTTGCCGCACACGGGGCACTTAATGTCCGTTGCGTCCTTGTAGATCTCGTCCGTGGTGATATCGGCTTCCTCTGGAGAGCCTAGATTCGCGGCCTGTAGCGACAGATAGCACATAATTAGACGAGTTGCATAGTTAAAGGTTTAAGATGGAGCACGTACCGGGTCGTTCTGCAGCGAATCGATGTGGCCAGCCATTTCACAAGCGTAGATGTACTGGTCACCTAGAATGGAGGCATTGATGTTGGGCTTAACGTCCATGTTGCACAGCGGGCACGTGGTCTTGCCGAGATTCTGGTCGGCGTCCGCAAACAGCACCAGCAGCAGCGCCAGCAGCGGCAACAGCAATCGAGCTCTCGCCATTTCGAGAGAAAGAGTAAAAATGAGGATTTCGTAGAAGGTGAAAATTTACGTTCAGGAGTGCGCAAAGCCGGACAGATGTTGACCAGATTGTACCCCAGGTTAAAGGACCGCTCTGGGCAACGTTAGTGGCCGAAGTGTCCACGACTTGGAATCGCCAAGGTGACGATGTAAATGAGCCAAAGTGGAGGAATCCTGCTAGGATGGCTCGCCGAGCCGCTCGGAGCCAACGGCGAGACTCAGCTGCGCGCAGTTGGTTGATGCAACACGGAACGCCGCCCTCTCGCACAAGATATTATTGACACGCATTGTTGAATGAATGGTGGAGGTGATCGGTCACGAGCTCCATGACCGATTCCTCCTTCGCCGCCTCGTTGCAAAGTTGCCCTGCTCGGTGATGGATGCAACAGGAAAGCACCATCCCAGCTCCGAGAAGTATTCAAAACTCGGACGTTTGGCCACGAAAGCCATTTTTCCGAATGTGTCGTGGAATTTCAGATTTGTATGGAACCTAATCCGCCCGTCTCTGCAAAAGCAAATTTGCTCTACAGCTGAACAAGTGACGGCAGAGCTCAGTCTTCAATTCGCCCGCCTCCGAGATGCGTCCCTCTGTGCTGTTAGCCGCCGGTGCGCTGCTGGCCGCATCGGTGCCCGCGCACATCCACCACAACCACCACCACGAGCTTCATCAGCTGCACAACATGCACGCGATGCAGGTGCACCGCGACTTGGCGTCTTCGGGCGTGAGCTCCACCGACTATACGTGCCCCGTGTGTGGCATGTCCACGCTAGAAATGGGCTACGATAACCAACACTACGTGGTGATGAATCATGGCCAGAAGATCTACTCATGTGGCATGGCGCCACGCACTTTAGAACCTTACACCTTCGAAGTGACGGACACGGCCTACCTGGCCGCCAATATGGCCGAGTATATCATCAACCAGACGGACACCGACGCCTACGCTGCGTGCGCGAACGCCTGCGACGAGTGCTCAGATGGCATCAGTGACCCCGTGTCCGGTGACTCCGTCACTAGCGACAACTACGTGTACGCGTGTCTGAAAAACGGGCAGAAGATTTACTTCGCCTCGCAAGACAACAAGAACTCGTACCTTACCAGCGTCAACACCGAGCCGCGGTACTTGGTGGACAGCGTCATTTGCTCAGGTGTCGCATGCTCCGATGCCACCAACATCACAACTTTGAGCCCCGCAGCACAGAGTTTCGTGGCAGACTTATCCTCTGCCACGCCGAGTGCCACAACTGCCGCGCCCAGCGACACGACCACCGAGTCGGACACGTCTTCGCCCGACTCGGACTTCTGTTCAGGCCAGGGATCTGTCATGTTCAATGGCTTCCAGACGTCGATCCATGGATCATGTGTGATGCTGCTCTTCCAGCCCTGGGTGCTTAACAGTGGCGTCAAGTACGCGTTCGGATTCATCGGCTGTTTCCTCATCGCATTGCTGAACGAGTCGCTTGTCAAAGGACGAGAGATGGTGCGTCAACGACTGCTTGCTGCACGTAAGCTCCGCCCTCACGACAAGCTGCACAAGATGCAGTGCAAGGCGACGCTGGCCGTTCTGTACATGATTCAGATGACCATCGCGTACTTTGCCATGCTCGTAGTCATGACCTACGAAACTGGTCTCTTCGTTGCCCTTATTGTCGGATTTGGCGCTGGCTTCTTGCTCTTCAAGAACTCAGATCAGGACATCACAGAAGAGCGTGGATCGTGGCGTTTCACTGACCCGTCCACTGTGCGTATCCAAGTGGAAGGCATGTCGTGTATGAAGAACTGCGGCACGACGGTGGAGAATGCGCTGAAGAACACGCCTGGTGTCACCGACGCAGTTGTGGAGTTCGACGAGCGTGCCGCCTACGTCTCCGGCTCTGCGCAGTACGGCGACCTGGTGGCGGCCATCGAGGGCGTTGGCTTCACTGCTGAGGTCAACAATCAGGCTGGACGCAACAGCAACGCCTCTCCTCACGCGTAAGAATTTTATGCATAAGCACGCTGTTCTTAAGAAAACAGCGAAAATTCTCACTTTTATGAAATATTTGTTTTCGGATGTTGCATTGGCTGTAGTGAATGCCGCAAAGACGTTTAAGTGCAACTCAACATTTGCTAGGAAACAAGTAATGCAAAAGGCAACAACGGGAAGTATTTACGCCAAGCAGCTGACCATTCGGTGGATTCTTTGCGTTTTTAGTAGGTACCGTTCGTGTCATTTTGCAAGAGAGTGCAACGTCGACAATGTTGCAGTGATTGTTGACAGCACCTCAACATGAAAAAGTTGCCTCCAATCTCCTTACCCTTGCGCGTGTATCCGTTGATCGGTCACGTTAATTGCTTCGTAAAGGGCTCTTGGAAAGTCTCGAGCAGTTGCCGCACCTTCTTAGCGCCCACGCCCGGACAAAGCGACAGCTCCTCCATCGAAGCATTCATGAGCCCCTTCACTGTTCCGAACGTGGACAACAACGTCACTACGTCTGTCTTGTTCACCGATCGGATGGAGGTGAGGACGTCGTTGGCTTTAGGCAAGAATTCTGCCTCCACCTTCTCCTTGATTATCGTTGCCGACTTGTTCTCGTATGCTTTAAACGTCTCAAGATATCGCGCAGCCTCCAGCCAACTCCACGCGAGCACCAGTGTGAAGCCGCTTAAAAGCGCCACGCGGTTAACTTCTCGCAGCGCCACCTCATTGTCGTCCACATCGACAAAGCACAAGACGAGTTTCGTTTTATAATGCGTTGGGTCGTCCTTCCTCACACTCTGCACGCGTTCGTCTAAATAGGAATTATGTAGTAAATGATATCGCACACTGAGGAACAATACACAGCAGGAAGACTCGCCCATCACATAGTCCGGGATTAGTCCATCCCGGAACTCCAACCCCACATTGCGCACAGACTTGAGCATCGGGTTTCCCTTCTGTCGCCGATTCACGTAAATTGTGGCAGCTGCGTCTCGTGCTGGAGGTTTGTCTTCTTGTGGCGGTGGCGCTACATACGATGACGTCTTTCTTAGCTGCGCAAAAGCTTCGTTGAAAGTCAGAGAAGACGGCGTGGATCCATCTTCCTGTGGCAGGTAGCGCGGCGCCGCATCATTCCCATCGGCCACAGGAGGCAGCGTTCGCGAGTCTAATAAGCTTGGGACACTGGCGTCGGATACTGAAGCCCCTGAGGGCGGCAACGAAGAAGCTACTGTTTCGACTGCGTCGTCGCCATCGCCGGAAGCTCTTGCATCTGCAACTTTGTCTTCCATCTCAGTTATGCTTCACGATTGGTAAAAAACAACGAATGATGGCATTGGTTGAAATGAAATGCAAAATAACTCTTCATGAATGACATATAATTATTTAAAATAAATTCTTATTTAACGGTGGGCCCTGTCTCATTGGGGTAATCGTCAACTTGACACGGCAATGCCACCAATTCCAGACGAGATCCTGCGTCCAAGCGGAGAAACGTTGAGCGCATCGTACTCGCAGCTTTCGGAGATCAATGGCGATGCACACTTAGCACCAGAGCGACCTCCGTTTTCATGGGGTAAATTCCGGTCCTTCGTGGGGCCTGGGTGGCTCATGAGCATGGCTTACCTGGATCCGGGCAACCTCGAAGCAGACCTTCAAAGCGGTGCATACTCGCGCTACGAGATCCTGTACGTCACATTCTGGAGCACTGCCTCTAGGTGGACTGTATCAGGTACTAGCTGCGAGGCTGGGCTCCTGCACGGGACGTCACTTGGCTGAGCTGTGTCGAGCCGAGTATCCACGTTTCGTCACGTATGCCGTGTGGGTCATGATGGAGCTGGTGATCATCGGTTGTGACATCCAAGAGGTACTGGGTACGGCCATTGCACTACAGATCCTGTTTGGACTGCCCTTGTGGATCGGTTGCTTGATAACAGCGCTGGATACGTTCACCTTCCTCGCTATCGACCGACACGGGGACAACAAGAGTAGTCGCCTGCTCGAAACCTTCTTCATGGGGCTCATCGGAATCATGTGCGCGTGCTTCTTCGTCGATTTTACAGTCAGTAAACCTAGCGGCACTGAAATCGCCAAAGGTATTGCCATCCCACGCATTGACGACCAGAACGTGATGCAAGCTGTTGGCATGCTCGGCGCCATCATCATGCCGCATAACGTCTATCTGCACTCAGCACTTGTCCAGTCTCGCAGTCGACGTGGCGCGGGTACCGATCCTGTCAAAGAAGCCAACTTTTATTTCGGATTGGAGGCGGTTCTGGCACTATTTGTGAGTTTCCTCATCAACATGTTCGTTATTTCTGCGTTTGCCAGCAACTTTTACAGCGAGCAGTGCGACCAGCTAGCTGCAGATCCGTCGTCCGATGTCTACGGTGCAGGCATCCAAACAGCCTGTATACCCGCTGCTGCTGCGTTAGTATCAGGCAACGATATTTACAGCGCCTCAACCGGACTCGTTTGCAGCATTGAAAACGGTGTAGTAGCGGTGGCGTGCACCCGGTGCTATACGATAAAGCATATCGGGAATTATTGCCAGCAAGTTGGATTAAAGGAAGCGGGAGCAGCTGTGAGCAGCTCGCTTGGACAATACGCCAAAGTTATCTGGGCTGTCGGATTGGTCGCCTCGGGACAAGCATCGACAATGACAGGGACATACGCCGGTCAATTCGTGATGGAAGGCTTTCTGGATCTTCGTATTGCAGCGTGGAAACGCGTGGCAATTACACGCACGATGGCGCTTGGTCCTGCGCTGGTAGTTGCTCTGCTAACTGAGTACGACGGATTCCATAGTGACATTGTGAGCGAGATGATCAACGTCATGCAGAGTGTGCAACTTCCATTTGCACTGGTACCGCTGCTCACATTTACGACCAATAAGCGGCTAATGGGGCAGCACAACCGATGGATCAACTTGGCATTGATCGTCGGTACACTCGCGCTCTTCGGAGTAAATTACACGCTCGTCTTCCGGACACTGCAGCAGGGTTTCGACCTGTCGTCCAATGCCTGGGCAGCTGTGGCCGTTGTGGCCACGTTCTATGGCGCGCTGGTGCTTTATCTCATGGCCTTCCCATTGCTACACTAGGTAGGTTTGTAGCTACGTTGAAGACATCAAGACTCAAACACGATTGGTCAATATCCATCATATTCTTGAGAAATTTACATTCGTAGTCATCCCCAACTGGCAAATGCAACTCACTTGCACAAAGTATCAGCAAGTCTCGACGTGAGTGCGTTGAAGTGCGTGACCGTCATTCTCGTTTTTGCTGCATCTCGAATGGGAGAAGAAGTCGCCGCGCTGCACGTGGCGGCCGCGTCACCGCCCGCCAGCGGCGTATTGTCGCCTCGCAACGACTTTTTCGTCTCACAACGTGCCGCCACCGACTTCGAGCTGAGTCGTCTGGACACGCTGTCGCTCGAAGAGCAGGAGATCTTAGCCAACATCCAGGAGCTGCAACTGCAACTCATGCAACTCCGCGCCGAGCAGGAGGAGGACAGCGACGACGACTCGACAGATAAGCCACTCAATTCCTCTGGCAACCAGCTCATCGTCGTGTCCAACAACCTGCCAGTATTACTCGAACGTCAGCCACAAACTGGACGCTGGAAAGCCACTAAAACCACCGGCGGATTGGACAAACTCATGTGCCTTACAGGCGTGCGAGCCGAAATGAACTTCCTGTGGGTCGGCTGGGTAGGTCAGCATATCCCCAAGAGCGAACACGAGGCTGTTCGTCGCCTACTACTGCAACACAACTGCCTCCCTGTCTTCTTATCTTCCGACGTGGCGTCAAGACACACAGGCTTCTCTTCCGAAGTGTTATGGTCGCTATTCCACTACGTATCGGAGCCTGTTCCGTTCACTTTCAACACTGGCAACAGCTCGAGTTTCCATCCGACCAAAAGGTTCAACAAACAAGACTGGAGAGCGTATGAGTCAGCGAACGAGAGCTTCGCCGACGCTATAGCCGAGATGTACAACGAAGGGGACTCGGTATGGGTCCACGACTACCATCTCATGTTGCTACCGTCTCTACTACGTCAACGGATCCCTCTGTGTCGCATCGGATGGTTCTTACACACGCCATTCCCAGCTTCAGACGTATATTGTCGTCTCCCTGTACGCTCCCAGCTACTGACGGGTGTTCTACAAGCAGATCTTGTGGGTTTCCAGACGTTTGACTACGAACGTCACTTCCTTTCCACGTGTCATCGACTTTTAGGCGTCGAATGCTCACATAAAGGCGTCCGAAGTGTCTCACCCGACCGTGACCACTTCACATCGATCGGTGTGTTCCCAATTGGCATCAGTTTGGAGCCATTTGCACGTGCAGCATCCAGTATGCCCACACTGAATCGCGTGAATGAGCTACACGACAAATTCGGCGGCAAACGGATCATTCTGGGCATAGATCGACTGGATAATATCAAGGGAATACCGCACAAGATGTTGGCGATGGAAATGCTACTGGATCGATTCCCCGAGTGGCAACACAATGTTGTTCTAGTGCAAATTGGCATCTCGTCACGTTCCGGAGTGGTTGACAGCAAGTCTACAGGCGCTAACGACAACACGCGACGTGCCAGTGCCAGTAGCGCCAGTGGAGACAGCAGTGCGCTGCTTCCTCGCTCCGCCTCGTATCCTATTGTAGGCCCAACAAGCTCCACGGGCAGTGACAGCCCTATCAAGAGTCTATCGGAGTCTCCACCCAAGGCTGCGAGTCCAATGGCAGGCGGGAAGGGCAATATCGGCTACGATCCGTGTCACCAACTCGAGATGAGCTCGCACAGCTATCACAATATCGTTACGCAAGTGAACCAGATTGTCGGACGCATTAACGGCATCTTCGGGACGCTCGATTACGCTCCGATCCACTTTATCCAGCAGCAAGCAACTCCGCATGAAGAGTTGTGCGCATTGTACGACTTGGCTGACGTTTGTCTGGTGACGTCGACTCGAGATGGGATGAATCTCGTCTCGCACGAGTTCATCGTGTGTCAGCAGCATTTCATGCGCAACAAAGACGAACGGAAGAAAGCAGCGCGTGCTGCAACAAGAAAGTTGAGTAGCAGTCTCAGTTCTGACAACGCATCCGCGCCAGCGCACTCAAGAAATACCGAGAGTATGAACACTGCAGCCAAGAGTGGCGTGCTGTCTCCCATCCAATCCCCAAGACAATCGTCGGCGTCTGTGTTGACAGACTGGGAAGGCGAAGACGGAGGGCCCGGAGTGTTGGTGGTGAGCGAGTTCGCAGGCTGCTCCCAGTCTCTGAGTGGCGCTATCGTCGTGAATCCGTGGAATATTGAAGACGTCGCGTTGAGTGTTCACCAAGCGTTGAGTATGTGTCGCACGGAGCGGGAGATCCGTCAGCAGAAACTCTATCGCTACGTGTCCTCGAACACGGCGTCAGCGTGGGGGGAGCAGTTCTTGGAAGAACTTAATGAAGCAGTCGAGAAGAACCGCAAGTCGTCGACTCAACTGCCGAAACTGGACAGGAAAACCATCGTCCGAGCGTATCGAAGTGCGCAGAACCGCGTGATTATCTTGGATTATGACCGGACGTTGACACCGCAGCATTCGCTGCTGCCTCTTGCAGCCGTTGGACCGAATTTTAAGGCTCTACTTGACGCACTGAGTACGGACGAACGTAACACGGTGTTTATCGTCAGTGGACGAGAGAGGAAGTTCCTGGAGACGTGGCTTAATGGTGTACGAGTCGGTGTGGCAGCAGAAGATGGATTCTTCTATCGTATGAACTTGAGTAACACGCGCGAACATTGGAAGACGATGAGTAAGTTTCAGTATGACGTCGCTACTGCTCGATCGGGTGGTAGTACAGCGACGATGGCGGGTGTGGGAAGTGTTATTGGCAGTCTGGATGCGTCGTACTCTAGTGAAGCGCACAGTATGATGCATATGAGCATGGGGAGTCTGCCAGCGTATTCTCGACACAGCTCTGTGCCCGGATCTACAAATACAGGAGACAACACACCAGTCGCGGGGAGTATCGCGCCGACAGACGACTCATTCGGTGGCGATGATATGTCGTGGAAGGACTTAGTGCTGCCTACCATGCTCACGTTCACAGACCGAACGCCAGGAAGCTATATCGAAGACAAGGAGAGCTCGTTGACGTGGCATTATGGCGACGCGGATCCGCATTTCGGTAGCTGGCAAGCGAAGGATTTACAGATCATTTTAGAGCGACAACTCATCGGTACAGCGCTGGAAGTGTATCAGGGTCACATGTCTGTTAGTGTGGAGCACGAAGGCTGCACGAAGACGCGGGTGCTCGAAGGAATCCTCAAGCACTTGTCGCTGCCTGACCAGATCTCCAAGAAGAACGACCAAGCTGTTGACTTTGTACTCTGTGTGTGCGACGACGTGACGGATGATCAAATGTTCCAGACGTTGAATGCGCTGGTAGCCGAGTCGAATGAACGTCATGACGAGAGGAAAAGAAAAGAAGAAGAAGAGGCAGAGAACGAGCGGATCCGCAGGAATTCCATCGCGTTGAGTAGCTCTGCGTCGTCTCAGCTTCGTGCTCAGGCTGTGCCGTCTGCTGCGCACGTCTCAAAGGCGAAACCTCGCATGCCACGTCCTCGAGGAAATGGCGTGACGGATGAGTTGGACCCGACAGTTAAACTCAAAGCAGTGAGAAGACGACACCACAACGAGCAGATAATTGGGGCAGCAGCTGCAGCAGTGCGAGGACATGACGAGTATTCCACCGACGACGATGACGAGCTGGACGCTGGAGATGTAATGGATGACGACAACAAGGTGGCGTTCAGTCGCTTACAGAAGGTGCCTGTGCGTTTGGCCGAGAACGTCGAGATCTTTGCTGTTGTTGTGGGGCCGGATGTTCAACATAGCGGAGGTCGTCACGCGTGTTCGTTTGCAGTCGACTCGTTGGCTGATGTGCGTAAAGTTCTCAAAGAGTTCGTGGATGAAAGTCGCGAACGAGGAACAGCAGATGGCGGAGATGACATAGCTTCGTTATCGCCTCCGTAGGATGAATAAGTGACCGATTGACTTTATGAATGGGAGACCTTGCTCATTGTTGTGTTAGAGCAGATCGTAGAAGAATTCAAGTCCTGGAAGGCACATACAGAAATGTAATTTGATAGGTCAGCTCCAAGTAGAGAGGGTGTACAGTACGCACCTTGTCCGAGCTCCCAGATCGCAACACCCACATGTTTCTCCTTGTACAGCTTCAGACGATCCTGTAGGAACTGCAGACACGGGAAGAAAACCACGTGATGGCTGTTCGTCTCTACAGCAGTGTACGTGTGTTGACATTCCTACAGTGAGGAGCATACATGTCAGTCTCCCATCTCTCTAGTAGGGACTCCCTGTTGCGTCTTACATGTGCCGTAGCGTCCCATCGAATCTTAGAGACTTCATTGTCTGTAAGCGACTGGATGTACGTGCTCCCCGTAATGGCATCTGCGATAGAGATCAGTTAAAGCATCGGGATAGCGTACATCAGCCCTGTTACTTCTTACCGCGGTTGTCATAACCGTAGAATGGGATTCCCATCAGAACTTTCTGTCTCTCCATCGGCGACATCTTCTCCAGTGTCTTCTTCAGCCACGGATACGGCGCATTGGGCCCTGGCATACTGAAGTCGTACGCATTCATGGAGAACCGGTGCACTAGTGGAGCCAGCTCGTTGAAAATCTCGTGCGTAACTGGCAATTCACCCTAATAAACCCATAACAAGTTAGAAACACGTTAACAGCTATTCGTTATATCATCGATACCTCCTTTGAGCTTCTGGACAGCACGAGGATCAGCAGCTTATCTGCAGCTCGGAAGGCGCGACCTATGTGCTGCAGCATATCGACTGTCCCTTGCATCACTGGGATCTCGAACACCATCCCGTCAAACTTGAAGTCTTCCATCAGCTCCAGCATCTTGTCGATGATCACAGGGACGTCCTCCGAGCTGAGACGGTTGCGTTCGTAGACAATGCGAGGCACGATTTCAGGTCCTTCTCCCTGTTGATCGTCGCCTTCAACTCCGTTCTTGACGTCCAGCATCCACTGACGGTCGATATCGTGCGTGCCCGTGATGATCGGGACGTGGTCGGTGTCCTCGCGTAGTTGCAGCCACACGGGCGAGATGTACGTGAACTTGGTGCGGAATTTCTTGGCCCAGTCGTAGCCACGATTGTTGCATGGCGTCACATAGCCCAGCGTTTCGCCTCGGAACTTCTTCTCCACTTTGGTGGCCGCTCGGGCGTGTTCCTGTAGAATGAGCTTGGGTTTGAGCTTGGGTGTCACGAGGCCGCGAGTCCAGACGGAAGGCACATCTTCACTTCCGTCCGTCGGTTCGGACGCGCACTCCTGTCCGCTGCATTCCACTTCCACAAAGTCGTCGTGCTTGACGAAGTTCAGCTGCAACAGAGCGAGTTAGACACTGTCTCACATTTTACACATGGAAATATCATATTGATGGCGGGTTTTACGTTGCTGGTAGCAAAATCGAAGTCGTCGTCGTCTTCCTCCACTTCGTCGGCATCCTCGTCACCTCCCCAAGCGTAGGCGCCGCGATCCAGTGTGAATGGAAGCGTCAGAAAGCACGCAGCTAGTGTCACGAGCACCGTCGGCTTCATGGTGCTCAAAAAGTATCTGACTCGTGATTGATATCCACTGATTGGTTAAAATGAAAGCATTGTTTTAGAAACGAGTACCGGTTCCGGCTACCGGTAGCTATCGGATTGGTCTGTATTTTCAACTTTCGTAATTTTTTCTATCGTCCATGCGCTGAGTATATGAATTGTCCAGGTGGCCATCCATGTATTGTCCAGGCTGTAAAATTACCGACCTAAAAATTATAAATTACGGGCTGTGTAAAATACATGTATTATGCATGTAAAATGTCCATGCTTCTCAACGATTTTGAGGGCTACCACAGCCACTCACTTCACTTTCGATAAGCCGGAGCTTCCGGTACCGTCGTCGCTGTGCACGTCGTTGCCGCCCCCCCCCCGCTCCGGTATGTCGGATAGCAAGTCTGAAACTCCCCCACTGGAGCCTCCCGCGCCCTCTTCACTGCCGACGCCGCCATCACCGGCCTCAGAAACCGCGACAGGTCAGCCAGAGGTGCGTTGCATAACTACCTGATCTTATACGTATGTCGGTTTTGCTAACTACGTGCCCTCAACAGACTAGCTCGAGCGAAGAGGCGTCAGATGCTGCTCCTTCCGCTCCTACGAACTCTGCAGAAGGCTCTGAGAACTCCGACGAGTCGGGCACCGACAATGCGGAACGTCCATGCAGCGTCCAGGTTTCAGATTGTCCAGTGCCTGTTTGTGCCCCGGAAGCCCTTCACTCAAGCTGGGCCAACTGGGCGGTCTATTTGAAGAAGTACGCATCTTCAACGCGGCAGATCATCCGAGTTTCCATGACTGTGAGCTGCGACTTGCGGAACAAGCGGTTGACTAAAACTGTCGCTGCACGAGAAGGTCTTGACGTACCATACGTTCCGACCCAGTGGGCAACGTACCAGCGCACATATATTTGTACGCATGGGTGGTGGACGAAGGATCGGAGCACAGGTGTGCGGCCGAAGCAGTTTGTTCGTGGCACTGGGTGTCCTTTTCGGTTCGTGGTTCAAGTCGTGGAAGAGGAAGGCCAGTGGCTGCTTCGAGTGAAGAACGGGGTTTACCACCACAACCACGTCGTGGGTACCGCCCACTTCAAAACTTACGCAGAGAACCGAAAGTTGGAGGATTCTGAGACAAGGTCCACCGTGCGCGAAATGGTGAAGTACGGTCGCAAGCGCGCTCGTATTTACGAGTACCTGCTCGACAAAGGAGAAAGCCTGGTTAAGAAAGACGTGGACAACATTGTCCAGCGTGTCAAGGCCGAGTTACGAGGCGGACTCGACGATGGTGATACCTGCGCACAAGCACTTACCGAGTTTGCAGCGATGGATGGCAACGTGGCGACTGTGGACGAGACTGACGCTGGTCACTCCGGAGAAACCGACACTCCAGGAAGCGCTAGACCGCGTAAGCCCAATTTCTACCAAGTGGGATAGAGCGAGTAGCAAGAAACCGAAGTATGTTCGACAGAGCGCCCCTGTGCTGAACGACAACGCGTTCTATCTTCTCCCGAAGAAGCTGCTGGACAAGTGCCTCTCCGTTCTTCCAGTGAAGAACACAAGAGAGACTGCAATCGAGATCTTCACCCAGAGCCAGCCTTCGCAAGCTGAAAGTGATGACACGCAGTTACGTGGACAAGACCTGGAGATTCATGGACAAAACCTGGAGATAGAATGTGTTCAAATTTCAGGTATTGGAACATTTTCACGAGCCCATATTGAGGCAATGTGTTATCTGTCGACTATGAAGGACCAATGCGAGCAAGGTGTCAAATTCTGCACTTGGCTGCTTCAAAACGTGATAAGCACCATACCTTCAGTGCAACATCCTGTGTTGGAAAACATGGTAAACCAAGTGGCGAAATCGAACCCACAGAGCACAATCGTGATCGAGGTCACTGAGTGTCACTACGCGATGCTATACCGCTTGAATCCACCATCCTGGGCGAACGACGCCTTGATACATGCTTTCTGCACAAGACTGTGTGCAACAAACCCTACTGCTCGTGTTCCGGGGATTGAGAGCACGGTGACGGGGCGAAATGCCAAGGGCATGAATGAATCCCTCAAGAAAAAAGCGCAAGAGCTGGTGGGAGAGGCAGACCTCCTTATGATCCCGGTTAACGTTGGAAATTCGCACTGGTGCGGAATTGCAGTAGATGTGAAGCGAGCTCGAGTCCTTTATTATGACTCCATGAACCAGAGGACTTACAAGACCGTGCTGGATCGACTGTCCTGGGATTTGGCGAAAACCCTGAGCGACGACTATGAGGTTGTATCCATCAACGCGCCAACTCAGACGGACGGCCACAACTGTGGTTTCTTCGTAATGCTACGACTCTGGCGAATGGTAGACAATAGCAGTGCGCTGGATGTAACTCCAAAAGGTCTCACGATATTGCGCTTTCACATGCTTCAGCTAGTGCTCCATGGTAGATCTAACTAACCTATCTAATTTGAGTCTAAATACACGGAGGATATCTGACCAATGCATGGACTCGATACATGGACTATAATACTAACGTTTCCTGTGTTCGTGTTCATGCCTAATGCACGGGTGATTTATGGATTATACGTGGACTCAATACATGGACTACAAAATTGACAATGCAACTTAGTAGCAACTTGATGCGGTGAAAAACTGATCGGCGGTAAATACTTGATTTCAGTATGGATATAAATTACGCAGAACGTAATTTATGGACAACACCTGGCGTGGCTGCATGGTAAAAGCATACAGTCGGCGCATGGACAGTAGCATCTGCCTAATTTTTTTAAGGAACTCACCGGAAAATGTTATTAATAGACAAGGTCAATGCGGTGCTCGCTACGTGGATAATTTTGTCATGGACAGAGAGAATCGAGTGCTTGCTGTAGCGGGCGAGCTTGAAGCGTCTAGAAGTAAGCGAGGGCAGCCAGGTTGTGTGGCGCGTCGCGCCACCCCTGTCCCAAAGGTGCAAAAGGAAGCACTCATCCGATGTACACAAGATCCAATCATCTGATGATTCATCACGCGCTGTGAAGATGGCGCAACGTTCGATTCAAATCGGAGTGCGTGGCTCTGCACAAGTGACAGAGCTTATGGGCGCTGGGACTCCCAGCCAGTGGCTAGCAGCCACTGGCTGGGAGTGAGCCAGTGGGAGTCCCAGTGGGACACTGTGAAATGAAGATTGATTGAGATTTTACATTACGATATGCATGTATGTGAACGCGTTTCGCGAGCCGTCTTGCCACCGAGGTGGATCAACTTCCGCATGCGTCGGGTTATCTCTCATTCTCTACGTTTCTCTTTTCTCTCGGCCAGAGTCCATTAAGCGGCGCGTACGCAATAAGCGCCTCGGTTAAGTTCTTCCAGGCTGCACGATCCTGTGCACATAGGCGAAGGAGGTACAGGTCCGGGGCACGTTGAAGGCGGTGTCCTGCGGAAAGTGTCTGAAGGTCGGCATCTAAGACCGTCGGTAGCGTTAGTCCCAGTGGGACACTGTGAAATGAAGATTGATTGAGATTTTACATTACGATATTTTAATAAAAAGGCATGCTGTACTTGCAGTGCAAGTCTTGCACCGGGAACTTTACCGTCGAAAGCGCACACAATCCCAGTGCATCTCCCCATGAGCCGGTTAAACTTACCTTATCAATAAAGCACGAAGGGTTCAATGAACCCGGTTCATGGTGCAGCACAATTCATCATCTCGAGATAATTTTCGCCCTCAAAGTACATAGGGATCGTTCCTGTCGTGAGCTACAAAATGGCTGCAGGTAGAGCGAAGGCGTCGGGCCTGCCAACTCATGGAGGGGGCGTTGGCCTCTCCCTGGCGAAGTCTTGAAGGAATTCCGCACGACAAGAATGACAAAGTTTCATTTACATGTTATTAACAGTACCAGCCGAATTATGAGTTATGAAGAAGTATACCGGTACAGTAGTCCACCTTTGCATTAATACGCTGCACTTGAGTTGAACCGCGATCGGACACGACTGCAAGATCATGATAAAAATCGCCAGTCGTCACTACCAGATGAGGATCCCTTCGAGTTCCTGTAGCCGCAAAACCATCTCGAATCAGCTTACGCATCTAACATGGCTGGACGGATTTCCTGGACGTCCACCCACACTCACCCCGTCAATACGTAAAACAGTTTCTGTACTGCCCCGTGCAGCTTTACAAGCCCGTAAACTATTTGTGATATTTCTTGGACAATCTCGAGTGGACTCTAACGTCTGTAGCAAATTGGTTAGGTTTCTCCTAGGATCAACCAACCAGACCAGCCATTCTTCATTACGACGTCAAGTGGTCTCGTCAAATCCTGCACCGACGACAAGGAAGAAAGTCAGTTGACAAGTATTGAGAACACCATGTCGCTGCGTCAACGAGACTTCAGCAGCTCCGGTGTCTCTTCTCGCAATATGTTCACATGTTCGGAGGAGACCAGTTTCTTGAGCTCTTCGGGTCGAGTTTCCCACACGACGCCATCCCCGAGCATGCGCTCGTACTTCAGCTCCAGCAGCAGCAGATCCACGTTCTCCGCATCCAGAACTTCCGTTGAGGTCAAGGGAGAAGATGACGCTCTACTGGCGCTGGCTGCAAAAGCTCGTGCCAAGGTGGAACACGCCCGTGACGTCTTTGCCACTGCCGGATGGAAGGAACGAAAGGACGGCCAAGGTGTGCGTTTATTTGAGCGTAAATTGACCCCCGGCGTGTTCGATGTTGCAGCCTCCTCAGCGCTTCCTTGCAGTGCCAATGAAATTCTAGAGGTTCTCTCCAGTCACAATAGTGACGATTTCAACGCCACCATGGTGGCTCTCGCAGGCGACGCCTTCTCGTACGCAGTCACACTACGAGAGGTACCGACGTCGCGGATGAACGTCCATCTGACGACCAAGCGGATGCAGTTTTCGGGTTCCATCCCGCTGGTTTCTAGCACTAAGACGTTCGAATTCCTCGACCACGTCGAAATCAACTACAAGACACGTACCGCTGTTCGTACCTTTCAGACGCTAACACGCGACCGTGCAGGTCGATTGATAGTCGGTGGTGACGTGTTGGCTGGGTACATATTGACAGAGCAAGTGAAATCGCACCAGACGTCGGTGTTTTACTTCGGAACGCACACCATGTCCTCGGATGAAGTGAAATCCAGGGGAATTGTCAAGGCCAAGCTGAAAGTTGCTACTCTGCGTGAGGCCGCGTTGGTTAAACTTGCTATATTGATCCCAAAGATCGGAGATATCGCAATCCGGAGACGTCTGGGAGCTGAGGATACCGTGGATCCCTCCGACAACGTTGGCGATGGAAGCTGCTCGGGATGTGGCAAACTGGTGAAGGATTCACTGCTGCGAAAGAAACACGTGTGTTACATCTGTGGCCACGATACTTGTGGCTCGTGCTCCAAGTCCCAGGATATCGAGGGGCGTATTGGTGTCATTGAGCGTCTTCGTGTTTGCTGCATGTGCATCTCGGCCGCAAGGAATCGTGCGTTTGATACAGTTGACGAGACTGACGACGGACGGGTTTATCTGCTGCGTCCTACTTTAATCAGTGGGCTCAGCACCACCTCAACGACCCGTACCGCTTCAACAACACCGTCAAGTGTACGGACGCGGATACTGCCAGCTACTGCATAGAGAGAATAGGAATCTTTTGACTTTTATCTATCTAACATATCATTTTATCAGACTCACGTCATCGAAATGGCAAGTTATTATCTGACAAATGTGGTTAAGGAGTTATAGGGTGCAGCAATAGTTCGTTCCTATTGCAGACTAACAGAGCTATGATTGTACTACTGGGAAGATCGCTCCTTATAGTGCACTGGGGACTTCAACCCAAACAAGTGTAATAGCCACTAGAGCGTACGCTGTGAGTAGCATCGATCCTTCGAGCCAGTTAGACTTGCCATCCGCGATAATAGCGTAGACGATGATGATCGACATGAGGTAGATGAGGATCTCGAACTGCGGGAACGCCAATGACATTGCGCGGTCCATAAACCACCCGGAGAGCACGACGACAGGCACCACGAAGAGAGATACCTGGGTGGCGGACCCCACAGCGACGCCCATAGCCAGCTCCATCTTGTTGTTAAGTGCAACCTTAACTGCCGTTACGTGTTCCACAGCGTTACCAACAACTGGTAACAAGATAATGCCAATAAACGACTTGCTCAAGTGCATCTCGTTCGCGAAGCCGTCGATAGAGTTCACGAGGAACTGGGAGAATAGAGACACCAGTAAGGTGGCCACTAGCAGAACTGTACCACTAGCACGCTTGGATAGCGCTACAGTCTCCTCAGATTCATTTTGTTGGTCCTCGAAAAAGTCCGCGTGGGTTTTGAGTTGGAAGAAGAGAAGTTGCAGGTACATGAAGAGCAGGAAGACGGCAGCGATGCGAGAGAGTGTCAGTGTGTTGGCTACACGTTTCTCCTCCGAATCGGTATCGGAGAAGTAGAAGATATAACTGGGTAGAAGCATTGCAAAGCTGGCGAGCATGAGCAGCGACGAGTTGGCGCTGGCACCCACGGCGTTGAATGAGTTCTCCTTGTTGCGTACTCCACCAGCGATAAAAGCGCATCCCAGCACTAGTAGCAGGTTGGAGAGTACAGAGCCAATGAGCGAGCTCTGCACAACGTTGATCTCACCCGCCTTAAGTGCGAAGATCGCTACAATGACCTCGACGGCGTTGCCGAAGGTGGCGTTGACTAATCCGCCAATTGTCTCGCCTGTATGGAAGGCCAAAGACTCGGTAGCTTCACCCAACAGGTTGGCGAGAGGGATCATGATGAGGAAGTTGAAGATAAAGATCCAAAGATCGCTCCAGCCACCCAGTGAGGCCCAAATGGCCACCGGTGCCGAGAGCAACAAGAGGTTGAGCGGCTGATCCTTGATCATCGCGAAGATGGCGTGTGCGTCCTCCTTGAGCGTGGGCGTCGTGTCGTTGACATCGCTAGACGAGGACATTTGGAAGCTTGGGCTCACGTGGCCGTTGCTGCCGCTGTGGCCGTTGCCGTGTAGTAGAGACGAGTGTTCGCTCGGGTATTTGCGCTTGCCGCCCTCGGCGTCGTACGTGCGCGAGCGCCGGATGGACGCGAGAGCTTGGGCCGTGTGCATGGGGGAGGTGAGGTGCCTGGGTTCGAGCTTGTTCGGTTGTGTGACGTGCTGGAAGCCAACTTTGCCCCCTTCGCCACAGTTATGATGGATCTGCGGCGTTTTGTTTTGTAAGGAAGGGGCGTCCAAATTATATGGCGCCCACTATGCCGAATTTGTTCCGCCTTCAAGGTCGCTTGCTCGACTGCGACAGAAGGAAAGTGGGATCCGAGTCAGGGGCCGCACGCGTTATGTGCATTTTTCAAGATATCAGGTGTTGTGATTGGTAGAAACACTTTGAGGCAAAATATGATGGACAAAAATAGATCGTGCAATTGCAAACCCTACAAAATCCATCGAGCGCAGGTGCATATGCTGGTGATGACCGCGGCGTTGCAGTCACTATTTTAATTATACATGTACAATAGTAAAATCTAGGTGTCGTGTCCACCGCAGTAGTGTCGTCCTTATGCGCGTGAGAGAGCTTGTCGAAAGACGGCTCGCTTAATCGAATTCGCTGGTCATCCAAAAAATCCATTCGTTCGAGCAACGCGATCCGATTTTAGATGACTTATATCGGCTACAAGTCTTCAACGTGATAAATGCAACAAGAATCATAACTCTCCTTGGCATGCAAATTGCTAATGATGATGGTATTACGCCTTTTACGCAGTTTACATCGAGTTTCGATTCGAAACCCTTTCGAGCGCCAGACTACTGTGCAGTTTACATGTAATTGCAAGTACGTGTTGAAAGAATCTCGCAATCGAGCCTCGTTCCATAGCCCAGTGCCCTAAAGTTAATGAAGATGCGATGTGAGATTTGACTGCACGTATATTGGAATCTTGAAAGGCTGTCGGAAGAAGCACGGCAAGGAATGGTGTCCTAGCGTGAAAATTCTGAAGACCATAAAATCGCATGACAGGCAAGCACACGTAGCGTCAGCAAAAACAGTGCTGTGAGTCGTATTTAAACAAACGGCACCCGTTTGATGATAAATGCCCTCTGTGTCAATTCGCTACTCGTCACCAATTGTGGTGGAAAAGGAGAGGGAACGAGCCATTGACAGCGCTATCTCTTAATAATACTAAGCGAAGTACACGTAGAGCTCGAAACGGCGTTGGTTTTGAAAATGACAAAATGATCAGATTATCAGAGTCAGATTTAGTCCGCGAATGTTTTGGCATACTGGTACGCCCTTTCCTCAAAACACTCGTCCTCGAAGGAAACCTGTAAATTGGCATTGCAGTACTGTACAGACAGCAGAGCTCACCGCACGAGTGAAAACCAGGCTCTGTCTACAACTGACCTCGCGGACTGTGCTCCAAATCGATACAAACTCCAAGTCTATTTGCTGCGAGCGTACCATATGAAAGCGAACGTTGATTGGCCAGAATGGTGAATTGGGCTTGGAGGGCCACGACTTGACCTGGTCACACTAACTCAAGTCTTCACCTGTGTTCGGCCTAGCGAGCGCGAGCTCAGCACAGCCCCAGGCGTCTGCGCAGCCTCCGCATCAAGCGTAGCTGTTGCCAGCGTCCTAGTCTCTTCGTTGCATCGTGATCCGCCTTCTACAGACCCCAAGCAATCGTCCTATCGGTTAGCATGCTGCATCCTACCAACGCGTTTCGGGACTTGGACTCCATTAAACAAAAAGTCGCAGGTAAGATGACATATCAATAGCGATGGCAATAATGCAATTGCACCGGGCCAATCTGGAAGCATTATAACCGATTATGGGGTGCTGACATTGCTGTGCGAATACAGGCAAGCGTCCTGTCGTGTTCCTCGACTACGACGGCACTCTGTCGCCCATTGTAGACGTGCCCGATCATGCGTTTATGACGGATGCCATGCGATCGGCACTCAGCGAGCTCTCGTCCAAGTTCGTGACGGCTATTGTGACCGGCCGATCCACCGAAAAGGTGTACAACTTTGTGCAACTGGACAACCTCGTGTACGCTGGCAGCCACGGATTCGACATCAAAGGCACTAAGACACGCCCTATCAATTGCCAAGTTGCCGATCACTTCCGTCCCGAATTGGAGCAGGCACTGCATACCTTGACCGGACAGACTGCGCACATTACCGGCGCTGAGTTGGAAGACAACGGACTCGCCATCTCAGTTCACTATCGCCACGTGAGTGTCATTTGATAGCCCCTGGTAGTACGTTGTTCTCTTCGAATTAAAGCTAACACATCTGTCTGTCTTGTGTTCCACTGACCAGGTTGAGCCAGCGCTACAAAATGCCGTCGAGCAAATTGTAGACGACTACGTGGCGTATCACCCTGGCCTGACCAAAAAATTGGGTAAAATGGTATTCGAGTTGCGACCTCGGGTACGTCATATCTGGGAGCTCGAGTTAAATTTGTGTTTTAATAGTGTGTGTGTATTTGAAGGTTGACTGGGACAAAGGTCGTGCTGTGATGTTCATCCTCTCTGAGTTGGGACTAGATGCGGAGGATGTCGTGCCCTTCTACTTAGGTGATGATGTTAGTGACGAGGACGCCTTTAGCGCTCTGAATGGCCGTGGACTCGGTCAAGGTATTTCGATAATTGTACGAGACCCTGAGGCGGAGAAGGTGGATCTGCCAGGCAACCTGAAGGAGTTGCCGGTGACGAAGGCGTCATATTCTCTCCGTGACACGGCGGAGGTGCAGCAGTTTTTGACCGAACTGGCGAGACTTAAGTGTGCGTGCTGAATCCTGCACCTTAGCGCTAGAAGCCCGGGAGAACTTGAGAACTGTCGTCGAGCTGACTGCCATTCGTGACTATGTATTGCCTGGCCGAACGCTCCGACAAGTACTGTAGTTGTGGGCATCATTTACCACATAACCAAAAATGCGGTACCTTTTTCATATTTTTCACGGTCAAAACCGATCTGATAATATTTTTTGGGGGTCCAACAAACATTATTATTAATTATGGAAAATATGCCAATATTTAGACATTGCCCTGATCAATTTGAGGCTGGAAGAGCTCCACAGACAGACCACAGGTTCCTTCATCGCGATGTCGCTGCGTGTGCTCCAAGTGTCTACGCGTGCCGCCGCGGCCGCTTCCAGCAAGCGTGCGGCCTCTCGTGCCTTCTCTGAGGTGGCTAAGGAAGAGGAGGCTGCCAAGGCTGCGGCTGAAGCTGCCGAGGACAAGCTCATGGCCAAGCTGCGCGAGCAGCGATACACCGATGCCGAGCGTACCAGTGCGTTGCAATAGCGCAAGCCCTGCACAATTCTATTGTCTAGATAACACTAACGTGAAGGCTTTCCGTTTATTGCCGCAGTTCTGCCGTACCACGCGTCGGAGGCTTGCGTCCCGACCATTGAGAAGTCTCCCATGCCCTACCCGGAGGAGGCTGCCATTATGTCTGGTACGGGCGAGTGGTCCGTGGGCCGCAAGGCGAATCTCTTTAAGCCTGCGCGTAACCAAATGCAGAGCGGAATTCACCAGACTAAACACTGGGAGATCCGTTTCTCGTCCCCCCGTACATGGGAGAACCCTCTCATGGGCTGGACCAGCACGGCTGACCCGTACATTGGTCTAGTGACCAAGTTTGACACTAAGGAGGAGGCTGAGCGCTTTGCCAAGAAACAGGGATGGGAACTCGAGATCACTGAACCTGCCCCCGTTGGCGACTACTACGGCAAGATCTCGTACTCGCACAACTTCCTGCCGGAGCACGTCGAAACGCTCATCAAGCAGAAGGGCAAGAAGTCAGCCGTGCAGTTCAAGCACCCCACAGGTCGCCAAAGCAACTGGGTCAAGACCCTCAAGTACCACGGTAATGGCGTCGTGGCGCAGCACGGCGGCGAGGCCAAGGAGTAAAGTACGCACAGAATAACAGCAATGCTGTGGTGCGAAATAAGCAACTCGCTTGCCAACAAGAAAAAATCTCCTATGCTCACTTACTATTTTTTTACAATTGAAATTTAACAAAGTGATGCGAAAAAAAAACTGATATATAACCATGCAACTTAGTTCTCTTCGTGTCCTAGCAGTGCAGGTGTAGCCATCTTGGTCTAGACCGACACGTGAGATGGCTGAGCCTTGTTGGCAGTGGACGTTCCAGACACGGGAACTTGTGCTTGCTTCTGGTTATAACGCAGTTCCGGCATGGCTTCAAGATCCGCTTCCTCCTGTTGTTGCGCAGTCGTGGCAGTGCCCGTCGGCTGCATCATCGCTTGCTTGTACGCCGGGTGCTGGAGAAAAACAACCGTGAGACTCTACTACAATCCTAAGTAAAAATTCCATACAGAGTCCAACGTACCCGGTGGATGAGGAAGAAGTTGAAAAGAGCCAAGAAGAAGAAACACACGCCGAGAATCCAGCCGATCCAGCCTTGCGAGACGGCCAGGAACGCGATGCTACATAGCACAACAAAGCCACAACGTACGCGTCAGTTCACGATAAAAGAACCAATCGAGTTGCTGTTTTATCATATAACGCACCAGAGAATGTAGGACGCCTTGCCCGTGGCCGAGAACATGAAGCCAAAGTTAACCTTGACGCGGTCGGCCACAGACGGGAAGCGTTCGTGGTTCTCGATGAACGCGAGTCCAGCACTCAAGAACCTGTAGGTAGAATAACAGTATCAGTTATGGTTCTTGTGAAGCTGTAGCTGGCCGACGAGACGTACATGATGTAGATGCACACTAGGAAGTGCGAGTAACTGGGAGCTTGGAACATGCGGAAGAAGCACAAGACCCATAGGAATCCAGCAAAAACCAAGTTGACTAGCCGCATGTATCCATTAATCCGCGCGATGTCTGTGCCCGAGATGCGACGCTCTAGCTCGTCCGTGCGCTCCTTGATGGCTGGGGGCATCTGCACCTGCGAAATCTGAGTTTTAAACTGCGTAGAGATTTGGCGAAGCATCTCCGAGGCGGGGACCGGCGCCGGGCTAGTGGTAGTGCCTTCTCCACCTGCTGCGGCGGGGCCTGCAACAGTGGCCGGAGCAGGGGGAGGCACCGCAGACGTGGAGGCCGAGGGTTCCATCATGGTCGAGCAGTTTCTTCCTCAAGTGACTATGGCACCGCGACGCAAAAGGCGACACTTGGATGCTTTTTGACAGTTCCTTACAAAACACTATATGCGGAGCGATCCGTTGGGACTTTCGATCAGAATCTCAGCCGGGAAAATAGTGCTGGAGCTTCCCCACGAAGGTGACCCTAAAGGCGGTTTCGACCAATCCGAACCGTTGCTCTGATTTGAAGTACTACGATTGGTCATAATAGAACCCACTTTAACTGCCGACGCTTTTTGTCTATCAAAAGATGGACGACACCCTCAAGAAGTCCGTCGCGGCGTCCGTGGGCGCAGTCATCACGTCCTTCGTGGTGCGTGCTGTTAGTTCTGGATGAGCACGACCAATCTTCTGGTTGCCACTGACAATTAATGCTCGCGCTCCGCAGATCACACGTAAGGTGTCGCGTGAATTGGAATGTTGATCAATCGGGCATTTTACTGAGGTCAGGATACTGCTTGTGTGCCCTTACAGCGCTCGAGGTAGTGAAGACGCGCTTGCAGGTTCAAGCACCCGCTGTGGCTCATGTATCGCCAGCTGTGCAAAAGGTTAATTGTTTTAAGATACTCCATCAACCATGATTTCTAACCGTGTTTCTAAACGGCGTTTGTAAGTAGTGCCCATACTACAATTTCTCCAATGGATTAATGGATACGATGCTACCCAAGCAGCGTCTTCTAAAGCAATGCAAATGTTCACCACAGCAGATCTGCTCGCCGCCCAAGCCTGACAGCACGCTATTTACAATGGCTCGCATCGTGCGGCTTGAAGGCCCATTGGCGCTGTATGCCGGATTACCGCCCACACTGCTTACGGCTATCCCGTCAACTGCCGTGTACTTCACCTCGTACGAAATGCTGCTCCAACGCCTTAAAACAGCTTTTCCGGAGCAAAACCATGGTCTTTTGGCGATGGCATCCGGTAGCATTGCACGTGCAGCTGCGACCACGATCTTCTCTCCTTTCGAGTTGATTCGCGTCCAGATGCAAGCTGTCGCCAATGCGCATCCGTTCGCGACATACGTGCGGCTAGTATGGCAAGGCGGGGTCCGGCAGCTGTTCGCTGGTCTTGGCGCCACATTAGCAAGGGATATTCCATTCTCGGCCTTCTACTGGTACGGCATTGAGACGTCCAAGGAGTTTCTGACTGACCGAGTCCCTATCGCCGACGCCCAGACGAAGCGAGTCTCGGTCGCCTTTATCTCAGGTGTACTGGCCGGCGTATTGGCCACAATCTCCACTCACCCATTCGATGTGGTGAAAACGCGGTCGCAGCTGGCCGTATACTCAAAAGATATGGCTCCAGTGCCATCGTTTGCACAGCTGCTACGACAGGTGTGGGAATCTGAGGGCGCTCGGGGCATGACAGCCGGATTGGTGCCGCGAGTCGTTAAAGTCGCACCAGCGTGCGCCATTATGATTTCTTCGTACGAGGCCATTAAGCAGGCCTTCAACGTGGAGTAAGGTCAATACAGAACAGTAGACGCATCAATTACCACTCTCGTCAACGAAGTGGCGTTTACGAGCGTCAATGACAACCTGTATCATTCAATACAATGGAGATCGATAGGATTCCCCTCGAATGCTTCTCGCGCGCTCGATTTAGTGGCAGATCGATTTGCCTTTTTTAAAAACCTAGATAAATAACACGGCCTCATTTTACTATAAATCGACGAGGAAGCTAAGTGAGAACAACAAAAGCATTCAAAAAAGCACAATTCGTGTTCTGTTAGATAGATTCCACCACTCCCTGCTCATTCGAGCGACCAGGTACTTGACTTAATGCATGGTCGCTACTAGAAAAAGTACCGATCCATCAGCTGCTCCTACTTGACCCAAAAGCCTTATTTATACTGTAAAACTGGAAGCGCTTACAGCATAATCGAGGTGTAATAGCTACCGATGGCTCGGTATTTGTACCAATATACCAGTGAGGGTGATATCACTGCCGATAAACTTTCGAATTGATCCTTGTTGCGCTGCCCCCAATTTATCAAACCTTCATATCAGTAAAATAGTAGATCTCATCTATGTAATGTACATGTATGCTGCTTCAGCTTCATGTGGAGATCACTATTGAACGCAGTCGCAGCCTCTTCATGCGATTTCACACCTCCAAATCCACGACGTGAGTTGAAATTTCTGTCCGTGTCGTGTTTTGCTGCAGTCTCCGAAGGCTGCTGTCGGTCGCCCTTGGACATGAAATTCTGAGAGCATTTTGTTATAATAGGTCACCTGGCAAGTTGCGCGGTACATAACCAATTATGCTATCTTTGTCAAAGTAAAAACAATTTACTCAAACCGAGTAGTAACCCATCGCACACAAAGACGTTTTCAGAAGATCATGTTAATCAGGAAAAACATACATTTTGGACATGTTACCATGGCTGTCTCTAGGGCTTTTACAACAACTTCAGTACACTGTTTTATGCTAAAAAAAAGTCTTTATGAAGCTTCGACCAGTTTCGATATCGTTTACCTGTTCAAAACTCGTCCGAGTACTGAGTCAGCGAGTCCTCACTTGAATCTTCTTCTCCGCCGAGATCGTTAAGCGATGTTATCAGACGACGCTTCTTCTTCTCAGAAACGCGCCATAACATGTTCAGCCTACCAAAATAATTTTCCACGATAACCCGGTCACTAGAAATTCTGTCGTTGTTCACAAGCTCCGGACGAGTCAAGTTTCTTTCTTTTTGGGGGTGAATGCATCGCAGATATTGTGCTGTACCTTGGTATCCTTTGTCGGCGAGTATGGCCCACTGATCAGAAAACCTTTCGATCAACGGACCCTCGTCTTCGAGTTGGCTATCCCCTGGCAGCTTTAGCATTCTCCCAATGTGAAATGACTTGTTTTCTTTGAACATCGACACATCATGCGTTGCGCCTTTGGCGTGATCAGAGCAGTTGATCGCGTACCCATGGCTGTTAACCGACACCTCCACCTTCAGGCCATACAAATGATGTTTGCCACTGTAATATTTGCCGTTCTCCTGGATAGAACATCCTGGACGCCAGCTTTGCTGGAATGTGACGTCCACGGCGTACAAGGTGCAAGGGAAGTTCTTAAACGTATGCCGAGACGTTACAGCAGAGCGCATTGTGGTGAGGTCAGCTTGTGCCTCAACTTGATCCACATACAGTTTAGGTGACAAAAGCCGTATGAACTTAGTTACAGTGTCGGTAAACGAAGCAGTCGGAATTCGGAAGTTCTTGCTGAGGGTTTCCCACGTCCCTCCAGCATGCAACGTGACCAGGGTCATGAAGAAGGCGTCCTTTCCGCTGATTTTAGAGCGTCTACCTCTTCCGACGTTGTAGTTGACTACAACGTAGTCTCTCACCGACAACCAAATCTCGTTGAACTCTCTCAAAGTAAACGTTGTCATCTCCTTAATGCCAGAAGATCCACCAATGTCACGAAATTCATCGAGGAATGGAGTGTCAGTTGACTCGTTGTCAACGTCCTGCAGTACTGTTGTAGGGAAGCGGCTCAGCTCTTGTTCACGTCGAAGCTGGTCCTCACTAAATTGTGAGAGTACATTCTCTACATGCTGACGTACTTGTTGCTGAGAGCGAGCTCCCCGCCAAGGCCTTTGAAGTGTTGTATGTGAAGCACTTGATGCAGTTGACGTTCGACGCGACATTGTCCGAGTTAGACTTGGTCTTGTATGTGGGCTTGGAAAAGAGTTAGTAAATCGGCGAATGAGCCACTTTGCCAACGGGTGACTTTATTCCACGGGAGAGACTATGTTATTCCTGTAGATCCTGCCCACCGAAAAAAACACCATCCGTTCAGAGTACAACATGTTATTCCTGATGTTGACAATATTCTGTCATATGACGGGTAACCCAGCGGGTCGAACATTGTTCCCAGTAAATCATCTACTCTTTTAGAAGTTGCTAGCCAACTATCCAAGCGTTTTAATATTCGGACTCAGTCCAGATGACACTTGGCAACATTCAGTTAGACTATCTATTTCAATCAGATATTAAGATCCACGGACACAGACTCGCATTTTTAAGCTAATAAGAACATTTTTCTTTCCGTTTTAGACAGGACCGTAAAAATTAACAAGGTATTAATAATACCCCCCATCGCACCCCTCTGAAATAAATTTCAGAGTTTTTTTTGAAGATCTGGAACGGAGCCAACGAGCCAGTGAAACCTTCAAAACCTGGTTCTTCGAGGTTAAAGTAATACACATGTATTTCAGACCATGCTGAGAACTGGGAACATGTGTGAGACGTCCGAACATGTTCGTTCTTTCAACGAAACGGAAGCCGATTTCCAGAGCGAATCTAAAAGCCTAAACTTGATTCTGGACGGTGAAGATGAATAACCGACACCATCTTTGGATGAAAATACACTTGCAATCAAGTGCCTAGAATTTGGCGTTTCATGCTTCGGGTTGTTCCAGTTCGTTCCAGCTGAGGTAAGATGGCTGCTTAAATGACGTTCCAGGCCCATTGTAGTACAAATTGTACCGGTAAACTCACTTTCCCAATAATAAAAAACGTTTTCTGCTATTAATAAGTGTAGACACCTGTGACAGGGAACTGTTTCGACGCATGCTTCGCACGGAGCAGACGTACATCCATTCAAGCAGCAGCCGCGCCCACATCACCCAGATGCATCTTGACTGGAAGCGTTTTACGCCCACCACAGGCCCGCCCGCTAGCTAATGTGGGCTCGTCGCCGTAGCCATACGACGGTGCTTGGCGACTCCACAAATTGGTGATAGGGTTGCGGTTTTTCTCTGGGCTATCCCGAATCAGCTCCAAGCAGGTAGACGACCGAAGCTGAAGTATGGACTGACAGACGCGGTGTGGACAACCTATTCCAAGGGTATGTGTTGTCGCAGGATTAAAGTCAGCACGCGCCGTGGGGCAACTTCGCCTACCGCCAGCGTCAATTGGCAATTGGCGTTGTTGCTGACTGTTGGTCGGAACGAGTTCGATAGATACGCTCATAACATGATGCACGACGAGCAACAATCGTACATGAAGAAGTTGCAGAAGCCGTTCGATGCTGCGGCCAGTGGTGTCTCTACGTGCCCCACCGGCTCAAACCGCTCGGCCGAACCTGTGGCCGAAGCTGAGGTTGAGTCCTCGTCGCTGTCGCTCAGCTCTTCATGCCTCTCGTTCGCCTCACGAAGGCTGCGACGAAGACGTCTTCGCAATTTGCACGCACGGGTGCCGCTGGTCTCGGTCACGTCGCTCTTCAACCGTTTGCAGACTTCGGGTGTTGTGCTCGTAGACTGTCGTAAAGGTGCCGATTACTCGGCCGGTCACCTCCCAGGCGCGCTGCATTGCCCGCCGCTATACACGGGATCGCATCTGTCGGCGTTGAGCTGTGCTGGGCAAGTGGCCAAGACGGTGGACGACGTATTGGAGCACTCGGAGAACGCTAAGCTACGAGGGAAGCTCGAAAGGAGAGACCTCATGGAGGTCGTAGTTATCGGCGGTAACCACACGGGCGCGTCGTTCCTCTACAAGATGGACTGGGGCTACCGTTTCGCCAAGATGCTGGTGGAAGAGGGTCGTGTCTTCTCCGTTCGGTTCCTGGCTCAAGGCTTCCCAACTTTCGCCAAGAAATACAACTTCATGTTGGTGTCATCCCCTTTATGGATGGAAAACGAGGAAGAAACGAGCAAAATGCAACAGGAGCAGCCATCCGAAAGTGCGCTGTCGAGTCCAAGTTCGGCGATGCAGTTCCCTAATGAAATCGTGGATGGATTTCTCTATCTTGGCAACTTTTGGCAAGCCAATTCCGCTGAGGTCATTGACGCCTTACAAATCACTCATGTGGTTAATATGGGTGCAATCACTGACCACCGTAATACGTTCGAGCACGTGGAATACCTCGATGTTGCCATCAAGGACAACGTGGACGTCGATATCGCGCAAGAGTTCGGTCCAACTATTGAGTTTATCCAGAAGGCAGCGGCACAGAACGGACGCGTGCTTATCCACTGCGTGCAAGGCGTCTCACGCTCGTCCACGATCTGTATCTGGTACGTCATGCTCGACACCAAGTGCACTCTGTCGGCTGCCTATAGCCACGTGCTCAAGTGTCGCCCCCTGATTTTTCCTAATCGAGGATTTATGGCGCAATTAATTGCCAATGAGCGAGAACTTTACGGAGACCAGAGCGTCATGGAGGACGAACTGGAATTACTGCAAAACGGTCTACTACCGCCCATCGATCGCAGCGGCTCTGTGCTGTGCGAGACCTTCCTTCCCTAGCTTGAATGTCGACGTGGACCTGAATTGCCATTTATAAGAATTTATTATTTGTTCAACACAGGAATGTTTGCTGTTGCCAAAATCTTGTGTTTCATCTCAATGTGTGAAAAATGCGACCATTGTCATACTTGCCGTTCACGAAGCGGCCACGCCATTCCACACCGTCTTTGTCCACATACAAACCTTCTCCATGCATTCTAATAGCAAAAAAATATTTTAAGCTCCACAAATAAGACTTCAACTTCAATTTATGCCACAAACTGTTCAACGTACCGGTTGAAGTACCATCCGCCTTCGTAATGCGCTCCGTCGCCCCAACGGTAGCTCCCTACGCCATGGAACTGGTTGTTCTGGAACTCCCCGTCGTAAATTGCACCCGTTGCAAAGCTGTATACACCACGACCGTGCATTTGGTCATGGAGCCATTCACCGTCGTATCTCTCGGCTCCCGTCCAGAAGTTTCCGTGTCCTTTTCGAGCAACTTTGCCGCCGCTGACACAGTATTCTCCCTCTACACCATTCATAAGCATAAATAATTAGCTAAAAGAGAAGCTAATGGCTTCAGTAAAGTTATGTTAACGCACTGTACTTGCTGCCGTCGCTGAACGAAAAGGTGCCAGTCTTGACGGTCTCGTCGTTTTCGTCCACGGCCTGCTCTTCCTCTACCCGCACTGCGTTAGCCGAAGCTGCCGCTGCGGTCGCAGCCGCAATCGCCTTGGCATCGCCTTGTCCAACAGTTGACGCCTTTGATTTGGCTACCATGATGCCAATTTAAAGGTAAAGCCAAAAGTTCCCTTGAAACGCCGCGTCGCTTCACGTGCTCAAAAGAATTTGATCTCTGCAAAGCCATGTCGCTCCAAGACTTTGTGCACAGCTATGAGATGGAGAGCTTGCAACTGGGCATTACGGCACGTCGAGATGTGATCACACGTATGGCAGATTTCTTCCCTGCATCTGAGGACGACGGACTCAGCAGCAGTTTCCAAGCGACGTCACAAGCACTCGCTGCACGCCGCGTAAAAAACACGGACGAGATACCAGACATGGTGCTGGTTCTCGCTGGCAACACACGAGAAGGCTTCCACTACCGATTGCGCAACATCCAGCTAGTGGCGCTGGCGAATGCCTTGCATACAAGTCAAGTACCTGGCCTTGTCGGACTGGATCTACGCTACAACCACCTCGGAGAACATGAGGAAGATGTTGTGCAGATTGAAACTGACAGTAATGAGGACGAAGAAGAAGGAGAAAGAGATGAACGAGAATTCCTGCTAGATACTGCGTCCAGTCTCGGTCGACTGTTGCAACCCACACCTGCCTACGTGTGTCGGATCGCTGAGTTAAATCTACAAGGTAATCGGCTCGGTAGTGAGAGCTGTCGCCTGCTCTGTACTGCCCTTGGTGCTGCTGGAGCGGTGTCTCCTTTACGACGTCTGAATCTTAATGGGAACCCGCTTGGGTCTGCAGGTGGTCACGCCATTGCAGCGCTGCTTAGCGCTACCACTTGTCCCTTACAGGACCTCGACGTAGGCAACTCTGGTCTCGACGTCTCGAACCTCATTGCCATCGCACAGTCGCTGCGTGCTAACCGCAGTCTCAATGCACTGAATCTTGACAATCCTGTCGTTAAGACCACCGAGGAGGAAGCGATCCAGTATATTGGGAAAATGCTGCAAGTGAACCGTGTGCTTACGGATCTAAGTCTGGCTAAGCATCAAATGACCGATCACGGTGCACAGGTGCTGGCCGAGCGACTGCTGGACAACCGATCGCTACGGCGTCTTGTACTTCGCGCCAATCGGATCGGAAGTTCCGGTGCTTCAGCGCTTGCAGCGTTAATGTTGCGTCACCCAACACTTGCGGAGTTCGATCTAAGCGCTAACCGCGTTGGTGACGCTGGTGCGAAGGCCTTTGCGACGGTATTGAAAGCCAACACGGCCACACCGCTAGAGACTTTGTCACTATGTTCTACGTCACTTACTGATGAAGGTATGGCTGCACTTGCAAACGCCTGTCTAAAGCCGCAGAATCCGGAAGCAGGCTCACGACTGCGTTGTTTACTCCTGTGGGGCAACACGTTTGGCTTAAAGGCGTCGCCGCTGGTACTGGAGCTGTGCGAACCTGGAGGTCGCTTCCACACGTACGGCGTCGAGACCGACTTCCTGCCGCGTCTTGTAGATGATGAAGTGCTGGTTGCACATCAAGATACGAGGCATTTCCCCAGATTTGCATCACCCAAGCGATAAACCTTTCAACTGTAATAACGATCTCGCATAATTTATGCGACAAAATGTCAAATTCTCTTTAAACTAATACACAGGTAAATCACAAAATTTGATCGGTGAAAATGCTCAAGCACTTCCTGCGAGGGCGAGCTGCCGTGCCTGCCATACGCGCAGCGCCCACAGTCGGCAATAATGCTCAAGTAGTATGTCGTACATTGCAAGTATCTCGCGCCGCTGCAAACAAAGTTTGGATTTCATCGCATCGCTCCTTATCTCTCCACACCTCGTCAAAGCTTCATACCGCACCATCCGTCCGATGGTTTTCATCCACTGACATCTCAATAAGCGACGAATCGTTTGCGTCCTTGGCTGAGCAAGCCCACCGCGAGATTGCAGTGATACACGATGTCGTTACTACGACTCACAATGCGCAGGAGCTCGCTGAGTTGCGCCAAGAAGCCGCCGATCCGAAACTCTGGGATGACGCTAGCAACGCTGCGTCGGTGGTGCAGCGACTAGCAGCGTTGGAATCACGGGAGACTCGCGTTCACGAATTACATCGCCAGTTTCTCGACACCAAGGAGCTTTACGTACTCGCAAAAGAGGAAGAGGACGAGTCCATGCTGGGAGACTGTGTGAGTGCAATGACTGTCGTGCGAGCCGAGGCGCAGCAGCTTCGACTGGAATTCTTGCTGTCCCATGAGACTGACGCCCACTCATGTTTCCTCGAGATCCAAGCGGGAGCTGGGGGTACTGATAGCTGTGACTGGACAGCTATGCTGGCGAGGATGTACGCACGCTGGAGTGAGATGCGTGGCTTCCAAGTGCAATACGTTGACGAGTCTGTTGGCGACGAGGCTGGCTTCCGATCGGTCGTATTAAAACTAGACGGTGTGTATGCATACGGTTGGGCCAAGAACGAGGCTGGCGTTCATCGTCTTGTCCGCATCTCACCGTTTGACAGCGCCGGGAGAAGACACACGTCGTTCGCGCAAGTGCGTGTATATCCCATGGCTGCTGAAGGCCGCTCTAGCGCAGAAATCGAGGTGTCGACCAAGGATCTACGCATCGATACGTTCCGATCGTCCGGTCCTGGAGGACAACACGTCAACTCCACAGACAGCGCTATCCGCATCACCCATTTGCGTACGGGGATCGTCGTTCAAAGCCAATCTGACCGATCTCAACATCGAAACAAAGCTGAAGCGATGGCGATGTTACGTGCCAAGCTTTATCAACGGAAACTTGAAGAGGAGGCAAAAGCGAGACAGAAATTCGCTCAAGGACTTGGAGATAACGCGTGGGGTAACCAGATCCGGTCGTACGTATTACACCCGTATCAACTCGTTAAAGACCATCGCACTAATTATTCGGAAGGCAACATAGCTCAAGTACTTGACGGTGATATCGACCGGTTCATTGAGAAGATGCTGCTTCATCAAACAGCACCAAATAACCCAGATGAGGGCAGATAACATCGAAAGTTTCACTTAACAGATACATATCTGTTAACTATCTGTCGGAAACAAACGAGTGACTACCGTTGGCCCTATCTGTTGACAGAATAGCTCGAGAACCTGCAGGTCGTCTAGAAGCAGCGCTATCCGCCACACGTCGTGCGATCTCAACTAACAAGACATCGCGCTGCGTGGAAGTGATGACATGGGAGTGCTCAGCCCAATCCAACACTTCTCCAACCTTCTTCGTCACCACATCTCGCTCCTCCACAGTTCTACTTAACATGAATGCTTGTTGGAAGAACGAAAGCTCCATCTCACCTGGATTCTGCAACCACGGTTCGCCGTCTATTTGTACCGGTAATGTCTCTTTCAGTGTGATCCGCACTGACTTGGCTTGACACAAACGTACGGCTTTTGACAATCCCACTTGCATTTGTCCGAGATGTAGAGTCCCATACACTGCGACAACATCCAACAATCCGTCGTGAGGAGATGAAGGACCGAAGCGAGTACCGGTATCCAAGCTATCAATACTACTGGACCGACTACGATCATCGTCATCTGTCTCACTCGCCGAGTCGGAGTCTTCATTGTCAGATTCCACATCATCATGCCAAAGTTTCGAGCCACCACCATAACTGTTAATGTTAAGTAAAATGACACCTTCGGTACCCACTGGAAGAGGGATACGCTTTCCGTCACAAACAAGAATTATCTTCTCCGGTAAACCAGCACACGTACGAGCCAGGAAATTCTTGGCTCCAAATTGACTGTACCAGAGTTTATTCACAAACTGACTCATAAATAATCCAGGCGAACGTTCTCGTTGTTCGTGGAACTCCAACGCCACTTGGGCATCCACACCCACACCCACGTAATTATTCAATACAACCCGCTTCTGAGAGTCTCCAATGTTCACTTGCCATCGGTCCAGAAGACTCACATGGGCTGCTTCCACTTCGCTGAGTATTTCACTGACATCTGTGGGCGCTGAAAATCCAGCTCCCCAACCAAGCACACGTGCCAAGTCATTACCGGTTCCTAACGGTAATACCGCGATAGGAGGCTGCCTCTGAGCTCCGATCTCGTCCAACGCACCAAGTACCCACCCCACAGTTCCGTCACCTCCACATACTAAAATGCGAAGTCTCGGGAGGCCAATAAACCTACGTAAAGGTTCAATGGGGCTTTGATGCGATAAATCGTGGACTTGTAAGGGGTTCAGCCACATTCTCACTTGACGCAGAACATGAAGCCCCATCTTGCCACCACTGCGACTGTTAATAAAGACCAATAGCGGCGTGGTTTCCTTAGAGGTCTCCACCAGATCATACGGAAGTCCGTCCGAGCCAGAGACGACGCTGGATGCGGCTACGAGTGCATTTTCCCATCCAGAACTGCGGAAGTTGCTTGTAGGTGGAGCATGGGCGTCGGTAGCGCCACTGGGGCGTCGTAGACGAATATTTGACATCTTGGATACTGCACTACGTACTGAATTAAGTGCACGTTGTGACTTGCTGGCGATGGAGACTGGTTCGTGTAAGATTACGCATGAAGGAGGTAAGATGAGGCTCGCATGTCTACCGAGGTCGCAACGACGTAGTAGTGGAGGCTTGTGGGTACGAGCTAGAGCCTGTTGGAAGCATTCTTCGTGTACTCGAACGTGACACCAGGAGCATTTAAGACCGGACAGTGCTAAGATACTGCCGCAGAATAAACCACATAGTGAACACGAATCCATCGGGTCGATGTTGCCTTTGATCCACATGTGACGTTGCTGTTGAGTGACCACTTTGTCATCTGAAGCTACCAAAGTAGACGGTGGCAGTACCCCAGGAGCTCTACAGGAGCAAGATGATGATAGAGACGATTCGGAAGTAGATAAGGATCCGTTTACGCTTTTGAAGCGCATTGTGGTGGCTGCACATTGCGCGTGTGCGTACATGCCACAGATGTCGCACTTGACCACGTAGCTCCGAATACCATAAACGATAGCTTCGCACACGTTGCACCATTGCGGACTGTAATCAAATAGAGCATTACAATAATTAGTTCAATAGTGAAGGCAATTGTACAGTGAGGACAACAGCAGACACACCCGGCAAGGTTTCCTGGTCTCCATTGGTGTTGGCCGATGACGTACGGACCGTCGCGGAAGCTGCGCCACGTGAGGAAGAAGAGGAATTTCCGTACACAGAGGAAGACGCTGAGGCTTAGCACTAGACCCACGAAGGTATAGCCCACGGAGTTGAAGAGCGCCACGGCCTCAGGCGGCAACGAAGGCTCAAGAATCGATTCCATAAGTTACGTGCTTTGACGAAAAGTCACTCTCTTCTCAGAAGTAAGAGTGTGGACCACATTAAGCGCAACATTAGCTGTTGACACTCTCCCACTTCATATCGGTGATCTTCTCGACTTCGAACAGCTCGTCTGCCAGTCAGATCAACCAATCAAAACGCAGCAAGAAAAGTATCTTTTTGCTAAAACGTTTCTTCACGAGGTTTAAACGCTAATATTCATCGATACTTACGACAGCTTCTTGGCCACGCCGGCGAAGGATTCGCCCTGAGCTTTCGCCACGTCCAGCTCAAGCTTGCTAGGTTGGCGGGAGCCGTCGCCGCCTGCGATGGTGCCAGCGCCCCACGGAGATCCACCGTGGATCTCGTCCAAGTTGAAGAGGAGCGGGCTGCGGTAGCCAAGCGGCACGAACGACATGCCCTGGTGGGTGAGGAAAGTCACAGCGGTGAAGGCCGTGGTCTCCTGGCCGCCGCCGAGAGTACCAGTGCTGAAGAAGATGCCAGCAGGCTTGCCCACCAGCGCACCAGCAGCCCAGAGGCCTCCGCAAGCGTCGAACAGGGCCTTGACCTGGGCCGGGAAAGAACCAAAGCGCGTGGGAATGCCGAATAGTACGCCGTCCGCGTTCTTGATGGTGTCGGGCGTGGCGACAGGATGATCCTTCTTAGGCGGCGCGTGCATCTTGGTCAGGATCTCCTCCGAGAGAGTCTCCTGCACCTGGTAGATCTCGGCAGTGACGCCGTCCACGGACTCGACGCCCTTCTTGATGGACTCGGCCATCGTTGCGATGTGGCCGTAGGTAGAGTAGTAGATGATAGCGATCTTGGTCATCTTGTCAGGGTTGCTTGTGCTCGACGGAGGAAAATGAAGAGTGAACGGTCTGGAGACTGACGTGACGTCAATAGGGTCCAAGCGGAAATCAGAGGTACATGTACAAAATTACCTCTCTCTTTTATCTGATTTATCAAATGGGATTTGCTTTGAGATCTTCATGCAAATCAAACGACACACTTCTTCTAGCTAGAATTGAGTCAAGCTTGTCATTGATTAGTTGGGTTTTCGACTGCTAAAACGGAGTTCTAAATCTCACTTGAAGCTGATAAAAAAAGATCAACGGTACGAACGGCGTTGCGTAGTGGAGAAGACCGAGACGCCCTTCTTGCCTGCCTTCTTCTTGGCACCCTTGCCGGAGCCCCAAGCCACTGCAGGAGGACTAGTCGACGTGTTCCCCCACGCAGACGGCGAGCCGAACGCTATGGGATCCGTAACATGCGGTCTGGGCTCAATTGGAGCAGCTCCTCCAAGCGCGGGGAAGTATCCCGAGTTCTCCGTCACTCTAGCGAACGATTGCTCCTCGTCCGCCTCTGTATGCTCCGCTTCAAGCTCAACACTCGTGTTACTCAGATTGAATTCCTCCAGCGACTCAGCCAGCGCTTGCTCGTAAGGCGACGGCCACATCATCCCTTCTTGCTCTATAGAAAAGGCGTCTGCGTTCCTCTTAAAGATCGGAGACGCAGGAGTCGGCGCACTCTGCTTGTGTTTATGTTTCCTCTGCTTAGCGCGTTTCTTAAGGTCATTGCGGAACGCATTAAGAGTCGACGACGAGAGGTGCGACGTCAGATCGAGTTCGCAAATGTAGAAATCGCAGAACCGCGGCAAGTGACTCAAGAAGCGGTAACGTTTCTGTGCTTCTTCGTCCAGGACCACGTGCTCGATATCCAGTATTTTCCCGTGAATACGTTCCGGTAACATGCGATAGCGATCCACCGGAAGCAGCTCCGAGCTCACAGACGAACTCTCAGTCCACGCAGTCAACTGAGTGTCTTCCCCATGTTCTTGATGTTCGTCCGAGTATTCCTTCATCAAACACTTCATGTTTAAAGGATGTAGAACCACGTACGTTCCATCCGCGATCTGGTAGAACGAGTACGTGTCTCCACTGTCGCTGTCCTTGGGTGTGTTCTTCTTCCCAGTAGTCGAGTTGTTCGTACTGTTAGCTTGGCGATAAGTGCCGTGACTGAAGTCGTCACTCTTGGCCAAGCGTCCAGATGTGTTCCGCATGGCTTCTTCCACAAAAGGGAGGTTGTCTACGTCGCCACTACTGCGGAATTCCGTGTCCATTGACTGGAGATCGCGCATCTCCGAGTACAAGAGTTCCCGTAAATATTCAAGCGTCGCCTCCAAGATACGTGAGTATATCGCATCAGCATCGTCCACATTCGGCAGTTTCCGAGAGCGTTTACGTGCAGCAAAAGCAGCAGCTTCGGGAGAAGACTGAGTGGCATGAGAAGACGCAGCATGTTCACTCTTGTCTTCTGCTGTCGGGAGTACACGGAGCTGAGGGAACATGCTGGACTTGGGACGTTCCAAGAATTGGAAAGTGACGTCGCTGCTTACGTGGGGAGGGATTTGCAGTTGTTGGAGCTGTACACTGCGTAAATGTCCCTTTTGAACAGACTCAAAGCACATGGGACAGCGACGCCAGTATTTCTCCGACATTGACAAATACCGTAGAATACACGGCCCAGCTACATACATATCAAAGAAATTAGCATACTGGAACTGACGATCACTCATGGAGAATTCGACATACCAGAAGACGTGGCCCACATTTGGTGATTTTCGGTGCTCGAAACGTGTCCATGCAGATCGGACAAGTCTGGGGACTTCCGACGTCATACCACAGTAAAACCTGCTCGACCGATGACCCTGCACATTATAATCGACGAGTATGTTAGTTACAAGCGTTAATTGCAACGATAAATTAAGAAAGACATTACATTCAGTGAGAGCTTCAAGATCCCACGTCGGTACGATGGTATCACGGTCAAGTGGAGCTATCACGAATCGGTAGCTAATTGCACGCAAACACAGTATTAGCAAGCAAACACAGTGATTTAAATAGATGTATCAGCTCTCAAACGCACTTGGCATGGAGGTACTCGCTCTGAGTGCGTGGTGTCGAGCTTTTCGTCTTCTTCTGGTGATGGTGCACCTGGCGCTCACGTTCAGGCATGGAGAAATTGAGCAGATGATTGGCGGATACTCCGTTACGCGTGACTCGCGCCTCGTAGTCCATGTTCTTCTTCTGCAGATAATAAACCACCCACGAATGAGTGAGCTCAGCACGATCCACACGCGTCGACAGTTTTCACTGTACCTGCTCCCGACGGGGGCCACGACGGCTGGAGCCGCCATTACTGCTGTTGCGACTACTGTTATTTCTACTATTATCCACGTGACAGACGTTAGCGACCTCGTTCATCGTCAGTAGGTCTCGATTAATACTAGAAACGCACCTCATTATTGTGGGCAGTAGGGTGGCAAATTAAATAGATATGGAGTTATGTACAATAGACACACGAGAAGGAGACGATGGGGAAGACGAAGCGAAGGACGAGAAGCGGGGTGAGGGGCTGGGAAGGGCCAGCAAGGAATACGGCGTCGGCGAAGATGTCGTTCGATGCCGAAGACTGGTGAAGTGACGTGTGAGATTCAATCCTCGCGATTTCCACCAATGGAAGAGCTTCAGTTAGTGCGTTTCGTGGTGTTTGATACACAAATCGAGATGGCGGAGACCAGGGAGGTGCTGCGCATGTACCGACGTATCCTCAAGCTGGCGCAACGCTACCCAAGCATCAAGCGCGAGTCGATTATTCGTGACATTAAGACAGAATTCCATGCTAACAAAGACCTCACAGACGCGCAGAAGATCCGTGAAGAGCTGGCGTCAGTACGCGCAGGAATTACAGAACTGTCCATGTATGCCAGTCTGCATCCATCGCTGCCCAACTGGAGCGTCGAGGTCGGGCGGGATGCGATTCATCCACCGCCGATGCATGGAGGTGTAAAGACAAAGGTTGTCAGTGCTGATAAGAAGGAGTGAGCACTTAATAAGCTTTAAAGTTAGCGTTGAATTATGTTGTTTCACTGTTTGCTGCTGCTTTGAATGGGTGGACAGAGTGTACAGCCTTCGCAGCATTGTTCACAAACAGGACCAAGCTGTGTCTGCGGGATAAGGATTAAGTCGCCCATTAGCTTAGACGTCGTCATGTTTAAGTACTGACTGATAGGACAGTCCTCGTCGGCGGCCTGAACAATTATAAGAGCATGCTTGAGACGAAGGAATCCTGCAAGAGTCAATCATTTCAGACTCACCGCAATGACATGTGGAACACTTTCACTCTCGTCCTTGAAGTGACCAAACCAGTAGGTTTGCATAGCGTTAGGTGGCCACTTGTGCGGGTTCGAAGACGTCGCGACGAGTGCCAGCACTTCCTGGAACATGATGCTGCGTCGGATCACGTCGTTGATCTGTACAAGCTCGATGCGCACTCGCAGCTGAGTGAACGTCACCGTGGCAGCCTCCTTATCATCCAAGTTTAGCGTGCCCACAACAGGCAGCAACCCACCCTACAGCGTCACGGTTGATTAACCGTATAACGCGCTTTGTTAAGTACAGTAACTTCAACAGCGCACCTCAATGGTACCGACGACATACGAGTTCTGCTTCCTTGGGTCGGATGGGAACGTAAACACACGGACCTTCACTCGAACCATCTTTAAAAAAAATAAACTTAAGAGTCACTCGAATATGTTTTTTTTTCGTTACTGAAACCAACTAACGTCAATGAATGGACCAAGTACAGAAGTGTACTCCGTTAAAGATAAAATACGTGCATTACTTAGAAGGAGTCTTTGGCGAGTTCCCATTTTTCTTAAAAGTACACAATAGTGTTCACGTTTTTGCTGTCCACATAAATATTGAAACAGGACAGAAGTTGCTGCTTGATCCCTGTGCATGGTGTCGGCAAGAAGACACTTGAGACGCTTCTGAATCTTCTCATCTGCTCCAGTCACGAACGTCCGCTCGAGTTCGTTCGCTTGTGTGTTGATGACTACTTAGATGTAGCACCATCCGGAGCGTTCGAAGGCAGTCGAAGGATCCGCTTTCTCCAGCTTGGACTGCGTCGACATGCCAAAGTGCTTCTCGGAAGGCACGTTGCCGGTCATCGGGCGGGACATCACGTTCTTAAGCTGGTCGAGCATATTGTAGAGGTTGGTGGTTTGTAAATCGGAGAAAGCTTGGCTTCAGTCGATGGACGAGATGCTAACAACGACGCAAGTTTGGAACTGAGCAATGGCAGAACTTGCCATTGCGTGCATGCGCGGCGGAAACCAATCGTCGACGAGGCAACGAGAACCGCTTGTTTCACCTGTGTAATATTATAATTTGCGCACGTCACTGCGGGTTCTTCTCTTGCCAGCTGCTTTTGGCTTTGGTCATATCCGATACCCTGTATAAGACGATTCTTGAAGCTGAGACTGAAATGCTGACGCCGCCTCGTCGATGTGTGGAATTCGACTCGCCGAGGTCACAGATCTCCACTGAGGCGCAGCACATTCAACGTCGCTGCTTGCAACGCAATTCTAATAATACATGTAGGTGCGTTCTTTTAAAAGCAAGCTTCCAGAGAAATATGCTCCCAGATACGCGTTGGAATTCTGGTTTGTTTCGGCAGCTTCAAGCACATTGTGTTTTTACGTGCATCTGAATAAGGCCGTTATGCTACATTCATCCAAATACGAGGCAATGGACGCCTTCCAAAAATGGAGAAATCACCCGGCATAACTGCAGCAGGTATGTCGGGGCTTAACGACCTCTATGCCAACATATCTATTTCTTGGCTCACCAAAAATATAGTAAGAGAGGTTGCTCTGGTCGATGTAGAGTGTCCCCTACGTGCGATTGCACTTGAGTTAGTTATTCATTTTACGTTCTGGGGCTTTTAAAACGGAACAAAAACTCAACAAATCTTTTTGGATTCCGCTTGAGGTTCGCCACTTTCCCTTTTTGGAAGCCATCGTGGGCAAGATGCGCGAGGAAGACGAAGACAGTGACGTTCTACTGCTATTGTGTGATGAGTACTTGAGGCGCGAGGCAAACCTGGGCAGTGTCCGCCGTGAAATACACGAGGCCTTGATGGAGAGCACATGGCGAGCTGCAATGCGCACTCGTCATTACTTGACGGTGGGCTGTTTGGATGCGCCCTGTGTTGCCGCGTGGATGGCTCTCTACAGGAACGGCGTGGACTCAAACTTTCTGAATGCTACTAGTCTGACCAGGTACGTTACGGATGTCCGGTGTGTTATCGGGGGGGGGAGATCTAATTATATACCGTCACGTACTACACAGAGCTGCATTCAAGCACTTACTGCGCCGGTTTGCGCGCTACTACTACATCCCTCCAGCCAGAAGCAGAGGACGGCCGCCAAAATTGCGCTACCATCATCAGGCTCTAGGTCTCGTTCTCTGCTTCTACGTCGGGTCGATGGAAAACGGAACGCTGAGCATGTTGTTTGGGGTGCCTCCGAGCACTTTATCTCGGACGCTGCGCAAAGCCGAAGAGGCGCTGTCGTGTGCACTTCGGGATTTCTCCCCAGCGCGGATTTCATGGCCGTCACCTTCTCGCCAGAGAGAGCTTGCCAGCTTGGTGAACGCACGCGAGCCGTTGCTGGAGCATACGTTCGGGTTTATCGATGGAAAGAACTTCCGTGTAAGTACGACGTTGGATGCCTTGTAATATCTCTTGACTTGTAACGTGATGCTGTTACTATTTACGTTTGCAGGTGCAGCAGCCTTCTAGCTCCGACCTTCAAAACGCAATGTACAATGGATGGCTACACTCGGTTCTAGTTACGGGTACTATTTGTTTTGCCGCAGACGGCTGCATTATCTGGGCCAAGCATAATTGCCCTGGATCCTGGAACGATTCAGATACGTCTCTTGGTTTCCGCATGAAACTTCTGGATCCTGTGTATTGCCCTGACGAACGCATGAACGTTGTGTCAGACTCCGCCTTCCCGTGCTCCACGGCAATGACAGGCAGGATCCTGACTCCGCTGAAAGACGGAGATCTCGAGAGAATTGAACCGTCGCTTCGGAGTTCAGCGCGGACGCTGCACAACGCCATCACTTCGGTGAGGCAGGCTGCAGAGTGGGGAATGGGCAGCGTGCAGAAGGTCTATAGTCGCCTTAATGTGCCGCTACCCTACGATCCGAATCTCCGTGGTCTAAGGCTCAACAACATATTCCGTATGGCGAATTACCGCGTGCGGGCGGTGGGTATCTCGGAGATACGAACAACGTTTATGGGAGCGATGGAGATGACGTTGTAGCTCCAGCTGGGTGGTGGGGATTGGGAGAACTTGGATATGTTCATTTGCATGACTAGCTTTTACCCAAGAACGAATACAAGTGCGGTTATCGGACATTTTCAGCCGTGTCGGTGGTTGCTTGGCTCGCTACGGAGGGCTGGTTTCAAAATGCAACGCTACAAAATACACTTCCTCCCTCTCGGTCCATTCCCGACGGGTGCTTTCGGTTCTGCGAATCTGATCTCTTCACTCCTTCTTCACCAGAGCACTGATGAAGAACATTAGTTCCTGGGAGTGCGCACGGGCCTCCTCTTTATCGCGGCGAGCTCGTTCCTCCGTCTCCAGCTTCTCTTGCCGATGGCGTTCTTCGGCCTCCAGCTTCTCGGCGCGGTAACGCGCCTCGCGCGCCATGGCTTCATCGCGGCGACGCTGCTCTTCTTCCGCCCGGCGAGCTTCACCCCTACGTTCGCTATCCTCACGCATGAGGATCATCAGCTCGACAATATTTGTACCCATGGCCCCGGACGAGCTTTCTAGGTCACCCAAGCGCTTCTTCAGCTGTGTGGCCGCCTTGATAGCCTTCGCCCGCTTCACCTTGGCGTAACTCGCCTCGTGAAGGTCTTGGTCGTCGTCGGCATCTCGCTTGCGGCCAATGGTTCCACGAAACTCGGCAAGATTGCCCCCTCCAAGGCGGTTGGAGTAGCTAAGATAGCGCGTCGATTCCGCAGCACGGCGCGAACGATCGGCTGAGCTCTGCTCTTCGAGGACCGCAGTTGAGGTTGTGTTTTGCGATTGACTGGGCTTCGGTAGACCAGCAGAGCGAAGCTCGCGTTGAGTGGATCGGTCGGGCCCAGATGATGACCTCGGAGTGCTGGCGAATGCCTCCAACCCGTCATGAACAGCGGCAGACTCGAGGATCTCGGCGAAGCTACTGGCTGCGTCCGTGATGTTGATACCCGGCTCGTTGGGCAAACTGGGCAAACTGCTGGATCCCTCACGGTGAGGAGTATCGGTGTTGGAGAGGCTTCCACGGGCAGAGTCAGTCGTGTTGCTCACTGAGCTGGAGTCGTTGCCGATCCCGTCGTCTCCATCAAAGTTAAAGGAGAAATCTGGGTGCTGCTCACCCTCTTTCTCCTGTTGGTCATCTACGTCGGCTCCGTCGTCCATCTCCTCAACACTCGCCTTATCGTCGATACTTTGCTTGAGCTGTTTAGCTTCCTTCACGTGGGGAGGCATGTCAGCGACTCCCGTGGGCTTACGGATACTGTACAGCATCTTGAACTTGCGCCGGAGACTCTCGTAGTCGCGCTCGCCAATGCCCCGACCGCGGTTCGAGTTGTACATGCTGGCAAGACGCTCCCATTCGTCCTTACCAAGCGGCAAGAACTTAGCAACAAGACTCAGCAGGCGTTGCACCTCCGTGAACTTGTAGTTGGTGGATCCAGTTAGTTTAGCCATCTATCATGAATTAAACAGCAATTGATGAGACGTCAGTACGAAGTAGAGGAAGCAATGAAGAGATTGGCAGCGTACCGGGACGAAGTGAGCGCAAGAGGCGATCGAAGACAAACACTTGGTCGGGAACGGGGCTTGGACTTGCTCGGATGGGAGTAAAACCAAAAATGAGACTTCGGGGACGTCGTTCGCTGTGTCTGGAGGCCGCACTGTGGCAGCGCGCCCTAGGACGCGTGAGTAGCTAGCTATCACAAGGGTTCGCGCCGAAACGAGCGCGCGCTAACAAAGATCTACGAGCTCACGAACCATACAGTATGGAGTCGCGTTTTGGCGCGAAACCCGTGCTTGCACAGCTTCAACGTTGACGCTAAGCTTCGATATGTGAGGGAACCAGCTTTACTTCAACGTCCAAGTAGCATATCGAAGATGAGCATTTGTCTTTACAGTAGGTTTGTATGCACGGGCTACCTACACTCATCACGTCTCCTGACAGCACGTCGGCTACGGATCGCTCTGGTCCTGGATCTCACGATGACGACAGGAGGCGAGACCACAGCGGCACACGAACCAAAGATCACCGCCATAGTCAACGGTGATCTCCTCTCCTTCACGTACGATCTCTGTAGTGGCGACAATAACCGTGGCGCGGTGTCCGTTCGCGACCTCGACAAACTGAGCGACCGGTGAACACGAGTGGTTCACAAAACGCATCAATCCACCCATTTCAGCTGCGTTGATGGCGACACGAATCGGGTGGCTTGGCCTCTTCGGTCGTTGGGTCATCACCAACCGGAATCCTTCGTTCCGTGGGCGACGTGCTGGATCCATGCTGACGTGCTCGAACTCGCCTAAGTACTGACCCAACACCTCGCCTGCATCAATGTCCTCAGCAGCGACTACAGATAACTGGAGCGTACGCGTGTTTCTCGCCAAGTACACCTTGGTTGATTCCTCCAGACTGTTCCCGCACTTGGCGTCGTATGGACAGCAGCTTGGGGTACAGTACAGCTGCACCAGCGAGTTCCTGCACGCCCCGACACGGCATGGCTCCGGACAGTCACACCAGCCGTAATGGGGCACTCTTGGGAATACCAACCCGGTCGGGTTGTACTGAGTACGGAGGTGAACAACACGTACCGGCCAGTCCGCTGGTACGAAGCGGTCCCGAGAGCGCTTTTCACGCGCACATGGTGGTGGTTGTGACGACTTAGGACTGGTCCTCATCAGCCCTCGAGGGTTCAGCGACGGAGAGGCAGCTTCACGACGGTGATCCTGACGTCGGTGATAGGGTTGAGCAGCTTCTCGACGCTCTCTCCGGGAACTACGACGATCACGCAGGGGGATCCGTGGCAGAGAGCGAGGAAGCGATGCTGGCGGTGTCTCCAGTAGCACTGGAGATGACGTCGTCGGACTGTGCGGCGGCCGCGAGTATGGCGGTGACGCTAGGGCCACCACTTCATCCGCACGCGGTGGAGTCACTTCAGGCTTCGGTTTTCGCGGCGGTGATAGCATCCCTGTAGAGCTGTAGCCATACTGCTCGCTAATAGTGCTCGATTGCGACAGGTTTGGAGGAGCGTTTTCATCCTCGGTCGACGAGTCGGCGATGCGCCGCCCGCTCCAGTATGAAGCCGAGTGAACCATGCTCTGAAAGTACAAAGATCGTCAGCAAAGACTTAATGTAAGGCTTAGTGAACGTACCTTCTCAACAGCAGAGGCGCTTTGCTCCCAGCGGCCGATTTTCCAAAGTGAATGCTTCTTCAACTTGGCGCAAAAAATGAGATATGCCAGATACATGCAGTAGGAGTGATTGTGGATTGGGTCAGAGCGATGGTCAGCATTTTCAATACAAAATCAAAGATCTAGCCTTAAGATGGCTACAGAGATTAAACCTAGGGGTAGGGAAGGTTATGGAGACGACCTCTACGCCTCCGCCGGTTTATTCGACGATATGCACTTGACATACCTGCTGCAGTTATGTTCGGGTGGTTTCTCCATTTTTGGAAGGCGTCCAATACCTAATAGGTCAAAACAAGAGACTCAAAGAGCCTGTTGGTAGGTGCACACATTATACCGGCCAAATTTGCGCATGTCTAGGGCTGTATCAAGAATTATGATTCACAGAGTGAAACTTGTAATCGGCAGCAGGTTGACGAGTGTGCAAGACTCCGCATTCTGTAATTGTAGAAATTATGATATGACTCTCATTCTCAACTTAAATGGCGGCTTGCACAAGAAAAACTGTCCATGTTAATTGTGCAACCCGCAACTTCACACCAACACCACTCCATTCAAATGGCAATGGAATGCGGGAAGTTTTGTGGACAAGCTTGCGATAACAAGCTCGTCCACACTCCCCCAGCAACGGATGACGAGTTGTATTGACGACCACCGAAACTCAAACCGGTTCCATTTAGCCAATCAGCAATGACGGCGTTCGCCATCGCCGAGATCAAGGCGCTGGTGCGGCAGCCGCAGCGCGTGCAGGCTCAGCAGCTCCTGGAGCGCTTAGCTGCCGCTGTTTTGCCGATTCTGACCCGCAGACGCTTCCACGTGCGGCGACTACACGAGTTTTTCCCCAAGGATGGCGCTCTACTGGGCATGAACGTCAACCGAGGCGCTAAAATCTACGTTCGTTGTACGTCCATTCCATCTGTCACCTTAACATTAGCTTAGTGATCTGACTATTCCTCTCCACAGTGAGACTTAAACATGCACCTGATACGTTTTACCCCTACGAGGCTCTACTAGAAACGTTGCTGCATGAGCTCACGCACATGGTGCATGGGCCGCACAACGAGGCGTTTTACACTTACCTAGAGGAACTCAAAGCGGAGATGGAGTCGCTTATGGTGCGAGGTCTCGTAGGTGAGGAAGGCGCCAAGTTTGCAGATGCAGGAACAGGCCAGCGACTTGGCGGCAGCAGAGTCAGCGCACCAGCTCGCGTCGCAGCAGTACTCGCAGCCAAGCGTAGAGAACAGTACACCTCGCTACTTGGGGGCAAGATAAATCATCGGCTTGGGTCATTAACCTCAAATAACGTCTTCAATGAGGTTCTCGATCCTCAAACACTTCGCAGAAAGACACTTGAGGCAGCAGAGAGGCGACGCAGAGACAACGAACACTGTCGAAACGTACTTCAAACAGGAGCATCTCATGAAGTTCTAGGAGTTGAAAGCAGCGACGAAGATGACGATGACGCTGCTAGGGCTTCTGGCTCCAGCGTACCTGTCGTGATCGACCTCTTAGATGATGAACACGAGGAGAAGCGTGACGAGTATTCTTCACGCAACAGAAAGCGTAAACGAGAAGATGCCGTAGAAATCGTCGACTTGACGTGAACAAGCACAAGAACAAAACATACAAATGAGCTTTATCAAGCTAAAACTCGGCACTGAAGCGCGTCTCGAAGGATCCCTCGTCCAGCACGACCTCGTTGCTCTTGAAGATCCCCTTGCCAAAGTACTCTGCGATGGTGTGGAAGCCGTCCGCCGCCGTCTCCAGCTGGTTATAGAACTGCTCGTGGTTCCCCGCCTTCTGTTCCAGCTGCGTCTTAAGTCCCAGAATGTGACGATGGTCCATGGAGCACGTGATGCACTCGCGATCTGTCTCGGAGATGCAGTTCAAGTGGAAACTGTGCTGACACATGAAGTGCACAGCCGGTAGATCCAAGTCGTGGTTGCACAGATCGCACTTAGTGGCTTGGAAAACCACTGCACGACTACTGAGTTGGGCGATCTCGTCCTTCATCTGCTTGGTGTCGTTCTTGAACGCCTTGATCTTCTCTTCGTCTTCTTCAATCTTCTTCTCGTCACTCGCCAACTGGTTCACCACATACTGCTTGATCACCGACACTGGCAACTCGCGCGACTGACTCAACACTTGCACGACTTGGAGCGGAGGAATCGCCGGGTTCGTGTCAATAAGCGCCAGTAATTGCTTCAACTCCTTCCACTCTTCTCCTCCCGTGGCGCCCTTGGGCAGAGGCCCTCTTTCTGCGAAGTATTTCAACGCCAAAGACCAGAGATTCGGGTCTTTCTCTCCGTGTTTACGCACTTCTTCAAGGATACTTTGATCGTCATTCTCCTCAATGTGGAACTGCACCAACATGTGGTACATGTGCAGCTTGTTGTACAGATAGCGTTTGCCCCGCTTCATGCCGTGCATCTGCAAGTGAATCAGGGCATGGTCTTCGTCGTACTTAACACGAGGGTTGTCCAGAATACGCAGCACGGCTTCTTCCTTCTCCTCAATCGAGCGTTTGCCGTTCTCTCCTTCGTCATCGTCACTCAGCACCATCTCCAGCAACGTGTTACCGATCGACGTGTTACTCACCGTCTCCACTTCCACAATATACTGCAAAAACTCCTTGAGTTGCGCTCGATGGGACACAAACAAGTGCAGGAAATCGCCCGGATCCGACTTCATCGACGGGTTACCCGGTACGAACTTCCCAGTACACAGACGCTTCAGTAATTCCGTGGTAGGCGCTGGCATGTGCGTAACCAGGGTACGTCCATACTTCCTTAAGTTCGAATCGGCTTCCGAAAAACTGAGATGTTCAATGTACTCCAAGGCATCCGCCACACGTTCCTTCTCGCTCTCCGACAACGCCGCCGAGTCCTCGGAGTCCACGTAGCTGATGTGATCCAACTGGATCTTCAGATACCAACTGTGCTCTTCATGTTTCTTGGCCAACGTCAACGCGTGTTGAGGATAATTCTCCCATAACACGCTGATAGCAGTCTCCACGTCGAAGTTCAAGTTGGCGACTGCTCCGTTTCTGGGCGTTAACTCGCCGGAATCACTGTCAGTTTTCGTCTTCTTGGCGTCGATCACCTCGTCCAATTGGATGAATTTATCCAGCTTCTTGACGTCCTTCAGCTTGGTGTAACAGTTAAGTAACAACGTCGTGTGCTCGGCATTCGCAAAGGCCTTCTCGTGAAGAGCTTCGAGATATGCTGTGAGGTTGTGGATACGCTGAGCGTCCAGGAAGCGACGAATCACGTACGATGGCTCGACGTGGCCGATTGTACGCACATATTGACGTAAAGAGCCGTCGTAGTCGCCCTTTTGATACAAATGGTCGCCATACATACGGAAGATATCGATGATACTGTTGACGTCGTAGTTGGAGCTGAAGGCCAGCGAAATAGCAATCGAGTACAAGTTCTTGCGGAATAAAATCTCCAACTTGGACGTCGTATCCTTTTCGCTTAGGCGGTACACATGCCCCATAGAAGACACCACGAAGATCGCGCCGAACTCACAGACCACGTGACGTACTTCCTCCATTTCATCCAATCCGAAACGAGCTCCAGGGGATCTGGCGTTTGACGCGAGAGGAGGTTTACGCATCGGTCCCTTGGGGTTCGTGCTGGTTAATGTCCAATTAAATGCGATGAACTTGTTCTGCAGGTCGTACACATTCACTTGGTGTCGTCCACGTGGATCCACGTGCGCTACTAGCAGATAGTGCTTGAAGAAGCGCAAGAACTTCTTCTCGCCTTCAAAGCCGAAGCACACAGAGCGGTCTTCCGTTGTGTAAAAGTACACAGCGTCAGTCTGACCCACAGCGATCTCTCCTTCTTCATTCACACACGAGCAGTTCATATCCACGCCACGTTCGTCCAGTACCGTCGTACGTGGCGGTAGAGCAGCAGCTCCACCTGCACTCTTGACCAACGCAGGGTCGTCGTGGGAGCAATGGTAACACGTGAGTCCTCGTCGAGTGGAAGCGTACAGAAATACGTGAGATACAGTCGCGGTGACCGGTTTACTGGTGAACGACAGTCCTGTGACAGGGTATTGGCCTGCGGGTTGCAGAAGTTGAGGCGGACGGTCTGTTCGACGCTTTAAATCACTGCGGAACAAGATCACGGCGCCGTTCTTCAGACCTACGGCAAACTGACTTAAGTCGTCGTTCGCTGCGAAGGCGGTGACTGCTTCTTCAGGGTATTTCTTGGCGAAAATAGGGATCTGTTGCAGTAATTTGGGTTTGCCCTCTCGATCTTGCTGGTCTGTGCGCCAGAAACGCACTACCGCTGTGCTCTTTCCGGCCGGTTTGGACGTGTACATCTACGTCGTTATAGCAGTATACGCGTTAGCTCCTCAACATGTAGAGAATAATTGAGCAGTTCATTTGCGTACTTCCTCTGCGTTGGGTGCTCGACCAGCTTCAGCGATGGCTTTGGACTGTTCCCGCAGCTCCTCGAGTCTAGGGTCGATACCGTCACCAATCGTGACTAGTACGTTGCTGCGTTTCATCTATTGACAGGGTAATTCATCGGGTTTTAGGAATGAAACAAGGTTTTTAAGCTCTAGATCCAATGAAATGACGCACCATGACGACGTGCGAGACAAACAACTCATGTGCTTGGAACTTGCGCGCCTCCAGAGATCGATTCGCTAGATGCACAAAGCCATCGGCGTCTCCTACGCAAATGAGACCTCGGTTGGCACTCATACTGGTAACGTCGACACCCTGCGGATTGAGCAAGATTTGTCACGTTAGAGATGGAATTAGAGAGGTGGGGTATTGGCGTTAAATAGCGAGAAGACGTACCTTCATCCATGGACCATTCGCATCCTTGAGCACCTCCTTGTCGAAGAACGCGAAGCGTCTCCACTGCGCCATAGCTCCAGCTTCTTCTCCCCCTCTTTGTTGTTGGGAATGATACGATCAGGCGCACTTAACCGAGAAAGGACCACATTTGGGTACAGCAAATTGGGATTTCTATCAGGCGTAGCCATAATACCGCAAAAGTACCCATTAATCGTAATTTTACAATCTGTAAATTACAAAATGTAAATTACAAACAAGAACACGAAATAAAATACACTTGAAATTGTGGTCAGTGATCATCGTACGTTAGGATATGCTGCATGAGGTCTTCATCCACATCGTCGAGACGCAATTCCGAGTGCTGGGATCGTACAGACTGCTTGGCTCTCTCGGGAGTCCGCCGGTCGCTCGTTTTTACACGAATGACGGGACTTGTCTGTATATCAGGCCGACCATATTCTACTTTATTAGAAGCAGATACGAAGGTTGGCGTCGCGACTATAGCAGGCGCTGTTATTGCTGTCGTTCTTGAGGCCGGTGGTAGCGGTATCGACTCGACGTCGCTTAGATCGCGACTGTCGTCGAAGTCTTCTATCTCATTTGATACGGAATTTCGACTACAAGGACGCACAACTCCATTCGACTGGGCAATATTCAAGTAAAAAAATAAGCAAAATTATGTAGTTGTAGTTGTCACTCAAACCCACCTGAGATCGTATCATTGACGTTGGAGGTTCAGCCTTCGGTAACTCATCTTTACCCGACGGTAGCTGTGGTGACTTTCTCCAGCTTTCGAAATTAAAGAAACGTGATCGACTCTCCGATAATGGTGGCTTTTTCGCTTCTTCATCCAACGAATACGCGTCCTGAATCTGCTGAAAGTGTTGTTGTCTTGCTTGGGGGCTTTGCTGTAGCAGTGGCTTCACATTTTTTAATTCATTCAGTTGCGTCTGTGCTCGTACCAACGTCGGCGGTGCTTTGTTTTTCTCCCTTTTACTCTTTTTTCGCTTCTTCTTTTGCTTTTCTTCTTTCGCTACCTGTTTGCCCTCACTATTGACCCCTGACTCATTCGTGTGTGGCAGTTGTTCCTGCATGACTGATCGCACAACGTGTGTCGCGGCGCTTTGAGCTGGAGCAACAGCCTTCTGTCGCTTATGAGCGCTACTCTCTTGTGATGCTTCAGGTGTTGGGTCCTGGAAAATCTCGACTCCTGTAGCCTCCGGTTCGATCCTGTGCGGTGCTGGCTTAGAGCTTGTCCCTCCCATGTCAACAACGCAGTGAGTTCGTCAGAACCCAGCCAACTTGGCGGCGGCGGCGTGTCGTCTGAGAAACATCCTTCCAAGCTAAATGTAGCCATGATCTATTTTGAGTCATCTGATCAAACTTATTTCAACCAATCACCGGGGTCTTATCTAACATCCAATCGGATCTCGTCTGCTGGTAAAGTTCAGTCACATTGGAACACTTTGCACCGCACCAGCTCTGAGTCAGGGCGTGACGTAAGCAGCTCTTAGCCATGGGGGAATTCCACGACAAGGAGGCCGCTTTATCCCTGCGCACAATGGAGAGCAAAGTCGCCGTCTGTATTGCTGGTGTGTGCTATTGGTTCTACTGTTGTAATTGATAAGATTCTGTTGACTCACCTCTCTTTATCCAGCATGGTATGTGATCAGTCTCGTCACTCTGTGGACCAACCGCTACGTGGTGGCCAAGCTACGCGTGGATTCCAATTTGCTGTCACTCGCACAGCTCGGTATGTCCGTCGTGGGTGGTCTGGGCTCTGAGCTCTACCTCGTAGGCTGGACGGTATGCAAGCGAGGCATGCGCAAGGTACTGGACGATGGACTCAAGGACATGGTGTTGCTCGCTGGTGTGCGCATTCTCACGGTGTTGCTGGGACTTACGGCGCTCAAATACATTGCCGTATCCTTCACACGTACGCTATGCATTGCCATTATCGTCGTGACGTTGTGCTCATGATGATCCTTGATACGTTGATAGAAACGATCAAGTCTTCTGCACCGTTTTTCACAGTAGTGTTGACCTACTTCTTACTGGGTCAGCGCACGGGATGGCGAGTGAACTTTTCGCTGATCCCAATCGTCTTGGGCCTTATCTTCTGCAGCTTATCGGACAGCTCCTTCCACGTCATCGGATTCATCGCTGCACTCATGTCCAACTGCGTTGACTGCATCCAAAACGTACTAACCAAACGACTATTAAACCGTTCGTACTCGTAAGTAGCGGTTGACTGCAGTATCTAAAGGGTCGCCATACTAACTCTGCTACTGTTTCTCAGGACCACGCAGTTGCAACTGTACACTAGCATCATCGCTGTGGCCATGCAACTCACGTTCATCGCATACAACTGGATGGCTACGCCACCTGAACCAGCTCTTGAAGTTAAGAGGACGGACCGCTCAACGGCATTCGTCTTCGTGGTACTCGTCCTGGACGGCATGTGCTTCTTCGTCCAGAGTGCTCTTGCTTATATGCTCATGAGTTTGGTGTCGCCGGTAACACACAGCGTGGCAAACTGCGTAAAGCGTGCGCTCATCATCGTACTGTCCATTTACCGATATGGAGAAGACGTGACGCCACTTAACTGGTGCGGGATGGTGCTTGTTATCTTCGGAGTGTACGTCTTCAATGCTGCTTCGAGACTCGAGCGCGAGCAAGCCATTAAAGGTCCAATTATTGCACCTGCCAAGTCAACTTTCGTCGAGACGAGCACAATTAGCAATTTGTCGGAGATCCGAGTCGAGAAAGGGAGATGAAGATTTTCTTAACCTTTGAGGACACTTCCAAAGTGTCCATGTACAGAAGACGCTTAGATTGTTCTTTTTCAAATGTTTCATTGGTCGATTTGTGCAATGTTTTGAACCAATCATAGCAGTTTTGCCGAGGGCGGTTGAGCAACGCCACCACAACTGAAAAAGAGCCATCGAGAAGGATGGCGGGCGCGACGGACTACGCGAAGGAGCTTCTGCGGAGGCAGTTTCTAGGTACGAAGCTCTTCCCCTGCATCTGATCTCGGTGTTTGGCTCTTTCCCTGCTCCAATACGCCGTGTATAGCGCACACAAGATCAAGTTAATAAGTGGATCTTTTTGCTGCTTAGAAATGAGTCGTAACCCGCCTGAGGGCGTATCTGTGGGCTTGGGTGACGACGAAAACATTTTCAATTGGGAGATCCTGCTGGTTGGTCCGCCTGATACGCTGTACGAAGGTGGATTCTTCAAGGCAGTGCTCGAGTTTCCATCGGACTTTCCCAATATGCCGCCCAAGATGACGTTTAAGTCAGAGATGTGGCATCCCAATGGTGCGTCTTTGAGAGCGTTGTAGTCTCTACATCATTGACACGTGACCCGGAGTTATTGACGCTGCTGTATTTGCTGCTATAGTGTACCCGAACGGCGTGGTATGCATCTCGATCCTTCATCCTCCTGGAGAGGACCAGTTGAACCAGCAGGAGACAGCGGACGAGCGATGGCGTCCAATTCTCGGCGTCGAGTCTATCCTAGTGTCGGTCATCTCTATGCTGTCAGACCCGAACGACGACTCGCCAGCTAATATCGACGCAGCGGTACGTCGCTCTGAAGAGAGATTTGTCACTTTGAATATTAATAAGATTAATTATGTTTACTGCTCAGGTGGAGTGGAGAAGCGACAAGGATGGCTTCAAGAAGCACTGCCGTCGTATCGTTCGGAAGTCGCAGGAGGATATCTAGTCAGTCAGCAGCTTCTGTTACGTGACGTCTTGCACCGGAGCTGCAATTTGTTTGCTTCTTTTGAGCTCCTCGCCAGCGTTTACTTCAGTACTTTTGCCTGCTATAAAACCCGCTTGTCCACTCGAACTCGCTCCGCGACGATGACAACGACTCGAATGAATTGAATGCACGTTGGATATTCCTCAACTCCGTCTTGTAATGATTGCTACATAAACTCCGAACTTTGCTTGCTCATGAAAAGAAAGTGATCGGTTTGGCCAATCGCCGAGCAGAACTGCGTCCGATCCATCGATTCGACCCCAAGCAGAAACCGAATCGCGCAGTGTCCCTCAAGTCTCAGCATGGTTCTCGCTCTACGTCGCTCGCTCGCCATCTCCTCACGCGTGGCCAACCGCTCGTTGGGTATGTTGCATCAGCAGCAGAAGGCCATGAAGCACACGCACACGCTGGTGCTGATCCGTCACGGAGAGAGTGAGTGGAACAAGAAGAACCTCTTTACGGGATGGTACGACGTGCAGCTCTCTGAAAAGGGCAATAAGGAGGCCGCCGCTGCTGGTCAACTGCTTAAGAAGGAGGGATACACGTTCGATGTCGCCTATACGTCGTACCTTAAACGTGCGATCCGTACGCTGTGGCATGTTCTAGAACAAAGCGACCAAATGTGGATCCCTGTGTTCAAGACGTGGCGTCTTAATGAACGCCACTATGGCGCGCTTACTGGACTAGACAAACAGGCTACGGTGGAGAAGCATGGCGCTGAGAAAGTGTTAGAGTGGAGACGTAGCTACAACATTCCGCCTCCGAACCTTGACACGTCTAGCGAGTACTACCCAGGCAACGACGTCCGGTACAAGGACGTCCCTAAGGCGGATCTGCCTCTGGCCGAGTCTCTGGAGCTCACGGCCGCCCGCGTACTACCTGAGTGGGAGCGCACCATTGTGCCCAGCATCAAGTCGGGCAAGAACGTGGTGGTCGCCGCCCACGGCAACAGTCTGCGTGCTCTTGTCAAGCACCTGGACAACATCTCGGAGGACGAGATCACGGGTCTCAACATCCCCACGGGCGTTCCGCTCGTCTACCACCTGGACGAGAACCTCAAGCCCATCCCGCACAAGGACGGTATCGCACCTCTTAGCGCCTTCTACCTGGGCGATCAGGACGAGATCCGTGCTCGTATCCTCGGTGTTAAGAACCAGACCAAGTAAGATACCGCATCTTCGCGTGGTAGACACGAAATTAAAGATATACTGGGATTACCGGTTTGTTCTTTAGTGCTTTTAGCTTTTTTTTTATTTCGTAGTGGCTATATTTGCAATGTGCCAGGTTAGAAGTGGTCTAATGCAAGATCTTCTTGGTCGTGTCGTTGGGCTCGACACCCGCCGTCTTCATGAGTGAAGCCACTTCGTCAATCTATTTCACCAGCAGAAGAGGTCAGTACCGGTATGTATTGCGTGAACACATACTTTCTGTTTTGGCCAGCCGTACCTTATCCTGCATGTCGTTGTCCTTGAGCTTGAACAGCAGGTTGTTGCACGTCACGCGCTGCAACTTTTGCACCTCACTAAAGCGTAAATAACAGTACAGTTAGCATCATTCTATCGACAGAAATATAACAATATAACGTACGCTGCCGTCTTAAGGAAATCCACGGCCTTCTCGTAGTCGGCCTGCTCGATGGCCGCCCGGATGAGGATGTCGTAAGTACGCTCCGTGCTCTTAACGTTGTACTTGCTGTGGCCGATCTCGTGCAGCGTAAAGACCTTGTCGAACTCTCCGTCCTTAAGAAACTTAGACAGCAACTTGTTGAGTGTGGCCGGCTCCAAGAAGAGGCCGATACGGTAGTTGGCTTCCAGTACATCGAACACCACGTCGGGTGCGTTGAGTTCCAGTGCCTTCTTAACGAAGAGACCGGCAGCGTTAGCATCCGGGTCCACACGCTTCTGCTCGTAGATCTTCATGATCTCCTTCGACGCCTCCAGCTGCTCACTCGTCGTCACAGTCTTGAGGAACGATGCCAGCTTAGTGCGTTTGATCAACACGTCCTTCTTGGCAGAAAGCTTGATGTTCTCCATCCACTCCTCGGCCGAGCGCATGGACACGGCCGCAGCCGAGAATGGCGCACGTTGTGAGCCCGCCACCAGCTGCCGCGCGCCCTGGCGCCGGCCCATCGACATGACCGTGCGGAACGCCTGCATACCTCCTGACATTGTTGCCCTTCGCTTTGTGCAGATAGACAAGCACAGCCAGACAAAGCAGAGCTCCGGTACAGCTCCGGTACTGTATCGGTACGCTCAAGAAAAGACAAATCCCCTCTTTACGGATCAAAACCGGTACTAAAAGGTATGAGTATAGCAACGAGAGGCTGCGGGGTGTAACACTTGACTGGCCTTGATCTACTAGGACGATGTTGGCTGTACGCTCGCTGGTGTTGCGCGCGTCTCCGGCCGCTTTGGCTACCCGTAAGCAGGCGGTTCGCGCCTTCAGCGGAAACTGGGAGTACCCTAAAGTAGAGGGCAGCGTGGCTGACATCACCAAGGCGCTGACAACCATCGGCGCACGACTGTCCATCCCCACTGCTCCGCTATACTTCACGCACCTGAAGATCGACCACATTGTGCGTGAGATGAACGGCAAGGACGAGCTGCAGCAGGTGTACAAGACTTTGCTACTGTGCGACGCCAAGATGGCCTACCCGTCCACCTTCGCGACCGGAAGCTTCTTCTCGGCTTGTATCAAACTAGACGCTGCCGACACGGCGCTTGAATTCCTGCGCCAGGCCGAGAATGTGCGTCACTACGTTAAGAACCAAAGCTTCGTTCGTCTGGCCGAATACTTTGCCAAGCAGGAAGACCAGGAGGCTGTGGACGAGATCGTAAAGATCATGGCGGCCAAGCGTGTGCCCTTATCCTACAAGATGTACTCGTTCCGTGTGCTTAACGCCAAGAAGCAGGGCAAGTGGGACGAGGCTGTGGCTCTCGCTAAGGAAGCGGCAAACGAGCTCCAAATCAACTCCCACCTCATCATTGAGCTGCTCCAGGACCAGAACGGAGGCATCCTACAGGAGCATGTACGTGTAGCCTTATGTGGACCTGGTTACGGCTGTTTTATTCATATTTCTATTGTTTTATACAGATTCCGCTGGCCAAGTACCTCGCGGACAAGGGCGACGTGTACGTGAATGCACGACTTGCCGATATATTAGCAGGAGGAGACGGCAAACTTCCGGAGCCAAAGACGGAGGAGCCGGAGCAAACCGACGAGGCCAAGAGCGAGGAGACAACGGAGGAGAAAACCGAGGACAAGTAGATGGCAACTTGGACCTTTTTTAGAGTGAAGATCGGTACGCTGTTGAAAACGCTTCGGACTTGTGATTTTTTCGTGCATTATAGATTGGGTACATTCAGGAAATTAGTCACTTTAGATGTCGTTCTTGCTGTCAATAAGCGGCGCCTCATAGAAATAGTCGTCACCAGAGCTCAACAGCGCGCGTCGTCTTAGCTCCGTCGTGATGAACGCCAGCATCGCGCCGAAGCCCACGAGCGTCGCCACTGCGCCCAAGAAACTCACCAGTCTCTGTCCAAAGCCACGTTGTTGTCCGCCATACGCAGCAGCCTCCGTCTCGACAGTTTCTTCGTCTGTGTGCAAGAAACTGTCGTGTAGTTCTTCAACTTGCGCTTCCCCACTCTCTCCGGACTTTTGACGGTCGTGGTGTTTCTTCTTGAGTCCTGGGTATAAGGCCCACACAGACTTGACGTCGGTTGTGGTCATTCGTTCACGTTGCCCCATGTCTTTCATCACTGCGAGACGTTTATCGTCCTCTGCGATCAATGGCACGATGCTAGGACACCATTGTGGCTTGGTATCATCCGAATCCGAGTGTACAAACGCATCGACTGGATGGTGCATGATACTGAAGAGATCATACGGAGGAGGATCCAACACGCGGTCAATCGCTCGAGTAGTAGGCGCAGCGCTCATCTCTTCCACTACAAAGTAACTTCGCTTGGACTCAGGAATACATTCCCACGCAATCCGAACGTGTTCCTCTCGGTCAGGTCTGTCCACTGCGTGTCGTAGTCCAACGGCGTGAAGTAGAACGTGGACGACATTGCCCAGTCCGCAGTCTGCAGACACACCGAGTCGCTGCGGGCCGCCGATACGTCCAATGAATGAGTAGCACGAAGCTTTGACGCCTTGCACAACCACATAGTCGTGGCTTCTGCAACTCATGTCTGTCCGGCAATTATCTCCTGCGCAACGATGGAATTTGAAGCCTGTGGCATGTGTGATGTGCTCTGTAGCAGACAATAAGGTGCGTAGATACGAGCGAGCACTTCCGTCCACTTGGAAACATAATTTCTCGTGTGGCCATCGATGATCTCTTCCGGAGTCGTAGTAGCCATGTAGCACATGTTCGATACGCGTCGTGACTTCCTCGGGATCGTCCGGATCCACGTCGTCCCATACAAATCGCTCGCCTATAGCGACGTCACCTTGAATGACCATGATCGTGTCATCCACGAGTTCGTAATGATACTCAATACCCTTAAACAGCACTCCTTCCGGTTTCTTATTTGAGGGTTTCTTCTCTGGAATCTCCTCAATTGGTAGTCGACACTCACCACTTAACGAGTGAATTACTCCCGGGGCTCGACAGGCAGCTGCAGCTTCATCGGCGAGTACACTCTTCTCTTTCGATGCGACGCAGCGGAATCCGTCGCCGACGCCACGAGACCACTCGATTTCACTCAATGTAGCCATTTCATAACCTGATAGACACGTGCAGCCATCTGCAGCTTCCACGGGCCAAGTTGTAGCCATCGAATCCTGCGGACACTGCGAGAAATCGGGGCGTGTGTCGTCCACTGGCCTCGTATTGCATGCTTTCTTCCTCTTCTTCACAATTGGCTCGTCTTTAGCTGCTCGTTGAGCCTCTTCTTGTTCTTCGAGGATAGTTTCATTGAGGCCATACACACACTTGCAGTTGGCATTACTCTGTAATGGCCATTGAGTGAGTACAGCAAACGGAGGACAAGCATTCGAGTTGGCTAACATCCACGGTACGCAACGTTGCGCCACTGCATCAAGGAAGTAGCCACGTGCACACGCACAGTCTTCGAATCCCGTTTCGACCTCGGAGTTTCGCAGTTTACTGCGCTTGTAAGCGTGTTCGGGGCATTTATATGCTGATGTGCGTACACAAGTCATGTCGGGCATCTTCCAGGCGTATCCGGGGATACATTGGCATTGTTCAATGGAGTGAGGGACAGTGGCTACAGCGCGAGAGAATGGCGGACAGGTGTACGCTGTGGCGTCTCTGTCCACCACTTCAAAGTTGGCGTATTCGTCGGCTTCGTTCTCACGAACATGGCTGTGTTTCCTCTTCGCCTTTCGAGCCTGCATCTGAGATACAGGCCAACACGCGTGTGTTTCTTCATCTCGATGGTAGTCTCCAGTAGAGAGACACTCACAATCGAAGAATCCTCGAGGACGTTCGCCAATCGGAAGATCCGATCGCTTGATAGAGTTGACAGGACAAACATACGCGGCGTGTTCTCGTTCGCAAGCTTCGAGGCTGTTGCGGACGAAGCCCCAGCTGCAGTGACAGTCAGCAAACGATTGCGGAGAGATATCCGGGGTTGGTGTCGAGTTCGGCGGACATTTGTAAGCACGAGTAGGAGCTTGGGCTTCGTCTCCGCGGACACATTGACCGGAGGTTTCGACCTTAATAAAGGGCCGTGTGCACGTACAGTCAGCGAGTGACTCGACCTGTTGCACGTCTGGTTTCGGTTCGTAGTTGCCAGCACGAGGGCAGCCGTTTAAAACGCATTCTAGTGTCTTTGGGTCTTTGTCGTACGGATGGTAGCAATCGCAGTCTACGAAGGAGCTGGGAACTGGTGCCCCGCGTTTGGACTTGTATCGACCTTTGCAGATGAACTGACCCGTGTCCCTAGCATCTGCTGCCGCCTCCTCTGCTGTGGTGTCTACTCCGTCGTCACAAATGCAGTCGTCGATCATGTCCATATCTCGAGGTAACAACATGGCGGCGCATCCTTCCGGACACACGTAGAACGCTGCTTGCACTGAAGGTAGAGCGCTCCAGCCCACAAGTCCAAGCGCACACACCACTGATGACAGCCGAACGAGCATTATCACACTTGAGTACGTGGCTAATGCGTGTCAAGGCAGGAGAATCAGGAAGTGGATAAAGATCTTCGTTGATTTACATCGGATCCGAATCTAGAAGATTGGGATCCGCGACCTTTCAAGATCCTTAAGATTTTTTATTTTGAATCAGCCAATCAGAAGATGGATACACTTTAAGGAGTTTTGCTTTTTTTGAAGTAAGTAGAAATTTGGCAGCAATACGAAAGATGGCTTCAGCCAACTTCCTCCGTCTTAGATCTTGGACGAGCCGACGTAGATGACGTTGCGTGTGAGGCAGAGGTCCACCATTTCCAGCAATGCAGTCTCCAAGTGGCGTTTGAATGTGGCTGCACTCGTCTCCGGACACACATGGTAGCACGTGATGCTCACGTTAATACGGTCCGGTTGCAGTGCATAGCAGACGCCATAGCCTTCATTGTACATGGCTGAGAACCCTCCCCAAATAGGACTAGCACCGGGACCGCCACTGATGTTACTAGTGGAGACCAGAAACTTCTTGCTCACCTCGAATGCTCGATCCGTAAACAACGAAGGCTTGGGTGTGATACCAGACATTTCAGCCACAATCTGTAGACCCATAAAGTGGCGGTCAATACCGTCTCCAGTCAGACACTCCTTCAGCGTCTCCTTATGCGCGTCGATAGCAGTTTTCAACGCGTCCCACTTGGCTCCATCCGAGGCGTTCGACTCCATCGTCTTGACGAACGTAAGCGACTCCTTCGACAGCGATCGAATGGTCTCGGTACGACCATGATAGAACATTCTCGTGTGTGCTGTCTCATAGACTGCGGGGACTTTAATGTGCATTTTATAATGCGCTAGCTGAATAGCCATCTGCATGAAGAAATCGGGAGTTAACTTGTATCTCTTGAGGAACGCTGAGCCGTAGTGGTTGAACTGCATCGTCGCGATGTCACTAGTGTGGATCATCTTGCCTACTGCTGCACTGGCACATTCAATAGCTGTGTAGGCGGCGTTGTCTAGTACCCAGTCCAGACGTTTGGGCTTGAGATTAAGCGTGGGTTTCAAGTCAGCGCGGTTGGCGAACTTGGCCTTGAAGTTCTCGTTCACGTACTTGATGCAGTAATCGAATAGACGAACCACCACGAGAGCATCAGCCCACGCGTGTTGACCATTCAGGCCGCCACGAGCATTCTCGTGGATGATGAGTGTGAATGGCTTGTCGTACCAGCGATTGCGGCCATCTCCAAGCAAACAATTGCGCGCGATCTCATCATACGTCGACGCAGAGCTCTCGTCCAGCGCCACACAGAACAAAGCTCGCTCGATTAGATCAAAACGACTGTTTGTTGATGTCATCTAACGACATAATGTGGTCCCGAGCCTATGAAAATTCACATAGTGAGCATTTTTTTTACTAATTTGTTGGGAAAAAACGTAGTAATTGCAGTACCTTGGCCCAATTGGTGCGGTTCTCTGATGTTAAGACGCTGACTGGAGGGTAGCGTTCCAAGTCGAAGAGTCCTGTGGCTTCATCGCGGACGAGCTCGAATTGTCTACAATTATTGTTTAGAAAATATTAGAAAAAAGTAGCATATTCTAAGTGAGAATTGTTTTTTTTACCTGAGGATGTCTGCGAGTGGGATTTCCTCTCCATTGTCACCAAACACTTGCACTGCCCACATGCAGTTGTTCCTCAGCACGAGAATGTGCTTAGCATCATGTGGGTACGAGACCATTTCGTCGCACTCCTCTCCAGGAATAACGCACGTGTTGAACATGCGTGAATACGTAAACATACACAGCGGTCGACCCATCATCTTCTCGACGGGGTACTTCTCCCTATTAGTCATACAATTCTAAATGAGAATTTCACCTCCCAATTAGAATAACATCTCGTAACAATTGACGTACTCAAGTAAGTTCTTACGGAACTTGAGGATGGCGTGTGTGAAGATGGATGCAGCTTCACATTGGCTCATATCTCTCGGTCCCCAGTTGCCAGGGAGAACGCCGTACCAGTTGATATTGATAGCCGAAGGATAGCGCGGCTGCAAGTACGCAAAGGTCTCCCACCACTCCTCGATCCAGTTACGCTCCGTGTCCGCACGTTCCTGAAGAATAGCTTGCAGTTGAGGCCCCACACCGTGCAAGAAATCGTGGCATACAGCCTTAGTATGATCCAGCTCGCTGGGTGTCAACAGTGGCTCGCAACTCTTGATGTATTTCTCCAGAGTTTGCTCCAGTGGAGGCAGTGGAAGCGGCGGCAGCTCGTCCTGATACTGCATGGTTCGCTCGGGTTGTTGAGGCTTGGACATGGCTACACTCGGTTCACTAGGAGAATGGCTATTCTTGACAGAAGTCTTGGTGCTTCGAACTCCCATGCGCAAAAGCCAAAGTGCGTCAGGGTCTTAGCGGGTTGATGATGTGTTGACCCGTGACAAAAGTGACTTGATTTTGTATTGAAAACGAGACCCATGGGCCGGATGAGTCTCACGTGCGAATTAGCAGATGGATCTGTCGTGTTGCTTAGAAATCATCTCAACTTCAATAAAATCTAAGAAATGTCGAGTCGAACATGGCTCCCTTTGGGTGGATAACTTACAGCTTGTCACATGTAGTTGCCTCTATATAACGTTATCTCAAGAAACCCCACACTGTGGAGTGCTTCATTATCAAGAAGATCCTTGTCTTCCGTCGTGGTGTCTGTATCGTAACGTGCGACTGTTCAACAGCACAGCGCTGTAAGCCGTCGCCACTGTTTAGTACCCATGTCCGTCACGGCTGCCGACACGACTATAAGTCTCGAAGGAGAGCTGCAATCTGCTGTGGATCCGCCTGAGAGCTCCACACCGCAACGTCAACAATCAAAGGCGCTGTCCATCTCGTCGTTATCAGACGAATCCAAAGACAACGCTATTGCTTCTGAAGCTTGTCGCGATGTGGATCGTGAACTTGCAGCGATTAACACGCGATTAAGTGCGTTCCAAAGGAGAAGACAGCGCAAGGACAACGTATCCAAGTTAAATACTGTTGCACCGCTTGAACCCAGTCAAGAAAAGGCTCATGATGCTCGTGCGTCACCCTCTTCGTCCGTATCTTCAAGCTTAGAAACTTCATCGCCCATTTTCTCTAAATTATCAAAGGCGCAACAAGAGGCCGAAGCAGTTGCAGAACAAGTGGCAACGACGCTAATGAAATGTGACCAACTGTTGCAACGTGTTAAATCTTGCGGTAAGTTCTTGCAACTTGAAAATGTTATGCAAAATGTGCTCATGGCTACATATTTTTTTTTTATCAAAGATACATCTCGAGTTTCATCCGCCAGCAGCATAGAAGACCGAAGTCGAGTTGGTAGTAAAGCGATACGTTCTCGACTATCTGAGTCCATGGCAAGCAGTGCTTCGTCAGTCTGGGACGTCAAAACTAATATTGAAGACGAAGAATTGTTATTAAGTCGGAAGGCTGCAGCTGTGAAGCGTCTTGCAGTACGCTGTCAGCGCGACATTGAGACGAGCACGGCGAAGATCGAGCTACATCACCAGCAAACACAAGAATCGTACTTAAAGGAGTTGCAACGCAAATACGACTCCAAGAAACACATGACGCTGATGAAACTTCGAGAAAAATACGAGAAAGAAACAAAAACACTCGTGAGAGCCAAGATGGACGAGTATGAGCTTGAAGAAGCGACTGCAGTGAAGAAGACGCGACATGTATTAATGGACGAGCGGAATCGAGCTCTAAACGAGCTACAAACCAGCCATAACACTGCACTGGAGGAGAGTTTATCGCACTTAGAAATGCAGCTACTAACCGAGACAGAGCGCGACAAACAAGAGCTTCGTGTACAGCTACAAGAGGAGTTAACTCTTAGATTAAAGCAGCTGCAAGACGACAGTCAAACGTTGTTAAAACAGTGGGAAGAAGAGCAGCGACAGAAGTTGGAGCAAGAACTGTACGACCACCGAGAAGCAGCTGTAGCTTCCGTTCTAAAAGCGCAAGAAGAACGAACTGCAGTACTGAAACAAGAGCTCCAGACCGGTCACAACGAGAAACAAGCCGTGGAGGTCGAGAAGTTGCACAAGGCGCTCGCGTTTGGCACTCAAGCGCAACTGCAACAACTTCGCTCCTTGTTAGAAACGGAACATGAGGAGAAGATGAACGAGATCAAGACAGACGCCCAACTGTCGCTTGATAAGGAGACTGAAAAACTTAAGAAAATGTCGACGCGATCTCATCGTGAGCAACAGGACCAACTGCAACGCGATTTGGAGAAAAAGAACCGTGTAGCCATTATGGAACTTCATGACACTATGCAAGCTTCTCATCAAGAGAGCTGTCAGGCGCTTAAAGATGCTGCAGAACAACGTCGAATGAAGGCGCTAGAAGCGCATCGTCACGATTTTGAGCTGGAATGTCGGCAAGAACTGGAAACCCTAAAACAAACCCTAGATCAGGACATGGCTACAAAGCTACGTCAATTAGAAATGGGTCATGCTGAAGAGTGCGAGCTTAAACTAGAGCAACTAAGAGCACGCGCAGTCACCCAACACGCTAGAGAACTGGACGCCAAGCGATCGCGGATGATCCAGTGCAAGAACGTGCTTCTAGCTGAAGCTACAGCGTTTCTAACCTTCGACAATAACTTGTCCGACGAGGACCGAAGTAAAGCGAACCCTGAAGATAATTCCGCAGCTGTTCACTTGCTCGAACTCAAGAAACATTTGTCCAAGGAACTGGCTCAGTATGTGGATGTGATGATCGCGGAGTTCGACGAACTCGCCGAAGAGCAGCAGATTTTAGTAGCCAAGATCACGGAATCGACACAGCTTTACTTGTCGTATAAAAGACAATGTGGGGTGCTTGAAGCGCAGTCGGAAGAGCTGACAAGTGGCTTAGAAACACTCCACGACCAGCTACAGAAGAAAGATGGCGTTTGTAGGAAACTGTACCAAGCCAACGAAGCACTTCTGAAACGACTGCAATTACCTGCACTAGAGGCAAGTGCGGGTACAGACAAGAGCGACATTGAGTCACCTCGAGTGAACAAGTCTCCAACGTCGACGAAAACGCGTCAAAGTGCATCGAATCGGCACAAAATTGACTCATTTTTGACCCGAAAAACGTAACGAGATGTAGCGTAAAAATAACAATGTTGCCCATACACTGCACGTGTGTGTCTGACTGTAGTAGTTATGGCTGCTCTGCCGTCGATCAATGGCAAGTTTTCGGACAATATGACGGCGGAAAGTCCGGAAACGCGGCTGTCTTCGTCGACCACCACAGTGCGACAAGCCTTCAGGATGAAACCTAAAAGTGCCGGTGCAACATCAGCTGCACGACGTTCAAGACACAGCCAAGTCGCAATGACGTCGAGTTGGCAACAGCACGAGAAGTTTGTACAGCGACCTTCTTCAAGTAGCGTTGCAAGAAGAACTGAGCGTGCTAAGGAGCCAGAAATCGCCTTCCAAGGCGATTCCAGAGACGAAGTGCAGCAATTAAAAGATGAGAACGATTTACTTCGGTCAAAACTGGTGGAGAAGTACGCGTGTGTATTTTTTTTGTATTATATTGTTGGTTTTTAAGTGCTAAGTATTATTTTTTAAGGATGCGAGGTCAGAGTAGAGTAGTTGCTGGCGGGCAGTATCGTGCTGCGTCCGCTTCTCCTGTAGCCAAAGTGCCATTCGTGCCAGGCTCAGGATGCTCGAAGTGTTCCATTGCACGGACGCGAGCGATCAAGGCTCATCAAGAGAGCGAACAGACTCGAGCTGCTGCAGTCGAATTTCGGGAATATGTCGACAAGATTGAAGCTTCCCAGCAGCGATTATGGGAAGAACGCAGCTCGCATGTACACGAAATTGCGAAGTTACGAGAGAGAGTGGCACAGAAAGTGGAGCATTGCATTCTGGTCGAAGCAGAGTGCGCTAAACTGGACAACCAAGTGAGGAGACTTCGGTCAGAGAACGAGATTATCACTCAACCGTTTAAAAACAAAGACGTTGTGGACAAGGCAACGCAGTGTGCGCTACAACAAAGCTACGAGGGTGAGAGTAACGCAGACCGACTGCAAGAAATCTCAAGTTTAAAAGCGGAGCTGCTACTTTTAATACAGCAACGTGAAGAACGAGAACAAGAACAGAAACGAGTTTTTAAGGATTTAAAAGAGTTCCAGATTACAGTGAAGCTGGAAAAGGAGAAACGACTTGATGAGGCGGTTTTGTGGCGTGCAGAGAAAGGTGAATACGAGCGACGTATCTTGCAGCTGGAAGAGAGCAATAGAACGCTGGCAATATCGGTCCAAGATCTTCAACAAACACGTCAAAATGAAGTGCAACTTATCCAGCGAACAAACGTCGAGATTCGTGAAAATATGCTCGCCAAGGAAGCCGAGATCCAGCAACTTGTTAAACAACATAAAACGGAAACTCTAGCGGTGGAGCAGCGGAATCAGACGCTCGTCAAAGCTCTCAAAGTTCGGATCGAGCAGAAAGTTGCCGATGTGGAAAGATTGCATGCTTTACTGACAGATCACTCGACTGTAAAGACAAATAACGCTACGATGAAGCGACGTATGAAAGACTTGGAAGCGCAGATCCAATCGCTCATCTGCAATAACGATTTGCAGCAGCAACAAACGGCAGATTTGGCTCAGATTGAACGCAATAAATTGCTAAATGAAGCAGCAGCAGAGCAGCATCGGTTATCGGAGGCTCTCAGTACTCTTCAGCAAGAAAATCGAGCTTTAAAGACGAGAGTATCGGAGGTGGAAGCCGAACTTAACGACCGTGATGAGGTGATGCAGAGACAAAAACGTTTTAATCAACGAGCAATGGAACGTTTGTTTGAATCATCTCTGCGCTTATGCGTTGTGGCACCGACAGTTAACGTGCAGTTGAACACGAATGGAGCGAGTATGGGTAAGAAGGACAAAGATTCGAGCGAGTTGACATCCATAATATGTAAATCTACGCCTCAAGAAGACAGTATCAAACGCTTGATCGAGAACGACGTTTTGCCTCAATTTACGAGCGTATTTTTGCAAAAAGACGACGACGGAAGTCCTCAAGTAGATGTACCAATGACTCGTTGGCTGCAAGAGCTACTTCACGACATGCAAGCACGAATAGCTACTCAGTTGGAGAGTATCTACTCATCCGCCACGAGTAAAAGCCACGAGTAAAAAAACACTTGTATTTAACGTTATTTGGCAATCGCAAGGTGTGCCACCAACTCACGGCGAAATGTAGCCATGAAGATGGCTACATAGCTCGTCCACGCTTTATCTTGGCTTGTTTTCTTGTCGGAAGAAGTAGCCATCTTCTGCACGGGCTTCAGCAACACCTCACTCTTAAGCACTGCTGGATCGCGGCGACACGAAGCTACTAGTGTCTCTAGAACACTTGGCTTCATGTCTTGTTGAGCTGCTGGGCCTTGACGACACATGAGCATTCCGATATCGTACGCGGTCATGTGACGGTCAAGTGCGCAGAACTTCAATAATGCAGTGCACACGAATAACGTGAGTAGAGCCTCACGTTCGATCTGATAATTCGCTGGTAGATTGTCTTCCAGTAGCTTCAGATCGTGCTGTGCGTCCAACGCTGCAATATAATCGCGTTCCGAGCGAAAAAATGGCTGCTTGGATTGAGGCCAAAGCAGCCACAGGAACGTGGTCTCCGATAGCGCCGAGATGCGCGGTAGACACGCTCCGTGATCAATTGGAACGAGCGAGACCTTCTTGCCCGCTAGTGACTTGGTCACCACAGAGGTGGACGTTTGAGTTACCGTTTGAGCAGGCTCTACCACCAGCAAGTTGCCTCCGTGGCGATCTTGATTGGCTAGACGGATGTCCAGGATGGCGATGGCATGAGTCTCTGCTACGTTGAATAGACTCGATCCAACGTCGTCTGCAGTGTCTCGGTGAGCAACGTAAGCTTGTAGCGCACCAGTCTTACCGTGTGGGGTCGTAGACGCCTTGAAGTGGAGGTCGGGGTGGTAAATCGAAGCCAGCATCGTCACTGGAACTCGTGCAAAGTGTTGGTGATCCAGTAGATACGCTGCGACCTCTCGAACAGCGGCGTCTCCTGCAGAGATCCCCTCACGCATGCTGGATATACCAGAAGCCTCTGGTTTATGGTATTGCTTGGGGTTGTTAGGCGCGTAGGCTTCTTCGTCTTGGGGCTTAAACACCCCCGTCAAACGACGATTCTTCGTTCGTAAGTAGTAGACACCACCCGTGCAGTCGTCGATGGGGATGGGAGCAACTCGAGCTTGCAATCCTGATTGCACGTGGTTGGCCAGCAACGCCATCTCCTTGGCGTACAAGCTACTGCCTGTGCAAGTAGCTGGCTTGAGGACTTGGAGGCTGATGCTGTTTCGAGTCGATGACATTGAAAAATGATGAGACCGATGGACAGCGCAGAGCGTGGCAGACAACAAAGTATCTTACACTGGCGCACTGCTGTCACAAGTAAGTAGAGACTTGGATGGATTGAAAAGTATTGACGCCGGCGGTTGTGCTGTTATCTTGGTGGCTGGATGGACCAGTACCCGACCATTGATGCGTGGAGCACTGATGTCAAGAGACTGCATGATGTTGGCCACGACCTCCGCTGATGCCTTTGACGTTCGACTCACGATCGAATGTGCGGGTTCTTTGGACGAAGAGGATTGTGCGACAGCGACCATTGTCGACGTACCCCTCGGTAAAAAGTGAGAATGCGTCGCCTCTTCCTCAGTCGAGTGGTGGTAGCCCTGCGCAGTGGCAACAGCGTTCCTGAGGCTAAATGCATCTTAGCGTTCCTACCCCCCTCCCCCACATCTGCACGAACGGTGCGAATAGTATACGTAACGCTTAGGATTTGTCACAAACCAGGGCGCGAGGAAAGGAATAAGTTGCAAAGCGTATCCTTACAGATGGATACAGTACATGTACACACCTTGCATTTGAGCTCTCGACTTTTTGGGAACCGCTTCAACTTCAGCTGTAAAAGCTATAAGATTGAGAAGTTGGGCTTCACGTTTCTGGCTGTGGCTGAGCCTTAGGGCAACTACCGCACGTCGGTGCGCTCGGGCAACACCATCTACATGGCAGCGACCTCATCCTGGGTAAGGTCAGCAAGGACCTGACCCCCGAGCAGCGTGGCGCTCAGTTTCATGGCTACCCTCTAGCGTACGTAAAATTATCGTCGAATTCGAACATGATAAAAAAGTGTTTACATTGTTTTCTCTTGTTTACAGAGGAGGTGGGCGACCTTGACAAGATCAAGCGTGTGGTGAAGCTCGTAAGCTTCGTCAACTGCGTCGACGGCTTCACCCAGCAGCCGGCCGTCATCAACGGCGCCTCGGACACCATCGGAAAGGTGTTCGGTGACAAGGGCATCCACGCCCGCTCGGCTGTGAGCACTAACGCCCTGCCCCTTAATGTGGCTGTCAAAGTCGAGACCATCGTCGAGATCGAGGACTGGACTTCCAAGTGACTGACTTGGCTAGCTATACAACCCCTATATTCCTTGTTTCTCTCGCCCTTATTGTAAAACAGGAATGATTAAAAATTATTGTACTCGAACTCGTTCAGCGTCTTAAAATTCGACGGGATCGATCCCTGTGGATTTCCAATAGGAAGGTCCGTAGTTGACGAAGATCTGGTCTCCTTCCTCGATCTCGTGGATTACAAACTGCAGTACAGTAAACGTCAATAAACTTTACCTAAATACTTGCACTAAAAGCGCCGAATATCATGCTCATAACGTACGCAAAATATCCGTAGAATGCCGTTGTGTACCATAGGCACGAAGCGAGCATTGGGGGTGGCGCTGTGGTTAATACAGCGAATAGAGTTGCCGTACTCGCTCGCACTGACGTAAAGATTGCCGCCCTCGTACACGGAAGGGTACGAGATGCCGTACGGATCGAACTCGTTCATCTCGCTCATGCCAACTTTAATCACTCCAGTGTACTCACCCAGAAACTCGTAGCAGGCGAGATCTTCTGCCGCAAACAGACCAAGTGGCTTCTCCTCGACATGACTGAGGAGCGAGACGTGGCCGATCGCAACTTTTGACGACACTTGAAACGTACTGTGGCCGAGCGGAGCAAACTGGTCAAACCCATCCGAGACGGAGTCCGAGAAGCCCCAGAATCCATAGTTACGCAGCAGATGTGTGCGTTGGAAGAGCAACTTGCTCGTGTATGTGCATTTCATAAGCTCCTGCAACTCATCCGCGGTGAGCATTTGCACGTCGCCATTCTGGGCGTGGTATCGGAACGTGTGCTGCACGTCCGTCAGCGTGTTCTCACAGGTAGCACCGTCATGGATGAACGACACCTTCTTCAGCTCTTCATCATAGTGATAGCACTCGTCGCGGTCTAAGCAGCGGAAACCTATGCAGCTCGTCTCAACCATCTTTTACCGCAGCTTCCACTCGTTTGTTGCCGTTTGGGAAATGGCTACAGTGCACTACGATATTGAATTAACAGCAAGAATGGCACAGCGTACCACTCTTGAATTAACAATCATTGCGATGGTACACTGTACCGTACACAACTCGCACACTATTTACAAAATGGCGCCGCACACCGGCGTAGCGCTGACCCCAATCCTCCAGAAGCTAGTGCCGATCTGCTTCGCGACTGGCGCGGCGATGGAGTTGTTCATGGTCAAGACCGGCTTCTGTACGTGCAGCTAGCAGGACTTGTACTAGACTGAGTAAATACACTGGAATCAAAGACTAAGCTGCTACTAATTTGCGCTCCACAGACGACATCGTGACGGTCACCGAGGCGGAGCGTCGCCTGCAGCGCGACGAAGAGCGCCGAGAATACTTGGAGGCCAGAAGTAGAGCCGCTCGGGACGAGTGAGCGCTCCGCAGAGACTTATAAACGTCACTGTTTCCTGTTTTCTTTGCCCTGTGGGGCTTCTGCCACTTGGATCACCTACTGCAACACTGCTCTGTCCTCTCAGCTTTCTTTTTTTTTGCTACGCTTTGGGTGCGACACGTTGTAGCACCAGCTCCAACTTGGGCACACGGTAGCCGCCGCGGTCCTTGGGGCGGTTCAACGCGTACCGTGTCGAGATTTTGGTCGTGATGGCATTGTTCTGGAGACGCAAGATCTCGGCCGCCTGCACAGCCGTCGTGATCGCCGCCTCGGACGCTTGCAGGCGAACATTCTCTTGCTTCTGCACTGTGAGCTTCGAGTTGATGATGTTGGCGTAGAATACTACCAAGAGTGTTAGCACTACCGTATTCTCCTCGAAAGTAAGCCAAAGTTGCATGCCGTACCTGCCGGTTTCCGAGTCGAGACCGTGACCAGATCGTCAGTGTATCGAGCGAGACGAGAACCAGCAAATACCTTGTCAAGTGGCTTGAGCTCGAGCTCCTTGATAAGCTGGTCGAACGTCTCTTTAGCCGCTGACCACTCGGTGACCTGAGTCACGCCACTTCGAGACTCCTCGACTGCCTTCGACCACGGCACTGAACCGACGACGACGACGTGTCCGACGTGCTCGGCTGCTTCTGTTAGCATAGAAGCATCGGATCCTACCGCGACTTTCACCTTAAGATCGTCGTACAGCTCTTTCTTCCGTGCCATCAGGTGCTCCGGACGGTCCTCGTCTACGAACATGAGTTTGTCGAAGACTCCAGAGAAGTGATGGTCCAGCCACTCACGCGTTTCCTTCTCCACAAAACGTGGACGATCTGTGATTGCCAGTAGCGAGAAATACTTGCGCAGTGGCTTGAGCACCTCATTGGCGCCTGTCACTGCTGCCAGCTCCGTCTCGAACGTTTTGGACTCAAAGAACTGGTGTGTCTTGCTCTCCGCGTCGCCTCCGCCCCAGACACTCGTCCAGCTGGGCGAAGCGACGCTCTCCACATCGATCTGCGTGGTCAGCACATGTCTACATTAGCCTACAGTCTACGTATTGATACAAGCAGCATCTTCTGCTGCCAAAAGATCGAAAGATCGCTGAGCGCCTTGCAGCCTGGCTCACCTTCGCGCCGTGCTCGGCCTCATGCCATAGAGCTGCACACTCTAGCAGCTTCGTCAGTGTATGGTCCACATCGACCACGAGCGTCACGCGCTCGCCGCCTGCTCGTCCGTAATGCGACATCGCTTTACTGGCAGCTAGTTGCCTCTTCACTTCAGGATACACTTTGAAGTTGTGTTTTTTGCACCACTGTTTAGTGTTAGCCACACCAAATAATTTACTTACGCTTTTGATCTTATCGCTCCCGATACAATGGCGATGCTGAACGTGAGTGCGCTGATCACGGGCTACGACACGGTGGGAGACCACACCGAGTTCATCGTGGAGGTATGTGGCTGTATCTACTGCCTGTTCGCCTTCTCTCCCGACGCTCACAGGCCGATATGCTGCGTAGATCTCGTGCAACGGCGGCTTGTGGAGAATCTCGCGACGTTATAGCGACTTTGACCAGCTGCATTCGCGTCTGGTACGGCGCTTCGGAGACCTCATCGAGGTGTCACTGCCAGAGAAGCAGTGGTTCGGCCGGTAAGTTATCAAATATGTGGGCTTAGGCGTCGTAAAGCTCAATGATGAGAAGGGGACCCTATGAGTCTGTTGGATAGTGGCATGTCATGGAGAGAAGAAAAAGGGGAAGAGGCCTTGGATTAGACGGGATGTCCTCGCTGCTAGCTTCTGTCTGCTTTGTTTTGAACTCCCTATGCATCGTTCGACGCGTTGTGTGGCTCGTGGAGGGTCTCTTGGTGTTGAAAAGGAAGCGAGGAGACTTGTTACAAGTCGAGGACTGTAAAAATCACTTGATCTTATCTGATTAGCGAGAAGGACCCGAGCCACAAACGTCGATAGGTGCTTAGGTTGCAGTTCCAGAGTTGACAAGGCTGGTGGAGATGTTTATCTTGTTCTTAGAGGGCTCTTCTCTTCTTCTAACTCCTTATGCTGCTGGATACAACGCGTTGGTGTGCTTTGAGAACTCCACGACGCTGAAAATCACCGAAGTGATGCCCTGATTTGCTTATCCTGTATGTGTCGTATACTGTATCATGCAGGTTTGATCCCAACTTTCTGATAAAGCGTCAGGCGAGTCTCCAAGAGTATATCGGTAAGTGTAAATACCGGATAAAGCTTATCCTGTATAAAACAGTTTAATCTGACAGTATAACAGATGGGCTTCTGCAGGTGCCCGGTATTCTGGACGATGCGTCGTTGCAGCACTTTTTGGAGCTAGAGAAGCATTTGGACTTGCACAATGAGTTGGGTATGGGCGGCACAGGCAGCAACGGTCGATCCAGCGGTATGTGGTCGGGTAAAGGCGTGTTGAGTGAGAACGATCGCCTTAGTGGCATCGTGGAGAATGCGGCTCAAGCTTTCATCGACATAAGTGAAGTCCCCGAGCCGCTGGAAGCCGAACAAGCTGTACAGCGTAAGAACGAGATCGTGACAGCGTCTCAGAGTCTTCTAAACGAGCAGAAACTGGGCGATCAGTTCACAGCGCAACTCACGACGTTGCGTCTGCCTCGTGCTCAAGCGCAGATACCGAACGAGGAGATACTGTCACGTCTTGACGGGGACAACGAGGATGGCTTGACGTATGAACAGGAACAGGAATTCCTCTATGGGATCCTGGAGACCTTGGAAGCCTCGCTTCATATGGACATCACGCCGCCGTCCGTGGACTTATTAGCGGTCATGACTGTATCGACGACTCCAAAGACGCCTGCTATCGGGTCGAATGGCTCATTGCCCAGTGGAAATGGCGCACTGGAAGCGGGATCGCTGGACGACCGAAGCAGTCTCGGCAATGGATCCTTCAGCTGAAATGGATAGCAACTGAACCTCACTATCGATACACCATCTCTCTTCATCGACAAAGTCTTTTCTCTTTTTTTTACTAACGTTACTGTAATGAACGTGGTGATTGTGTAGCCAGGATGAGGTTTGTTTGTTCTTCTTTTGCTCCTTGGGTAGCAACCAAGACTTGACTGTAGTCGCGGAGTTTTTTATCCAGTTGTTGCTGCAATTCCTGATGCTGAGAGCGACGAGCCAGCAGCTCAGCGGAGTCTTGAAGTGTGCTGGCTGTGTCGTTAATTGCCGGTATGAGTGGAGTTTGAGAGACTGTAATGCTGTCCTCAGCTACGGCGTCGTCGTCACTGAACCCTGCGTCTTCAACCTGCAAATTGTATTCAAGCTGCTCGTTGCGTACCACTTGGAGCTGCGATGTGTTTTGTATGAGTTGCCGACCGATGAGTTGCATCATCTGGTCGAGTTCTGCTACTTTACGTTCGACAACGCGTTGATGTTGCTTCAACTTGCGTTGTTCCCGCTCCTTCACAGGTTCTAAAGCCTTTAACGCGTTCGCAATCGTGAGCTGAACTTCCTCTGTAACGTGCTGGCGTAGCTTCTCGAGTTCTTGATGCTCTCGATCAAGTACGCGACGATCAAGGCCCTCGACTGCAGCAGAGATGTCGAGTGTCGTTTGGTGGGTTCTCGTACTTAAACTTGCTGCAATCTCTTGCTGCTCGACTCGAATTCGCTCCATAGACGCTTCCTGGGTGCAAAACTGGTAGTCGAATCGACCGTGAGCCTCGCTGCATTGACGAGCGATCTCCTCTCGGTCAGCTGCGAGAAACTCACGAACTTGCTGGTTTATTTCTAATTGAAAGTCGTCCATTCTCTTCTGCTGAGCCTCAAGAGCGTCACAATAGAGCTTGATCTGAGCACCTATTGTCCCCAGTACTTCTCCTTGTCTCTGGATCTCTTGATCGAACAGAGTTTGCACATTTTCTTGAGTGATTTCTTGTGTCTTTGTGGCCCAATTCTCCATTTCTAAGCGAAAATGAGTTTCTTGAGCGGATTTGAAGTCGGAGAAGGAGAGAGATAACTCGTTCATTAGTTCTTGTTGCATTTGCTGGAGTCGCTTCTGTAGTGCAAGTACTTCTTGATCAAAAGCCTCTTTCTTGCACTTCCCACGATTGAAAAAAGGTTCATGAATAACCTCACAAAGTTGCAAGAAATAACACTTACCCGCTTGTGGATCGCTTCTTCCAATGCCTTTCCCTGTGTAAGCATTGCTTCTTTCTCTGCTTTCTGATCGATGGCCGTCACAATATGCCCCATTTCCTCTTCTATCAGATCCAATCGGCGCTCTATTTTGGCTACACAAGTTTTGCTGATGGCGTTATTACCAGCGCGATTTCTATCAAGCCGGTCTTGAAGCTGGCACTCCAATTGCTGCAATCGCGACTCGACTTGCTGTTTCTTCGCTTCCTCCTGCTCACTAATTCAATAATCATCAATTTTGAAAAATCAAGATTAAAAAAAAGGTTAACCGATCTCGTACAGTCGAAGTTGTTCGCTGATGGCATTCATCGTCTGAGCAATAGCTTGCAAGTGCTGCTGTTGACGTTGAGACTCGTTATTTTGAGCAAGAACAGCGTTTTCTAGATCCTACAGCCATATCCACGTCAGCACTAACACAGCTATCAGTGTCAACAAGTTTTACCTTGACGCGGTTATCAACGCCAGTAAAAACCTCCCACAAGCTCCTGAACCCGAAGCGAAGAATCTCCTACTCCACAGACGAATATCAATGCTAGAACACTAGCCGCGCTATCAACTAGTCGCTCAGACCTGTATATTTTCCCAAGCTCCATCGCCACGCTCCAGTTCGTCTAACTCCGATGGTGTAGCCATGTGTCCCTTAACGTGTATCTTATAGTAATCTACTTTTGCGCACTCCACCAGGTGTAAAACGATTCCCAGGAGACGAACCCTGTTTTCCACGGGTCTAAGCTGCGTGCTACACTTTGTATCCGCTTAGGAGGCACTTGGATGCCTAGTTGCTGCACTACGCTGGCAAATGCAGTATACGTAATCTTGGCTTCTCGTTTGTTTTTGTTTCGTTTCACGCTTGCAATTCCTCCTGCCGCCTTGAGAAACTCTCGCCACGCAGTGTCTTGCCGCATCTCATGAGTCAATTGTTGCAATACTGCGAGCGTGAGTTTGTGACTGACCCGATTGACACAATAGCGCTCGTGCAACTTAAACCTCTGCTCCTTTTCCAGCGCCCAGTACTGCGCCATGATAATTGCAGGCGGCACGCTTTCTTCTTCCGGAACAGGGTCAGCTACAGGCGGGATGGCGATTTCTTGCGCTACAGCATGCGCTGCGTTGGACATCACGAGCGTTTGGCAGGCATTTGCCATTTCGAAAAACTGACCATCACTCCTGTTTACTTCAATTGCGGGAGTTGCACTGGGTGTGTCACTTCTTTTGCTATTGGCACTTGCCGGTCGAACTCGACGAAAACTGGAAGTTTTTTGCTTACGAGGACTTTGAGGCCCCGAGTAGAAATCCGCTCGTGCAGTTTGTGGCCTTCGCGCCGCGAAAGCTTTTGAGGCCGCACAGCCGTACACGTTAGCGCGTTCACGCATAGTCTGCGGGTCAGTAGCTGTCCGCGCGGATAAAGGTCTGTGTGGACAGGAATATTGCCGTTCAGGAGAGGACGGAGGTTGAGGCGTGAATACTTCAGGCCTACGTACGTTCTGGCCTTGGTCTTGCTCGAGTCTCCTCGCTGTTTCGTCCTTTTGTTGCTGCATAAATTCCCCCTGCCGGGCTAACAGATCTTCGTGTTGCATCTGTTGCCACCATTGCGCGCGTTGATGACGCTCTTGTCTCGCTTCATGATGAGCCTTCCAGCGATATCCTTTGCGTCGTATTCGCTCCTGCGCTTTGGCAAATTTGTCGCGTTTAGAGCGAATCAGCTCGTGTTGTCGCTGAGTAGCGAGTTTCTCGGTCTTCTTTCGGTTTTCGGCCGCTTTTTCATGCGCTTTGTATCGAGCTTCTCGCTTGTCTTCTAAGCGTTGCCGTGTGGCTTCATCTAATTTTAAAGAGGAGTGTTGGTACTTGCGAAACAGCATGCGATTTTCCTTAAGTTTGCGCTTCTCTGCGTCACTTAATTGGTGTTCTTGTATACTTCGCGACCGACTGGGAGAAACAGAAAACACGTCACCTTCTTCACTGAGTTCGGGTGGTCGGTTTGCGATCAGTGGGAGTTGCTGACGTAGCTGGTTCAAGTCGCGGAGACTGTGGAAGATACGAGAATTGTGCGTTAAAGTGGCTAAAACGTTCTTCCGAGCTATTAACAAGGCTGGATTGGTGCATTCGCCAACGGAGTGATGTCGCCGGTCGCTCTGAGGAATAATTTGCGGTTCTTCATCCGGTTTTGCATCTGCACTTTGACGCCATTTGCTTAGAAATACACTCCAACTGATCGGATGAATTTCTGTCAGTTTGAGTGGGAATAAATACTTCCACGCTTTGTCGGTCTTAGCTTTCCAGCTCGAGAGATTAAGTCGGTTGACGTATCCACTGGACAAGGCTCGGATGTTGGATTTTAGCTCAGCAGGAAGCTCCGGGTTGTCCAGAAGTGCCCCGACAAAGACAGGTTCCCATACGTAAGAGTGTTCTTGTACTTCAGATCCTAACGTTAACCTTCGAAACGTAGTATTAACTATCTCAAATGACTCTGCACCAAAGCGCTTGAGCATTTCCTCGGTGTTCATGTCAGTGCAACTCCAAATCAGTAGCTCGTTCCAAGTTACCATTCGTTTCGGGAACGATTCCAACCAATGAAAAACCTTATTGTCCTGCTGATTTAGGAGAACCGCATCTTCTTCCTTGTTTGGTATACTGTATACCCCTTGCAGAGTTGTCTTTAACGCCGTCGCGTTAGCTTCTGTCGTTCGGAAAGCTACTTGTTGGAACGCTGTATGAGCTTGTTGAAGACGCAAAACTTCAGGTTTTGTTTGAATGGAGGCCAACATGTCGTGTAGGAAATAGTCATCCTGTTCCGGGAACTGCATTTGTCTCGGAACAAGGTAAAACCCCAAGACGTTTTCGGAAGGATCGGGAACGTCAATCATATCAGTTATCCCCGAAGAATCGTGCACTAGACTGTAAGACCAACAAAGCGGCAGGAACTCGCGACATCCTTCAGCATAGTAGCGACCAATTCGACTGTAAATGGACGCGTAATTGTCTTTGACCACGTTCGAAATAAACTCGATTTGACCTTTTGGGGTTGTGAAGACTCCACGTTCTTCGCAGTGCAACTCGTATCGATCTCGTAGCAGCTGGGGTACTGAGAAGACATGCACCCAACCGACAGTGACGCCAATCTGCTCTTCGTCTCCATCCGCTTGACTCTGAATGATCAATTGCTGGTTCGTGAGATTCTCGTACGCCATGAGGCACAACACCCGTGCAGCCGCAATACGCAACGTCTTATCGGTTGAATGCAGGTCATCGAAGATTACATTTATGAGTGAAGAAGTAGCTCCTCCAAAGAACTGCCCAACTTGCTTCTGCATTTCCTTGGACTCGCTGCATTTTGTTGATAACGTCGAGTACATTCGAAGTCGCAGTCGAACAGCATCACTTTTGAGTCCTTTGTGAACTTGTTCCTGCCAAGTTAAAGCAGACCGTTCAACCAAGTCATAGCTTGATGGAGAACTCCGACCCTCCATTTCTTGTTGTGGAGTATTCCGGACTGATCTAACAGGAACGAAAATACGAATGGCGTTGATGCAGCTTTTTATTATAGCATCCGAATTAGACTAAGAATGGAGTTTAACGGACTCGTTGTACTGTTCTTTAAGCGGCCAGCTTCTTGGCCACTTCAGCGAACGACTTGCCCTGCGTGGTAGCGACTGTCAGCTCCAGCTTCGACGGCTGGCGAGAGCCATCGCCGCCGGCCAGAGTTCCCGCTCCCCACGGGGATCCACCGTGAAGCTCGTCCATGTTGAAAAGCTCAGGGGCGCGGTAGCCCAGTGGCACGAAGGTGAGACCCTGGTGAGCTAGGAACGTCACGGCAGTGAATGCCGTTGTCTCCTGACCGCCGCCCTGAGTGCCCGTGCTGAAGAAGATACCGGCAGGCTTGCCTACCAGAGCACCAGCAGCCCAGAGACCACCGGCCGAGTCGAAGAACGCCTTAACCTGCGCTGGTAGCGAGCCGAAACGAGTGGGGAAACCGAACAGGATGCCATCGGCCTCCTTCAGGGTGTCAAGAGTGGCGATGGGGTGGTCCTTCTTTGGGGCCGCGTGCATCTTGCCTAGGATCTCGTCGGAGAGAGTCTCCTGCACTTGGTAGATCTCGGCGGTCACGCCGTCGACGGATTCGACACCCTTCTTGGCGGCCTCGGCCAGTTGGGCGACGTGGCCGTAGGTGGAGTAGTAGATGATAGCGATCTTGGCCATGGTTGTTGGTAGGTGGAGGTGGATGAAAGTAGATTTGATAATGAGCAGGTTGATACCAGCTTGGGGTACGTGGCAATCGAAAATATACTGTAGAAAGTAAGAGGGAACGGAGACTCTTCGACCAAGTTGAAGCTGAGTCCTGCATGTATTAATACTATTGCAGAAATGCTCTCATGAAATCACGAAATAAGCAGGGTTTAGTGAGGAAGATGTTGTCATTGAGAATATCCCTTCGTATTTGATGGTGTGGGAAAGGATATTTTGATTAGCCAATCGACCAGGGAGTGTGACGTGGCATGCCTTTTCAATGTGACAAGCTTTTCTCGCGGCTGGACTGGCACTGAACCAACGACTACATGTACATGTATACATGTATTATAATAGCAGGCAGCTTCTCTAAGCTGGTGCGAAGCGATTCGAGCGAATGCTCGCAATCTCGGGGTTCGTCATCAGATAGGCTACATGAACAGCGCTGGTCAACATGTTGGACTTGCAGACGCATTCCGCCGTCGCATCTCGACTTTGTATCCTCAGCTCACGACGCCAGTGTCTACGGCCGCCATCCATGACATAAACATCTCGATCTGGCCAATCAGCGGTCTTAATGAGCGCTTTTTCGTCCACGTCACGGCTTACCAAACTTGATTGCGCTATCTTGTCATGACAAGCATCCTGGCAGTGCCGCTGCTTTGGTACAGTGCGTGCCTCTTCACGTGCATAAGGCGGACTCACTTCGAAGTCCCTCCTATCGACGCGAAGATGCAAAATCTTGGGATCAGACCTCATTGCTGAGCCTCATTCCTGAGTCTCCTCTCCCCGAGAAAGAACCAACTTTGAAAAACTCAAGCACCATGGCCAAGATCGCAATCGTATACTACTCCACCTACAACCACGTTTCGACGCTGGCCGAGACCATCAAGGAGGGCGTCGAGTCCGTGGACGGCGTGACCGCCGAGATCTACCAGGTGGCCGAGACCCTGCCCGAAGAGCTGCTGACCCAGATCCACGCTGCCCCCAAGAAGGACTACCCGATCGCCACCCCAGACACCCTGAAGGAGGCGGATGGCATCCTGTTCGGTTTCCCCACGCGCTTCGGCTCGCTGCCTTCGCAAATGAAAGCGTTTTTCGACTCGTGCGGTGGTCTGTGGGGTGCAGGTGCCCTGGTGGGCAAGCCCGCCGGCATCTTCTTCAGCACGGGCACCCAGGGTGGCGGTCAAGAGACGACGGCCCTCACGACCTTGACGTTCCTGGCCCACCAGGGTCTGACGTACGTTCCCCTTGGGTACCGTGCTCCGGAGCTTGCTAACATGGAGGAGATCCACGGCGGTTCGGCCTGGGGTGCTGGCACTCTGGCCGGTGGCGACGGGTCTCGCCAGCCGTCGAAGCTGGAGCTGTCGGTCGCCACCACGCAGGGCAAGTCGTTCGCCGAGATTGCCAAGAAGCTGGCCGCCTAAGTATTTTACAAAAGAACTGTATTGTATCAGCAGCGCGTGTGCGAACAAAATGACGTTCCGAGACTAGAGGTGTGCGAGCACGTGTGTTTTGCTGCACGGTTGTACGTGTAGCAGCCGTAGCAGTTTGCCATTCTGGAGCAAATGAATATAGCTCACGTTTTGCTGCTTGTAACGATCTGGTGTACATGTAGTTCCAGCCTGGCTTAAGAACTACTTGTCTTTGTAGAATTAAACTAGTTTCAGCACAGGTAAAATGCTTTTGAAACGACAATTGTCAGAAAAAGGGTCAAATCCGATGGTCCGAAATTGTGAGCAAGTGTATTTCGTAATTCCCACAGTTTTAAGCCCCGCTGATTGGCCAGATCGAGATGTTTATGTCACGAATGGCGGCCGTAGACACTAGCGTCGCGCGCTGATTGGATACAAAGTCGAAATGCGACGGCTGCAAGTCCAGCATGTTGACTAGAGCTGTTAATGTAGCCTATCTGATGACGAGCCCCGATTGCGAGCACTCGCTCGAATCGCTTCGCACCAACTCAGAGAAGCTAGCCTGCTATTATAATACTGTACTTCACCGTACATGATTCCGCGAGAAAAGCTTGTCAACGCGATGCTTGTTTTGCTGAAGCTGGAACCAATGACGCGACGTCAATTGAAAAGGCATACAGTACCACGTCACACTTCCCTGGTCGATTGGCTGATCGGAAATCTCCTTCCTACAAAATCAAATACGAAGGGATATGCTTGATGGTAGCATTTGGCTCGTTAAAAGTGCAGACTTCGTGCAATCATGAGAACATTTTTGCAGTAGTATAAATATATGCAGGACCCAGCTTCAGCTTGGACAATACTGTACTGTACCTCTTCTGAAGAGGCTCCGTGGTTACAGTATCACCTCCCTCTTACTTTCTACATTTTCGATTGCCACGTACCCCAAGCTGTATCAAGCTGCTCATTCTCAAATCTGCTTTGATCCACCTCCACCTACCAACCACCATGGCCACGATCGCTATCATCTACTACTCCACCTACGGCCACATCGCCCAACTGGCCGAGGCCGCCAAGAAGGGTGTCGAATCCGTCGACGGCGTGACCGCCGAGATCTACCAAGTGCAGGAGACTCTCTCCGACGAGATTCTGGGCAAGATGCACGCCGCCCCCAAGAAGGACCACCCCATCGCCACTCTTGACACCCTGAAGGAGGCCGATGGCATCCTGTTCGGTTTCCCCACTCGTTTCGGCTCGCTGCCAGCGCAGGTTAAGGCGTTCTTTGACTCGGCCGGTGGCCTGTGGGCTGCTGGGGCTCTGGTAGGCAAGCCTGCCGGTATCTTCTTCAGCACGGGCACTCAGGGCGGCGGTCAGGAGACAACGGCCTTCACTGCCTTGACGTTCCTAGCTCACCAGGGTCTCACCTTCGTGCCACTGGGCTACCGTGCCCCTGAGCTTTTCAACATGGACGAGCTTCACGGTGGATCCCCGTGGGGAGCGGGAACTCTGGCCGGCGGCGATGGCTCTCGCCAGCCATCGAAGCTGGAGCTGACGGTCGCTACCACCCAGGGTAAGTCGTTCGCTGAAGTGGCCAAGAAGCTGGCGGCTTAAGCACTGCGATTATTTGTGTGTGTGTGTCTTGGCTCAAGCTAAATTCTAATGCAATAAAATTTAGTTTTACACGGAAATGCGCTTCCTATTAAAAAAAAAGTCAAGCTATAGACAGAGAAATGAGTTCATAAGGGCAAGATTCGTCTTCATAATAGATCAACTCGAGGGATGATGGAAGTGCGCGCATTTAATGTCCGTAGAATGCTCGAGGTGGAGATCAAATGACCAGGGGTGTGAAAATTAAAAAAAGTTGGACTAATATTAGCTCAGACAAAAATTTATAATTCAGTTATTTTATTCCATTGAAACCGATCTTTGGGGGCTTTCATGGGGATAGGGTCAACCCACGTGGGTTTTAAAGAGCCTATAAACATACTCGAAAAGGACATTTACGCTTAAAAGGTGCATATTTTCTTGCCACACAAGGGTATCACCACACACAGTCAAAAAGTGGAAAGTACTTGTACTTCCTTGATAGTAAAAACCAAATCATATTAGCTGCAGTAGCAATAGATGAGGTATACTATCTACCGAGTAGGCAACCGGATAATATTGCTTGAGTACTATCCGTCGATAGTACTTCTCGATCAAGACGCTGAAATAGTGGCACCTGCGGCTAGGGCATGATGGTAAAGGTACATTGATGAAACATTCTGGTCGGCAGAGTAATGAGAAAATGCACCCAAGTTATCCAGAAAGAGAACGGGACTGGTATCATTTTTCTGTCGTACGTGTGTGCTGGCGAAATCGCGGCGAAAGTCTAAGAGGAGCATGATGACAGAAAAGTGAGCTGACAGACAAGAGAACGGATCCTTTGCACACGTTGCCAATGGACCCATTGGGAAAAATAAGACCACGGACCTCTATAACGCTATAAATGGTATTTCGTACAGAAGTCTCTTAAAGAGGATGGTAGTACTGTTAAAACCCTTATAAAGCAGATGAAGATACAATTCCCATATAATGTAAAACGATAAGGACCGACGGGGGTACTTAAATTAAAGTGGGATTGTGTACCAAAAGTCAAATGTGGAGTCTCAAGGTCTGCTGAGCGTGCTCACCAGACAATTATGGGCAAAGTTAGATGCGCAATAAATGGATCGGGTATGGCGGCGAAATGGTGGCCAGGGGCAGTATAATTTATGGTAGCGATAACTGATAGGATACCTACAGCCCGACTTCAGAATGTAACGAGCTACATGCAAGTGGCTACATGTAGCCACTTGGCTACGAAGAAGGTTTTCCACGTTGGTGTGAGATACACCAATGGTTACATCTGGCAGACTATTGGTCTGCATGCATTTAGGACATTCATTGGTTGAAAGTCAATATCTTCAACCAATTGGAATATTAGGACTCTGTCAACCATTCGGTGGCAAATACCTTTCGTCTAGAATATTACATTAGGAGAAAGCCCCAAACAAAACAAATAAACAGCTCTCAATGTTACCGGACATCGGCTTTGCTTTTCTACTTAAGGAGATGTATAGTTTTAGACGAAAGTTCACTAAATCTAAGTGAGTCGCATATTACGCTTCCTCATACACGTGCGCTAACGTGTAAGCCGAAGTAGTGGGCACCTCTTACATCTGGTAGCACTTTGTAGTCCGTCCAGCGCCCGACTACCAGACGAGCTCGTATGGAATACGAACACAGAACAGAGAGCCACCGCATGGACGGACTACCGTCCATGGGCTGGTTCTCCGCCCCGTGTAGCCCAAGTTCCTATACCACGCACATTGTGCGTGCAGACTGCTCCCATCTGGCGAATACAGAGTGGGAAACTCTCCTAAGACTGTCAACAGGCATTGGAGAAGCAGCCGTAGCGACAATGCTACGTGCGCTGTCGCCGATAGAGTGCAAGGGTATACATCGTGAAAGAGCAGTGCGATGCTGCTACTGCTGTTGTCCGGAACGACACAGCGCGTGCTGTCGCTTAAACAGCGCGTGGGCAATTATGTGGTAAAAGATGGTGAATGTGGCGATGCGGGCATCGCCGCGAGCATTAAACGCGCAGAACCAGTAGGCGAGGGGCGTCTTACTGGTATTTAAGTCGCGCATGTCTACAACGAACACGCGACACTGAGGACTGCAGACTCAGCGAGAGGATTCTCGCTGCAGAAGTAGATGACAAGCCTAATGCTGTCATCCTGAAGGTGAGCGCGAAGAGAGCCCGCTCTCTTCGACTTCATCGTTGAACAACTTTGTTCGACTGGAAAGTCGTTGGAAGCTGGACTTTGACGAAGTTAAACTGCTTCGAAGTGTTTTGGGGGTGAGGTTGGCAAAGGTACCACCGTCAGAATGGAGAAGCGCGTTGTACGCCTGCGTATCTCGGACAAACACCGGGTGTTTGTGAAGGATCTTATCGTCCTGAACCTGGACGATAAGTTTGACATGGTATTGGGCATGCCGTGGCTTGCACGGCATGACCCAGTGATCAACTGGGAGAAGTGTTCTCTTTTACACTTCGGACACACGCAATAGAGAGCTATAGCCCTGTCAGTGTCGCGCATGCACCGCGAGGTGCATCCGATTCCACCGTTGAGGCAGCACCTTACGCTGCGGCCTACGGTGCCCATTCACAAGTCGCAACGACTAAGGTTATCACTAAGTCTGTCTCAAATCAGAAAACAGATTTAAGACATGTTCCTACTTTAACGGCCGTATCAGCTCTGGAAGAACTTCAAGTCACAGTCAGTGGCTGTGGTGTGTCGGTCCCGGGGACTGACACATCAAATATGCAAGGGACTCCAGCTACAATCAATAGCTGTAATGTCGGCGTGTCAGCTCCGGAAGCTGGCACGGTCGGGATTGGTTCGAAATCACGAAATGCGTCGAGGCAAGGACGTGTCGACTCTAGAAGTCGACACAATTCGATATGAACATCTAGAGGGGACTTCGCCGAAAGACGTCGAGGTGATGACAGCGCGTCAGCGCCGGGGGTTGATGAAGCGGCAAGCAGTGTTGGTGGTTGCAACCGTCCAGCACTGAAAACGATTGTGTGTTCGCGTGTAGCCGGCTGCATGACGAAGCGGGATGTAATTAAGCCGGGCTTGATCATTTACATCCGCGCAAAGAATCCGCCGACGATTGCAACGGAAATTCGACCAAAGCCGTGCCTGGATGAGAACCTTGTGAAGCCCGGCTTCACATGTTCTGTAATGGGCCCTCCCAAGTTACATATGTAGGTAGTTTATAGGTTCTTTGTAGTGGTTCACACCATTACGTAAGTAGGTAGATTTGCATTACAAAAGTAGGTGCAGCAGCACACGAGTAGCGTGTGCTGAACTGCCGTCACCTTATTGGTTGAAATATGGGGAGCCAGACCCATCATCAACCAATAAGGAGTTGAAGTGTATTTGAGTGGTCAGGGCAAGCTGCCCTGGACCTAAATAAAAACAGAGTTGATTTTCCTTCAGACTAAGTACTTGGTTTCAGTATCACTGGACGTGTGCGCTTCCTCATCACTACGTGTAAGCAAGTAACGGACGCCCCAGGCCCGTTACACCTGGTAGAACTTAGTAGTCCTTCCCATGACCAAGTTCACGATGAGCCTAGGCATGACGTCTGAAACTCCAGGGCCGACCCTGGAACATGATGCTTTCCCTCATCTCACTCGTGTCGAGTGGGAAGCCCTTCACCGCCTCGCGGCGGTGTCTGGTGAGGCTGTAATCGCGTCGCTGCTGAGCTCAGCGGCGTCCGACCAGAACGCGAGCTAGCCGATGCGAATCGGCGAGCAACAACTCCCGCGCGTTCCTCGAAAAATGATGTCGTGAAGCTAGAGACGTCTACCTACTCCGGTGAAGGAGCGAATCGCCTCCCGCTGAACCGGTGGTTTCGCGAGGTCGACATCGCGATTGCTTCGAGAATGATCGAAGCGCAAGGGTCAAAGGTCAATTTCTTATTGTCCCGGTTGTCCGGGAAGGCCAAGGAATGGGCCCTCGGTAAACTTGTCGTTGATCACGACGCATTCTCCACTCTGGAGTCTCCCCAGAAAGATCTCAGGCTCGCGTTCGAGCCCTCTCAAGACGAGTCCCGCGTGCGTGCCGAGTTCTTCGCCCTTCGTCAAGGTAAAAGGACTATGCGCGACTACGTTCAAAAGACTCGCCACCTCGCGTCATGCATCGTGACAAATCCGATTGACACAGCAGCGCAGGTCCATGTATTCGTATTCGGCATGCGTGAAGGTATGACACGGTACTGCCTGACCCGAGCGGAACCTTCCTCTCTCGAGGAAGCATTCGCCCTCGCATTACGCGAAGACTACGTTGTGGCGGCGTCTTACGCGCGCGCGATGTCTACGGCAGCTCGTGAGTCAGCCCCCGAGCCCATGGAGATCGACGCGATTGACGCGTCGAATAGTCACCGTCAGTAGACTCCTCGTGGGCCCAACGGCCGTCCTAATCGCCCGATCACTTGCTTCCGCTGCCAGAAGATCGGTCATCGCGCGGCGGAATGCCGCGCGCCAGCGCCGGTACTCGCGCACCCCACCGAAGTCTCACCTGCCGTTCAGTCAAAAAACGGTCAGGGCCAGTAGGTGCGGGGCGCCCTACTGGCTGGAATGGAGGTCCGGGTCCCCCGGTGGCTACCCAACCTTCTAGCCATCCTGTGCTCCACGCACACTTTAATGCCACCACCACGTCGGGCGACTCGAGGCTGATCATCGTCAGTCTTCATGTCGCCGGCGCCCGGCGACCACTTCGCGCACTCCTGGACTCAGGAGCGTCAAATAACTTCTTTCGTGAATCGTGCTTATCGATGTTTCCAAGAGAGATCGCAGTCCGTAATGGTCGAGGTCAGGTCGTCGTCAAACTTGCTGACGGAAAGCCACGCCGCGTTGCGCGGCGCGAGATCACGTTGCCGTACACATTCGACGGCTTCCGCAGCAACGACGACTTCCTCGTGATTGAGATGGACTACGCGTTCGACTGCATCTTGGGTATCCCGTGGTTGTCACGATATCAACCAGAGATTGACTGGTTGGCTCGGTCGGTTAAACACCGCTCTGGCTTCGATGTGAGTGAGGTGCTCACACACCTCCTGGTTGCCCAGAAGGACTGGCCCCATGTCAGGGTCGTGGACCGGTTGTCCACAATGCAGGTTGAGCAGAGAGCGAGCGATGGCCCTCTCTGTATGTCTTGCACAGCGCTGTTGCGCGAAAACCCCTCGCTGCGAAGCGAGGTTGTTAACACTTTGGCGGTAGAGCAGGGGCTCCCGCAATCCGAGCAGGCGGTCGAGCATGAGTTCCCGTCACGCAACACGGCGGTCGAGCATGCAGTTACCAGTCACGCAACACGACGGTCGAGCATGAGTTCCCGTCACGCAACGCGACGGTCGAGCATTGGTTCCCGCAACACACCAAGGCGGTTGAGCATGGGTTCCCGCAAAGCACTCTAGCGGTTGAGCAGAGGTTCCCGCAACGCGATTCGGCGGTCGAGCAGTTGGAGCTCCCGTCATCCACAGCGGTGGTCGAGCAGTTGACACTTCCACCAGCTACGACGGCGATCGAGCAGGGGCTCTCGCCAGTCGATGGCGCGGTCGAGCATCGAGAGCTCCCGCGCACTACCGACACGGTTGATGGTGCCCCTCCGTGTCTAGGAGGGGGGTGATCCCTCGTCCAGCGATAGCGAGTCTTCTATCTCGAGCAGCGGATCGAGACGCCCCAAGAAGAAAATCCAAGCGACGCCCGTCCTTAAGCGACGTGGTCAAGCCACCGCCGATATCGCAGTGAATGAGTCCATACACGTCCTGGAACACGTGGAAGGAGGCGCCGTTCGCTCACGCACACTTGACATTGAGAGTCCACCTCGCGAAGCTTCTTTCATCACACGCCTTCCGGGTCTTTCCTGGAAGCATTTTCTGCGCGATCTGAAGTCAGGAGACATTGAGCAGGTCTGCTTGATCACCGAGTCTGCCTCGGCGGAAGAGATCCAGACGGTCGCTACCGACAATCTTCCACTTCGTCCAAAGAACGCTGAGCCGAAGTCGGCGCGCGAAGAGCGCTTCGCTGCCCAGTCGTGGGAGTCACTCCGCGACTCGGGCAATCCAGTATACGACACCGTCCGCGAGTTCGCGGATGTTTTCCCGACAAGATTCCAGCTGAGCTCCCTGCTGACAGAGTCATTCGCCATGAGATTGATCTCACGCCGGGTTCCAAGTACTGTGTGACGCGACAGTGGCCCCTCCCACGCGATCAGGTTAAAGCCATTGACGACTTCTTCGAGAGCCGCCGCAAAGCGGGTCACGTGCGCGAGAGTACCTCGCCACACTCAAGTCCGACGCTCTGCGTGAAGAAGGCCACGGGTGGTTGGCGCATTTTTCACGCTTTTAACAAGCTAAACGACGCCACCATTCCAGCACAAACGCCGATCCCTCGGAAGGATATGGTACTTGACACCATGGGCCGCAGTGTTACTTTCAGCACCATCGACCTGACCGACGGCTTCTATCAGATCTTGATGCGACTCAGCGACGTCCCGCTCACAGCGGTGAGCACTCTCAGCGGGATGCTGTGGGAGTGGCTTTTCATGCCGCAGGGCCTGAAAAACGCACCAGCCACGTTCAATCGCATGATTTCCCACGTTCTGCGCCCACTTCGCGACTTCGCTCCGAGCTACTTCGATGACATCTTCGTTCACAGCCGCGCTGAGGGCGATCTCAGTGCCACAGAAGTCCATTTAAATCACTTACGACAAGTGTTCCAAGTCATGCGCGAAAACAAACTGTACGCGAACTTGAAGAAGTGCATCTTCTGTGCCCCGGAGATTCCGGTGCTTGGCTGTTATGTGAGCAAAAATGGTGTCCGAGCGGATCCTGAGAAGGTCTCGTCCATCTGTGCGTGGCCCACGCCGCAGAATCAGACTGAATTGCGTCAGTGGCTTGGCCTCGCAAATTATCTCCACAAGTACACGAAAAATTATGCTGGTCTGATCCAGCCATTGTCTTCATTGCTGAAGAAAGACATCACGTGGTCGTGGACTCCCGAACATCAGTCAGCCTTAAATGCAGTGAAGAAAAGCTTGGCGGAGGCCCCAATCCTGGCGCTTCCAGATGATGCAAAGCCATTCCACGTTGTTTGCGACGCGAGCGACTTCGCCATCGGCTGTGCACTGATGCAGTTCGACGACGAAGGTCGCGAACGCGTCGTGAGCTACCAATCCAGACAGATGAAGCCCGCTGAGAAGAATTATCCGGTCCACGACAATACGCACTGATCAAATTCAGAGTGTACTTTCTCGGTGAGCAGACATTCGCGATCTACACAGATCACGCGTCGCTGCGAACAGCGACGAAGAGCCCTCATCTCTCTCAGCGCATGGCACGATGACTGTCATTCTTCTCCGAGTACAACTTCGTCGTTCACTACAAGCCAGGCAAGAATAACATCCTTGCGGATGCCCTATCTCGGCGCCCCGATTACGATCCACGCCGAGATTTGGGTCGTCAGTCACTTGAAGACGCGGACGACGACGAATTGGACTGCGCCACATGTGTGGCTGCAGGTGTGAACCTGATGACGGCGGTATCTCCAATACTTCCCCTGCGGGAAGAGATATCTGCCGCGTATCGAGATGACTCGATATATGCCGGTATCCTGGAACGCCTTCGCACACCAAGTGATGCCACGCTAAAGACACTGAGCCGCTCCACGCGCGACCAGATTCACAGATACCAACTTGACGGTGATCTACTGATGTACAGTATCGATCGATTCGATGCTCCTCGCGTCGTTGTCCCCAACGACCCCGATCTACGCGCAAGAATTATACACGAATTCCATGACGCTCCAGTGGGTGGCCACTTGGGCCGTGAGAAGACTTTCGCAGCGGTATCCCGCGATTTCTACTGGCCTCATCTATACAAGTGGGTGCGCAAGTGGGTCCGCTCCTGCGAGACTTGTCAACGCGTTAAGCCGTCACCGTCATCGCAAGCTCCGCTGCGTTCTCTCCCTCTGGCGACAGAGGCGTGGCGCTCTGTGTCAATGGACTTCATATTCGGTCTCCCACCCGATACTGACGGCCGAACTGGTGTTCTGGTCTTCGTGGATCGCTTTAGCAAGATGTGCCATCTCGTTCGGTTCCGGACTCAATCACCGCGGCCGATACCGCGGTGCTCTTCGTCGACGCTGTCTTCCGACATCACGGCCTTCCTGAATCAATCGTCTCTGACCGCGATCCCCGATTCACATCGGCGTTCTGGACGAAACTCTTCGACCTCCTGGGCACCAAACTCCTCATGTCGACGGCGGCGCACCCGGAGACGGACGGGCAAACGGAACGCGTCAACCGCGTGCTAGAAGATGTTCTGCGCAGTTATGTCCCGTCCTTCGAGAACTGGAGTTCCTTCCTGCCTCTTGCGGAGTTTGCACTCAACAATGCCGAACACGCGTCGACGGGATTGACTCCGTTTTTCGTCAACAGCGCGCGTCATCCACGTGTCCCCGCACAGCTTGCTGTGGGCCAACCCACGGCGACTGATGGCTTCACTCTGGAGGAAGAGGAATGTGATAACCCTGCCCAACCGGTTCCGATACTGGTTCAACCACCGGTTTCCGGTGAGACAACGGTTCTGCCGTCTACGAGTTCAGCTACTCCTGCAGTAGACATCAACGCGGTGACGCGTTTACAGTCGAAGAAGATCCTCGCACCCGCGCAATCCACGTCGTCGCCGTTAGTTGACTGGACACACCGAACGCTGATCGCTCCAGCACAGCCACACTCGACTGTGGCTAACTACGCGCCGAAACCTCCAGCGCGACCTGCTGACAAGGCAGCGGTATCCGACTTTGTCCTTCATCGCCAATCGGTTACCCGATTCGTCCGTGACGCGCTACAACTCGCGGTTGACAAGCAGAAGGAAAACGCTGACAAACGTGGCCGCAAGAACACAAGTGCATTCAAGATTGGTGAGCGTGTATTACTCTCAACGGATGGAATTCGTACCTCTGCTATTACGAACCTAGGCGCGAGCAAACTCGCGGCGCGCTACATTGGGCCATTCAAAGTACTACGAGTTATGGGTGATGCCTACACGCTAGACATTCCTACGTCGCTACGACTACACCCGACGTTCTACGTCGGGCAACTTAAGAAGTATCTTCCAGCGATGATCCCGGAGGCGGAGCAGGAGCATGCGTTGAGCGGCCCTCGCGATGAGCCTGTCAAACCAGCGTCCCATCTGTCCCAGTTCCCCGCTCGCGCGGAAGAGTTCCACCCCTCGGTCCGCCAAACACCTGGGCCTCCAGACTACGCAGTCGCCTCGGCGTTCCGAGAGCTCTCAGCCGCCCGCTCGGCCTCCTCCTGTGCGTCCCGAGAAGTGTTCAGCGCCTGCTCAACGTCGTCCTGGTCAACCAGGTCGCGTCGAATTCCACCGCGACGATCCTCCGCCCATCGTTGACTCGAATGGAGATACGTGCTGGATCGTGGACCGTATTGTTGATCACGAAGATCCTCCTCGCGCGTGTCACTCGACCAAGTCGTCGGCTCAACACGCGGCTCCCGCCGCGCGAAAGTATAAGGTACGATGGCTCGGGTTTCAACCTGCTGATGATACGTGGGAGCCTCGCGCCAACTTGCTTCGTGACGTTCCTGATGTCGTCCATGACTACGACTCCAGCCTTGAGTCAAACGCGGCCGCGAGCGACCTCGCGGCGATCGAGAACGCGATCGACTACGCGCCCGACGAGACGTCGAATGCGCCGGAGACGGGCTCCGTCGCGAACGCTGTCGGCGCGAGCCGCCGCGAATAGCCGCTTGGGTGAACTCGGAGAGTGAGCGCTTATACTTCTCGATCCAAGCGTGTTCGGTCGGCATGAGCGGATATTCGACAATATGCTGAATCCACTTAGCTTGCGTCGGGCGTCGCTCGATGTCACACGAACTGCAACCTTCGCGTACGTTGACATAGCACAAACGGTCTTCGGTCCAAGCGTCGTCGCAGACCTTTAGGCGCAGATCACCGAGTGAATGCTCGGCTTGTAGGGCTTCGCGATCACCGAGCCAGCCGACGACACTTTCTCCAGCCTCATGCATCCGATTCCGCCGTCGGATGAATGCGCACCATGATCTCTGCAAAGCTTCGTACGTCGCGCCGTCGAGTGTTTTGTTCCGGAGACGCCTGAAGCGCCGAAAGTGGTCCTGCATGGTGTCCAACGCGTCCGGGGTCACCGCCCCGGACAAGTCGTACAGCGCCCACGGCTTCATATCCTCGTTCATTACGCCGGGCCGAGCCCCAAGTCGACTCACGCTCTCAGGTGCGATATCAGCGGTCCACCCACTGTTCAGCGTCGTCGCCGACGCTGGAGCCGTCCGCGTTGTTCCGCTTCCTGCCTGGTTCGCCGCCCCCGTCTGCTGCGCCATGTTGTTCTCGTCCGCGCAAGTTGTATTGTGCTGCTCCTGGGCTTCGCAGGAGCTCCCGCCCGTCAAGTTCTCAAGCGTTCTCTTCTCCGCCATTTCCCAGTTTTCTCGATTGTTCTCCGAAGCGCACCCCCGTTAGGTGATTGCTGTGAGAATTCGGGGGGTGATGTAATGGGCTCTCCCAAGTTGCATATGTAGGTAGTTTTATAGGTTCTTTGTAGTGGTTCACACCATTACATAAGTAGGTAGATTTGCATTACAAAAGTAGGTGCAGCAGCACACGAGTAGCGTGTGCTGAACTGCCGTCACCTTATTGGTTGAAATATGGGGAGCCAGACCCATCATCAACCAATAAGGAGTTGAAGTGTATTTGAGTGGTCAGGGCAAGCTGCCCTGGACCTAAATAAAAACAGAGTTGATTTTCCTTCAGACTAAGTACTTGGTTTCAGTATCACTGGACGTGTGCGCTTCCTCATCACTACGTGTAAGCAAGTAACGGACGCCCCAGGCCCGTTACATGTTCAAAAGACGGCGCAAGCAACGAAAGCTGCGCAAGTCTCGGTCCGGGACCGAGGCGATACAAGCGATGTCCGCCAGGTAGATATCGGAAAAGACGTCGTTCGTCGAGACGTGGAACGTCTTGACGCGGATCCCTACTGGTCTCCAGTATGGTCAAGCAGCTGGAGAATCCTCCGACGTGTGCGTCGGAGTTGACGTCTCTTCCAGTCATGAGCTGGATGCGCTTTGCGAAGGACCTGTACGATGGACGCATCGAACAGATATACATCCTTTCGAATACCAATAGGATGAAACGCAAAGCGGAGGCGTTCAAACAACTTCACGCTGCGAATACCGCTGAGAGTCGGGACACTCCTGACGCGAAGATGAAGAAGCAGCGCTTCGACGAGCAGAGCTGGGACTCGCTATAGTCGAGTCCCTTCTATGATGTTGTGCTGGAGCACAAGGATGTGCTCCCGCATAAGATCCCCGCGGAATTGCCGCAGGACAAGGGCATACAGCCCGAGCTCGACCTCGGGCCGGATACGAAGTACTGTGTGACGCGGCAGTGGCCACTGCCGCGGATTCAAGTCAAGGCAATCGACAACTTCTTTGGCAGTCGTCGTAAAGCGGGTCAAGTGCGGGAATCAATGTTTCCGCACACCAACGTTCTGTGCCATAAAGCCACCGGGTGGATGGCGCATCGTTCATCCTTACAACAAGCTGAACGATGTGACGATACCGGCACAGACGCCGATACCACGATAAGATGCTATCATTGATTCGATGGCCAGGAGTACCATCTATAGTGCTCTTGATTTGCACAGCGGGGCTCATCCGATCCTGATACGTGAGAGGAACATCCCTCTCACGGCGGTGAGCACTCCAAGCGGTATAATTTGGGAGTGGCTCGTAATACCACAGGGACTGGAGAACGCCCCTGCAGCCTTCAATAAATATGTCACACATCTATTGCGCTCAGTGCGTGACTTCGCACCGAGCTACTTCGGTGACGTGTTCGTTCACAGCCGGGCTGTGGACGGGAAGTCCGGCTTTGAGGTGCACAAAGAGCACCTCCATCAGATGCTAGGGCTGCGTAAGCATAAGTGCTATGCGAGCCTGAAGAAATGTACCTTCGGGGCGAGTGAGAAACCCGGTTTTGGGTGTCATGCCGGGAAGAACGGCGTACGCCTCGACTCAGAATAGGTCAGAGTGATCAAAGAATGACCTACGCCATCCAACGTCAAGGAACTGATGTAGTTTCTTGGACTTGCAACGTACTTGTGCAAGTACGTTGATAATTACGCGGGCTAAATTTGCCCGCTGCCGCAGCTTTTGAAGAAGGAAGCTGAGTGGATTTGGACTGCTGAGTGTCATTAGGCCTTCAATACAGTCTAGCAGGGCTTGACTGCGGCGCCGATCTTGGCAGTGGCTGACCAAGATTGCCCATTCCACATCGTGCGTGACGCGTCCGATTTTGCGACTAGATGCGCGTTGATGCAGCATGATCACGAAGGCCGTGCTCATGTGGTCTACTACCAGTTGTGTCAGCGGAAGCCAGCTGAGCGTAACTACCCCGTACATGACGAGGCGCTCCTTGCCATGAAGTATGCACTCGCGACGTTTCGAGTGTATCTACTTATGAGTAGACCATTCGTGGTCTACATCTACCACGCTTCACTGCCAATGGCAGTGAAGACTCTGCACATCTCCCAACGAATGGCGAGATGGCTATCGCTCTTTGCGGAGTACGACTTCCAGGTTGAGTACACATCTGGAAGGTTGAATGTGGTGACAGATGCGTCGTTGCGTCGGCCTAATTACGCTGCTAAGATAACCGACGCCAATCGGATTGACGTCGAACGAGTAAGTGTTCCGTCGTCGCCATGGATCGAAGACGTGAAGAACGTGTGTGCAAGAGGTGCAGACGCGAAATAATTGCTAGACAATGTCTTAGCACTTACCAACACGGCACGTCAGAAGTTGTCGCCACATCTGCGAGCTCGTGCACACCGATATCGTGTGCACGAAGGACTGCTACTATACAGCGCAGTGGACGGTGATGCGGATCGCGTCGTCGTGCCGAATGGTTATGATCTGCGTATGCGGATCTTGTACAAGTATCACGATGCCCCTACGGCAGGGCATCTTTGGCCGTGAAAAGACAGACTCTCTTCTCACGAGGAACTTCTACTAGAACATCCAGCGCAAGTGAATGCGCAAGTACGAACGTGCTTCTGTGAATACAGCAGCCACATTGAGCAGTGTTGCGTCGTACAGCTCGCGTAGTGGCGCTGGAGTGTCAACGAGTGCGCCGACGGAACATCTTGCTGCTGCCACGGTGGATTGTTCTTCTGGTATTGTATTGAGGTACCATAGTGACATGGGCTCAACCTCTAGCCACATACCATACTGCAGCTCAGATCTTGACGGAAGCTGCAGGCTGCTGGTCAATGGAGCCAGGCATCACGAAGAGGTAGAGCATGTGGCTAGTAGAACAGGCCAGGCTTCTCGGAGAGCCCAGACAACTGAAAGCATCCAGGGTGTCACGGGTAGCGCACACATCCCTTATGCCACCGGACTGGCTACAGACACCGAATGTGCAGCTACTGCTACCGTTCTGGCCACTTCTGACTCCGGACACTCATATGATGATGAAATATATTATCCGATATACGACAAGTACTACCGTAGCAAGCAAGTGACTGTCACAGTTGACTATGAAGCTACAACAAAGACCTGGAGCGTGGCTCGTATCAATGATTGCCGTGATTGTCCTCGTGGTCCATATTATCATGCGCCGTGGCTGAGCCGTCTGCTTGTGAGCCGACGCTACTATCATCGCACATGGGAGCCTCGCCAGCAGTTGCTGGACGATGATTTCGCCGAGGAGTTGGACCTCGTGGATCGTTGGAAGGCTTTCGACGTGGAAATGCTCAATTGCTTCTGGCTTAAGACGAGCTCGACAAGCGAGCAGCTGGTGCTGATGCTCGAGTCTATTCATGCTCAGTGCATTAAAGCGTGCTGCCGAGCTTGCTGGACGACCAGACATCGTGACGGAAGATGATACTGGTACATTTGTTGTTGATGAACTCCAAGAGCGTCGAATAGACCCCACACGGGATACTTTCGTGGAAGGCAGTCCTTCGGCTCATGCGGATGCTGACCGTGCTTTTATTATCAATGCCATCGACAAAGACAGCCTCCCCATTACTGGATGCTGTGGATAACGTGTACTGGAGAAAGTGCCTCTCCACAGTGGACTTTACTTTGTTGCTGCGTACGATCTCAGACTCGTTGGATACGCCCTCGCTCTCAGTGTCTAAGGGAAGAAGGGCAAGATCTGGCGGATTTTCGACTCGAAGGGTTCCAAGCTAGTGTCGTTGGCGATGGATTAGATCACCTTCGTGACCTGCATTCGGCCTTTCATTGTCTACAAGAAGAAGTAGATGGACAGGAGTCGGTAGAGATTTTTGCGGGTTTGCCTTATCGATAATGAATGTTCCCAGCAAGAACCGATTGTGTCTGCATGGATGTAGAGTGTCATATGCCTATTAAAATTCAATACAAGATCAGGGAAACCTTAGTGAGGCAAAAACCATAGGGCGACCAAAATATAAACTCAATGAAAAAATATGAAAGGAACGCAATTTGAGTAGGGATGCCTCATGCATAAGTGAACTATACAGAATGGCTGATTGCACCTCAAGCGATTTTATCCTGAGCTTAGCTCTTAGTTCGCTGAGCTGATGTTTGCCTAGCGCTGTAGAAAAAACATATCAGCACGAGCTTCGATGAAATGCGTCGAAGAAGACTTTGCGCAAAAGCAAAGTCCCCGAGTGGGTAGCACTTTGTCAATCTTCGCGGTGCCTGTGCCATGCACAGACACGGTATTCTTGGTATTCGCCTCGTTTCCGGAGCGAGACGCTTGTCTTCGCGTCGTCACCGATGATACCACATCGATGTCAGTGTTCTTCTGCGGTTGTTTCGACGCAACCATAGATCTTCACTGTAATTAAGGAGGAAGCCACCGTTCCGAGGAGTGTGGATACCGCAAGACATTCACGTAAATCGGTGAAAGCCCTGTCGACGCATGCACCGAGTTGTTGATGGCAAACGCTGCCATCGTCAAGCAGTCGCTCCACTGTTGGAACGAGTGTGCGTGGCTCTTCAGTATGTCACCGAGCGCGCGATTTACGCGATCGGTCTGTCCGTCCGTCTGCGGGTGATCCGCAGTCGACATCGACAGTTGCGGTTCAAGACATGTAAACACTTCTTGTCAGAACCGCGCTGTGAAGCGTGGATCACAATCCAACACAATGTCGAGCGGCATTTCATGATGTCGGAACACCATGTCAAAAAACCGTTGTGTGGTCGGCACGGACGTGCTTTCAGCCGGTACTGCAGCAAGATGAACCATCCTGCTGAATCAGTCAACAAAGACCACAACGCCAGTTCTCCGCTTGTTGTCTGGCAGAAGACCGAAAAAAAAGTTCATAGAAATGGACTGCCAGCACTCCGACGGTGTCGGTAGTGATTGTAATGGAGCCTGCGAAAACGCAGCAGGCTTCATGCGTTGGCACACTGCGCACGCTACAGTGGTCTCGGTCATGACGGCTCGAGGGGTTTCTGAAAGCAAGCCGCCGACAGTCTTCTTCGCCTTGCCCCCAGCAGCATTCTTCCTTTTCCATCAACCCGAACCTTCACACCCTCTGGTCATCGCGCAGTCTGCCTCCGTGCCTAACTCGACACCAGAACCTTGGTCCTCCCTGTGATCTAGCACTCGCTTGGGTTTGCGCTCTCGGATCTTGGCTGCTGAGTCGAGCTTCCGTTTCTCCAGCCCTTTTGACGCTGGTGATGGCGTGCCCGGCACCGGTGCTGCTGATCGCACAGTCCTCGAGATCGCTACCATGGCCTGCCCGCATAGTCCGTCTTCCCAGACATCAAGACGGAATGAACTAAGCTGAAACAGCTAACTCGGGGCTTCCTCGGCTGACGACTCCAAAGTCTGAGGCGTGTGCAATGGGAATCTTTGGAGACCTGAAATATCAAATGCTTTAGGAATGTGCTAAAATATGCAAAAAGGCAGGGAGGCTGTCAATGTTTGCACCTTTACATAGTTGCACGCTGCACAGCTACCTCTGGAAGATGATGATCCGATACAAAAGGCCCTTTAAAGCTGTTAGTTAAGACGTCACTATGCTTTAGTCTGTACCAGTGTAGTTCAGTTAAAACCGGCCATCTTAAGTCTGCTGCAGTGGGCCAGCTCTAATCTACATCACTTCATCTTTTGAAGACTCCTCCAAGCTTATCTGCTCCCATTCTTCACTCTGATCTTGCAATTCGACCAACTTCTTGTGACACATGTGGGGAGTTTGCGATCGTCAATATTGCATTTGGGGGTGAGCGCAGTAAAATATGTTGAGCTTGCCCTAATCCGGTTATCCCCGTGCACGCTATTACCAGGAGGATCGGGCGGCAACAGGTTCCCCGGTAGTAGAGAGCTCCTGCAGCTGCTTCGCGCTGTAGTGTCTGCTCTATTTAAGCATGGAAATATGGCGAATAGTTGTAGCTAATTTTCGAGCTAGTGACGCCAAGTTTACTCGGATCGCTACTGGTAGTTTTGAAAAGTGTGTTCCCATAAACTGTGTGCAATGACTTGAAATATGTTTCGTTTCTCTTTACGTGCGGTTGTTGAAATCCGAGGGATCTGGCGCCAGGATTCAGGGGATGCCCCGACTAGCGTGAGGTCTCGGATGGCGTGCGTGGGTAAGGATAAGAAGGATAGATGGCCGAACGGTCACACACTAATCTCACTTTCCATTCACCTTCCTACTACGCACCTGCTACCTTTTAAAAGGTTTTAAGCCCAGGTGCCAACGGAGACCGGTCGCGCAAGGGCCATCTCCGTCGATGGAGATGGGAGCACCGCCGACGCTCGCGCAAGGTGAGGCGACAACCCGGATGTCGCCGCGGCGGCAAAACGGTCTATTTCTCTTTACATGCGGCTGTTGAAATCCGAGGGATCTGGCGCCCAGATTTAGGGGATGCGCCGACTAGCTTGAGGTCTCGGATGGCGTGCGTGGGTAAGAATAGATGGCCGAACGGTCACTCGCTAATCTCACTTTCCATTTTGCTTCCTACTACGCACTGATAGAGGTCACGGGTTTTAGGCAACGTTTGGCTTGTACGGAGCGAGGGGAAGAGCCACCACTCGGGGAGTAGACCGGAGCGAAGACACTTGAGGGGAAGAAGGAAGATCCCGAAGTGCTTGATTTATCGGAGCTTATACTGTCCTCACTACCTAGGTCATCCAATTAATTGGTGCATCCAATTACCTACACACGTCCGCAATCCTACTTGTCTAATCATCGATAGCGTAATCAACGTACCGTAATCATCGCGGGGGTCGTGTTGGACCGGTTTGGCTACCGGTATATGGGTACTTACCGTCTGAAACCGGTACCCTTCAATATGCCCCCTCAAAGCGAACACGCGTTGACTCCGAGCGCCGTCGTAAGGTCCTTGTGACGTGGCCCCGGAAGCGTCTTCGTTATGATGTCCGCCAGCATCACAGAGGTCTCGCAGTACTCCAGTTTGACCTCACCGCGCTTGACGTCATCACGAATGTGATGGTACTTGATGTCGATGTGCTTGGCCCGACCATGGTTCACTGGGTTCTTGGTCATCTTGATGCATGACTGGTTGTCTTCGAGGGTCTTGAGCTCTGGTCCCGACTCCCCTGCTGCCGTCAAAATCTCGCAAAGTAGCGGTGAACCCACTTGGGTTCCTTGAATAGCTAAACTTAGCGCGATGTATTCTGCCTCGCTTGTTGACAACGACACACTTGACTGCTTTTTGCTCCCCCAACCTACGGGTGCGCTCATCAAAAGAAACGTGTAGCCCGAAGTTGACTTGCATGGGAGTGGTCGCCAGCCCAGCCTGCGTCAGAGTACCCGCGGAAATCCACTTTGTCACCAGGCTTGAAGCAGATTCCATGCTACTTAGCTCCTTGTAGAAAGCAAAAGATGCGCTTCACAGCAGCCCAATGCTCGACTTGTGGGTTCTCCATGAAGCATTCCACGGCAACGGCAATGTCCGGTCGTGTCGCGGTCATCAAGTGCATGAGTGCGCCTACAGCCTCGCGGAACGGAGCGTTCACCTTGGTCGATGCACTGCTTGGAACTAGTCGAGAGCTCAAATCAGCTGGACTCACCACCGCCTTGCACTCATCCATACCAAAACGCTAAAGGATATTGTCGACATGTCGGCGCTGGAAAATCGTCACGCTCCCGTCAGCGTTGTACACCAACTCGATTCCCAGTACGAACGCACACTTGCCACTGTCGGTCATCTCGAAGCGCTTCTTGTGATCGCTCTTGGTGGTTGCAATTAGCTCGGCCGAGCTACCAGTCACCAAAACGTCATCTACGTAGACCAGCAGAAGCACACAGTGACCATCCACAATCTTGATGCAGAGACACGGGTCGTATGCTGAAACTTGAAAGCCGATGGAGCACACGTAGTCGTCGAAGGTCTCGTTCCACACGCGCGATGCTTGCTTGAGACCGTAGATCGTATTCATCAGCTCCAGGCAGTCGAAATCATCATCAAGTTCGACACCTTCTGGCACCATGCAGAAGACCACCTCCTTCATTATGTCATACAGGAATGCTGTCACCACGTTCAGCTGGTCCAGGGGCCAGCCGAGGTACACGACCAAAGCAATGATCATGCGCAGCGTCACATACTTCACCACGGGCAAAAACGTTTCCGTGTAGTCAATGCCGTACTTCTGCTTGAAGCCTTTTGCCACAAGGCGCGCCTTGTACTTCGCGATTGAACCATCCGCTTTGCGCTTGACCTTGAACAACCACTTCGTACCGATGGCCCGCTGACCGTTCGGTAACTTGGCAGCTCGAAACACACCGCGAAGTCGCATCGACTTAAGTTCGGCACGGATGGCCTTGCGCCAATGCACTTGATTAGGCCTGATCACCGCTTCTTGGAACGTTGCCGGCTCAGCGAAATCACCAGCTTCCACTGCGCTGGCACATGCTCGCCAAAATACAGGCGGAGTTCCGTCATCGTCGTCTTGATCCTCGACATCTTTTTCTTCTTCATCGGCCACATCACAGTCATTTCGCACACCTGATCGGCGCTTTGTTTGACGCTCAAACGAGGTTTCTGGAGCAATAACTTTTTCCAAACCGGCAGCCTGCTGTGCAGCGCGCGATCTCGTACTCATGCCGTGAACGTTACTTTGTGCGGGACTTGCGTTTCCCCGCCTGCTTGAATTCCGTTGGGCCCGCAGTTTCGGTATCGTTGATACTGAGAGAGTCGAGGTCGAGATCAGAATCTGCGTCGTCGTCGCTTGGACTAGCCGTCGAAATCCCAAAGTTTGATTCGTCGAAATTGACATCGCAACTGATTACCACCTGCCCCGCCTCGACGTCATAAGCTCGATACGCCTTTGACACTTCTTCATTACCCATGAACAACCCTTTTCGAGCCTTGGAATCCCACTTGAGTCTCTTTTCCCTCGGAGTTAGGACGTACGTCCGACAACCAAACGCACGCATGTGCTTTACACTAGGCTTGAACTTGTACACGATCTCATATGGAGTCTTGTTTTCGATCTTTGGTGACCGTAGGTGGCTCTTAGTGTAGATAGCGGACATCGCCGATTCGCCCCCGAAACACTTCTCCAACTTAGCATGGTGCAACATGCTGCTACCAATCGTGACGATAGTCCTGATAGCTCGTTCTGTAGTGCCGTTCGTCTGGTGCGCGTACGGAGCCGTGGTCTGCTGTTTGATGCCTCGATCTTCGTAGAACATCTTGAGTGAGCTTGTCGCGAGCTCACGAGCTCCGTCATGGCGTACGAGCTTGACCCGCTTGCCGAATTGCGTCTGTACCTTCGTGATATAGCTCTTGAGGCATTCTTCGGCGTCCGACTTGACTCGTAAGCAGAAACCCTTCTTGCATCCACTGACTTCGTCAACGATGAGCAGCAAGTACTTGCCCCCCCCCCAACGATTACTCTACCATGGGGTTGCAGATGTCGAAATAAAGCAACTCGAACGTGCCGTTGCTGCGTTTGTCGCGGTTACTGGGGAAAGGCTTCTGGGTCATTTTTCCTTGCTGACACCCGTGGCAGACACTTTCCCCACTTGAGTTCAAAGGTGCCTTGGCATCCTTGATCATGCCGTTGTTGACCATCTTGCGTAGCACGTCGATAGGGTCATGGCCCATGCGCGCGTGCAAGTCAGCATTCGACTTCGAAGTCACTGCGTTTACCGAGCATAGTGGTGTGCACAGTCAGTAAAGACCATCCACGAGATCTGCTGTAGCCATCACTTCCTTCGAATCCTTGCGCGCAACGTGCATGGTTTCACCGTCGAACACCACTTGAAATTTGCCGCTTTTGTTGATCTGTGGCACCGATTAAAAGTTCTTCTTCATCTTCGGCACGAAGAGTACGTTGTTGATCTCGATCTCGCGCTCATCGCCGTTGGGCAGATCCACACGCTCGATGATGGTCCCCACACCCTTGATAGCAACGTTAGTGCCATCAGCGACCTTCAGCTCGCCTTCATCTCGTTCGTTCAGCATGACAAACTTAATCTTGTCATTGCAGATATGGTGTGTCGCACCGCTGTCGACTGCCCACATCCCAGGCATACTCTTACTACACATTCCAACGAAACCGCAAACGCCACGCGGTCATAGCCGTGGTCAAAGTCGTCGTTTCGCAACTGGAGATTGTTGGCCTCGCGTCCACAGCTGTTGCCGCCGCGTCGGCCTCCTCGATTCTCATCATTCTGCTTGGTCCAGCACTTCTCAATCACGTGTCCCAATTTCCCGTAGTAATTACACTGGCGAGACCCCCGCTCGGAACTGAACGCCTTCGCCGCGTCTTCAGTCTTCACCGCGGAGGTCTTCTCGCCTTGTCTCTTTGATATGCTCGTTCGTGAGCACCTTCACAACGTCTTGCATCTTCAGCTCAGCAGTACTCATCTCCAGGTGTAGCACGACGCTCTCGTAGCTCTTGGAAAGACTGCGCAACAAGCAGATCGCAGCGTCCTCGGCCTCTATCTTGGCGCCGATGCTACTAAGCTTGGTGCTGATATTGAGAACTTCATTGCAGTGATGCAACACATTCGCACCTTCAGACATCTCCATGCTGAAGAGCTGTCGCTTCAGGTAAATACGACCAGCCTTCTGCAATCCACCGTACAACGTTTTCAAGCGCGCCCACGCGGTCCACGCTTACTCGCAGTTGTCGACCGCGTGGTGGTAGTCCGCATCCATGTGCAGCAGCATCAATCCGAACGCGATGCTGCTCCACTTAACATACTCGTCCTTCGCACGAGGGTCCGTGAAGCTTGGAGTCGTCTCTCAGTTCACGACATGCCATTCTGACTTGGTCAGGAGCACACTACACATGTAGCGGCTCCACGTTGCGTAGCTGTCACCGTTGAACTTGTCGATGGACACCTTAGTTGAAACGTCTTACGCAGAGGACATGTTACTTGGGCTCATAACCTGATAGAGGTCACGTGTTTTAGGCAACGTTTGGCTTGTACGGAGCGAGGGGAAGAGCCACCACTCGGGGAGTAGACCGGAGCGAAGACACTTGAGGGGAAGAAGGAAGATCCCGAAGTGCTTGATTTATCGGAGCTTATACTGTCCTCACTACCTAGGTCATCCAATTAATTGGTGCATCCAATCACCAACACACGTCCGCAATCCTACTTGTCTAATCATCGATAGCGTAATCAACGTACCGTAATCATCGCGGGGTCGTGTTGGACCGGTTTGGCTACCGGTATATGGGTACCTACCGTCTGAAACCGGTACCCTTCAATATGCCCCCTCAAAGCGAACACGCGTTGACTCCGAGCGCCGTCGTAAGGTCCTTGTGACGTGGCCCCGGAAGCGTCTTCGTTATGATGTCCGCCAGCATCACAGAGGTCTCGCAGTACTCCAGTTTGACCTCACCGCGCTTGACGTCATCACGAATGTGATGGTACTTGATGTCGATGTGCTTGGCCCGACCATGGTTCACTGGGTTCTTGGTCATCTTGATGCATGACTGGTTGTCTTCGAGGGTCTTGAGCTCTGGTCCCGACTCCCCTGCTGCCGTCAAAATCTCGCAAAGTAGCGGTGAACCCACTTGTCTTCTTGAATAGCTAAACTTAGCGCGATGTATTCTGCCTCGCTTGTTGACAACGACACACTTGACTGCTTTTTGCTCCCCCAACCTACGGGTGCGCTCATCAAAAGAAACGTGTAGCCCAAGGTTGACTTGCATCGGAGTGGTCGCCAGCCCAGCCTGCGTCAGAGTACCCGCGGAAATCCACTTTGTCACCAGGCTTGAAGCAGATTCCATGCTACTTAGCTCCTTGTAGAAAGCAAAAGATGCGCTTCACAGCAGCCCAATGCTCGACTTGTGGGTTCTCCATGAAGCGATAAACGTATTCCACGGCAAAGGCAATGTCCGGTCGTGTCGCGGTCATCAAGTGCATGAGTGCGCCTACAGCCTCGCGGAACGGAGCGTTCACCTTGGTCGATGCACTGCTTGGAACTAGTCGAGAGCTCAAATCAGCTGGACTCACCACCGCCTTGCACTCATCCATACCCAAAACGCTAAAGGATATTGTCGACATGTCGGCGCTGGAAAATCGTCACGCTCCCGTCAGCGTTGTACACCAACTCGATTCCCAGTACGAACGCACACTTGCCACTGTCGGTCATCTCGAAGCGCTTCTTGTGATCGCTCTTGGTGGTTGCAATTAGCTCGGCCGAGCTACCAGTCACCAAAACGTCATCTACGTAGACCAGCAGAAGCACACAGTGACCATCCACAATCTTGATGCAGAGACACGGGTCGTATGCTGAAACTTGAAAGCCGATGGAGCACACGTAGTCGTCGAAGGTCTCGTTCCACACGCGCGATGCTTGCTTGAGACCGTAGATCGTATTCATCAGCTCCAGGCAGTCGAAATCATCATCAAGTTCGACACCTTCTGGCACCATGCAGAAGACCACCTCCTTCATTATGTCATACAGGAATGCTGTCACCACGTTCAGCTGGTCCAGGGGGCAGCCGAGGTACACGACCAAAGCAATGATCATGCGCAGCGTCACATACTTCACCACGGGCGAAAACGTTTCCGTGTAGTCAATGCCGTACTTCTGCTTGAAGCCTTTTGCCACAAGGCGCGCCTTGTACTTCGCGATTGAACCATCCGCTTTGCGCTTGACCTTGAACAACCACTTCGTACCGATGGCCCGCTGACCGTTCGGTAACTTGGCAGCTCGAAACACACCGCAAAGTCGCATCGACTTAAGTTCGGCACGGATGGCCTTGCGCCAATGCACTTGATTAGGCCCGATCACCGCTTCTTGGAACGTTGCCGGCTCAGCGAAATCACCAGCTTCCACTGCGCTGGCACATGCTCGCCAAAATACAGGCGGAGTTCCGTCATCGTCGTCTTGATCCTCGACATCTTTTTCTTCTTCATCGGCCACATCACAGTCATTTCGCACACCTGATCGGCGCTTTGTTTGACGCTCAAACGAGGTTTCTGGAGCAATAACTTTTTCCAAACCGGCAGCCTGCTGTGCAGCGCGCGATCTCGTACTCATGCCGTGAACGTTACTTTGTGCGGGACTTGCGTTTCCCCGCCTGCTTGAATTCCGTTGGGCCCGCAGTTTCGGTATCGTTGATACTGAGAGAGTCGAGGTCGAGATCAGAATCTGCGTCGTCGTCGCTTGGACTAGCCGTCGAAATCCCAAAGTTTGATTCGTCGAAATTGACATCGCAACTGATTACCACCTGCCCCGCCTCGACGTCATAAGCTCGATACGCCTTTGACACTTCTTCATTACCCATGAACAACCCTTTTCGAGCCTTGGAATCCCACTTGAGTCTCTTTTCCCTCGGAGTTAGGACGTACGTCCGACAACCAAACGCACGCATGTGCTTTACACTAGGCTTGAACTTGTACACGATCTCATATGGAGTCTTGTTTTCGATCTTTGGTGACCGTAGGTGGCTCTTAGTGTAGATAGCGGCCATCGCCGATTCGCCCCCGAAACACTTCTCCAACTTAGCATGGTGCAACATGCTGCTACCAATCGTGACGATAGTCCTGATAGCTCGTTCTGTAGTGCCGTTCGTCTGGTGCGCGTACGGAGCCGTGGTCTGCTGTTTGATGCCTCGATCTTCGTAGAACATCTTGAGTGAGCTTGTCGCGAGCTCACGAGCTCCGTCATGGCGTACGAACTTGACCCGCTTGCCGAATTGCGTCTGTACCTTCGTGATATAGCTCTTGAGGCATTCTTCGGCGTCCGACTTGACTCGTAAGCAGAAACCCTTCTTGCATCCACTGACTTCGTCAACGATGAGCAGCAAGTACTTGCCCCCCCCCAACGATTACTCTACCATGGGGTTGCAGATGTCGAAATAAAGCAACTCGAACGTGCCGTTGCTGCGTTTGTCGCGGTTACTGGGGAAAGGCTTCTGGGTCATTTTTCCTTGCTGACACCCGTGGCAGACACTTTCCCCACTTGAGATCAAAGGTGCCTTGGCATCCTTGATCATGCCGTTGTTGACCATCTTGCGTAGCACGTCGATAGGGGCATGGCCCATGCGCGCGTGCAAGTCAACATTCGACTTCGAAGTCACTGCGTTTACCGAGCATAGTGGTGTGCACAGTCAGTAAAGACCATCCACGAGATCTGCTGTAGCCATCACTTCCTTCGAATCCTTGCGCGCAACGTGCATGGTTTCACCGTCGAACACCACTTGAAATTTGCCGCTTTTGTTGATCTGTGGCACCGATTAAAAGTTCTTCTTCATCTTCGGCACGAAGAGTACGTTGTTGATCTCGATCTCGCGCTCATCGCCGTTGGGCAGAGCCACACGCTCGATGATGGTCCCCACACCCTTGATAGCAACGTTAGTGCCATCAGCGACCTTCAGCTCGCCTTCATCTCGTTCGTTCAGCATGACAAACTTAATCTTGTCATTGCAGATATGGTGTGTCGCACCGCTGTCGACTGCCCACATCCCAGGCATACTCTTACTACACATTCCAACGAAACCGCAAACGCCACGCGGTCATAGCCGTGGTCAAAGTCGTCGTTTCGCAACTGGAGATTGTTGGCCTCGCGTCCACAGCTGTTGCCGCCGCGTCGGCCTCCTCGATTCTCATCATTCTGCTTGGTCCAGCACTTCTCAATCACGTGTCCCAATTTCCCGTAGTAATTACACTGGCGAGACCCCCGCTCGGAACTGAACGCCTTCGCCGCGTCTTCAGTCTTCACCGCGGAGGTCTTCTCGCCTTGTCTCTTTGATATGCTCGTTCGTGAGCACCTTCACAACGTCTTGCATCTTCAGCTCAGCAGTACTCATCTCCAGGTGTAGCACGACGCTCTCGTAGCTCTTGGAAAGACTGCGCAACAAGCAGATCGCAGCGTCCTCGGCCTCTATCTTGGCGCCGATGCTACTAAGCTTGGCGCTGATAATGAGAACTTCATTGCAGTGATGCAACACATTCGCACCTTCAGACATCTCCATGCTGAAGAGCTGTCGCTTCAGGTAAATACGACCAGCCTTCTGCAATCCACCGTACAACGTTTTCAAGCGCGCCCACGCGGTCCACGCTTACTCGCAGTTGTCGACCGCGTGGTGGTAGTCCGCATCCATGTGCAGCAGCATCAATCCGAACGCGATGCTGCTCCACTTAACATACTCGTCCTTCGCACGAGGGTCCGTGAAGCTTGGAGTCGTCTCTCGGTTCACGACATGCCATTCTGACTTGGTCAGGAGCACACTACACATGTAGCGGCTCCACGTTGCGTAGCTGTCACCGTTGAACTTGTCGATGAACACCTTAGTTGAAACGTCTTACGCAGAGGACATGTTACTTGGGCTCATAACCTGATAGAGGTCACGTGTTTTAGGCAACGTTTGGCTTGTACGGAGCGAGGGGAAGAGCCACCACTCGGGGAGTAGACCGGAGCGAAGACACTTGAGGGGAAGAAGGAAGATCCCGAAGTGCTTGATTTATCGGAGCTTATACTGTCCTCACTACCTAGGTCATCCAATCAATTGGCGCATCCAATCACCAACACTCGTCCAATAATCCTACTCGTCTAATCATCGATAGCGTAATCAACGTACCGTAATCATCGCGGGATCGTGTTGGACCGGTTTGGCTACCGGTTTATGGGTACTTACCGTCTGAAACCGGTACCCCTCAATACGCACCTGCTACCTTTTAAAGGTTTTGAGCCCCGATGCCAACGGAGTCCGACCGCGCAAGGGAAGACGGCAACCCGGATGTCGCCGCGGCGGCACCCACGAACGGGACGAGGCATCGAAGCTGCTAAGGCTGCTCCGCGTCGTCGCCGACCGGCTGGACAAGCTGCAGGAGTCCCAGGTGAAGCTCGAGAAGCGCGTGGAGACGCCCAAGCAAGACCCCAAGTCCATGGTGAACACGAGCCTCTTCGCGTCGACCCTGGGACGCGGGTCGAGGATGCACATCGACTCGTTGAGCGGCACACCGCAGACGCAGGCCCCTCGCCGGCCGGCAGTGCACCCGCCGTATTTCGGGCTGCGCCACGCAGACGTCGGGGTCCACGAGACGGGCATGTCGGAGCTGCAGAGGCTCGATGCGGCGGAGCACGCCGCTTAGGCTAACCAAGAGGCATAGCAACCACCTGCGACGCCGGTACCAGCTCAAACACAAGCCACTCCTGCGCAGTACCAGCCGCAGAACCAGGGCGAGGCGTTTCGATACCCAGAGGTCCCGCTAGAAGAAGCTTGCGATCCGCCCGTTTGACGGCAAGGAGCTGTACGTCGGGCTGGGCTCCGGCTTTCTGGACTGGGGGCAGAGGGTTTAAGCGGCAGGTGGCGTTCGGGCTGTCGGCGTGCGGCTTCGCGTGGTCGGAGGACGTGAAAGTAGACCTTCTCGGCCACTACCTGTCGGACACGGCCGAGAGGTACAACAACAAGCAGGTGGACACGTGGTGGAACCAGTTGCCCACGTTGCGGTTCGCCATGGAGTGGATGTTGGACGCGTTCAAGACAAACTTTACGCCCGCCCAAGCCATAAAGTTGTTCACGGCGCCGAAGGACATCAATCGATCGTGGTCCGAGCACTACATGTACCTCGTGGCCATCTCCGAGGCCACGGGAAGCGGCGCTGACTACCTGGTACTGAGCAACATCGTCCAGTACGCCTCCGCGGAGCTACGCACGGTGTTAATGGCCAAGGTGGACCAGTCGCGTACCTATTTCCTGCAGTACGTTGAGGAGCTCGCACACTTTCTGCAGTCGTGGGAGACCGTCGCGACTAAGCAGAAGTCGCTGGGCCGCGAGACGGTCAGTAGTGATGGACCACACCAATCAGCTCAAGGAGACGTGGAGCTGCCACAAGTGCGGCCGTGTCGGACATCTACGTGCGGCGTGTCCAGACCTCAAGAAGCCAGGGGACGTCACGCTGGCCTTCGGCGAGCACACCGGCGGCACCACCGACCTGTGGATCCTGAACAGTGGTTCTAGCCGTCACCTCGTGAGCGACAAGTCGCTTCTCGGTGACGTGGAGGAGTGCAGCGACGAGTGCGTGCAACCCAACGGCGAGCCGTTGCACATCACCAAGCGCGGCAAGGTGATGCTGCGTGTCACGGCGTGTGGTGAGGAGCAAATGGTGGAGCTCACTAACGTCTACTTTGCGAAGGGTGTGGTGCACAGCCTGATCTCCTACGGAATGATCGACAAGCGAGGCTTCGAGCTGACCTAGCGTGACGACAACGCGTCGTAGCGGCCAAGGACAACGGACGCGTGGCGTTTGACGTTTGACGTCGAGATGCGGAGCAACGTCTTGGTCGTGCCCGCCGTGGTGTAGCCGAAGCGCGAGCTGCCATCGGACGTTATCATGGCTGCGTTAAACCAGGAGCTCGCGGAGTTTGCAGAGGTGTCGGGGGACGTGCAGCAGGGCACACTGCTGGATTTCCACAAGCGTCTGGCCCACCTCAACTACGACGCGGGAAAGCTGCTCGCCAAGGATCCAAGCTCGGGCATCCATCTGACCGACCACAAGCACGTCTCACGTGCGCAAGCAGACGAAGAACCGTCGGTCCAAGAAGGACGCTGGTGCACACTCGCCCTGGGTGGGGTCATCTGCTCCGACTTGAAGGGGCCGATGATCCCCAAAGATCGGCTGGGCAACCGCTACATGATCAACTTCATCGACGTCAAGTCCAACTACTGCCGCGTGTTCCTGGCGCGTACCAAGGACGCAGCGGCCAAGTTCGTCGAACACTTCCTCGTCTACTTCGAGAAGGAGCTCAACTGCAAGATCCACGTTCTCCGCACCAACTCCCGGGGTGAGTACGAGAACGTGAACTTGTTCTGCAAGCGAACGGGCGTGACCAGGCAGCAGTCAAGCAACGGCAAGGTGAGCACATGCACCGCACCATCATGAACAGGGCGCGGTGCATGATCTTCTCCTGCGGGCTCCCGCTGAGGTTCTGGGGTGACGCGGTTCAGTACGCCACGTACATCCTGAGCCGCGCCCCGGCCAACTCCAATCCAGGGCGTGCGTCACCGCTGAAGGTCCTGACGAGCAAGACACCGCCGCTCGGCGAGAACGTGGTGTTCGGGTCGCTGTGAGCTGTGTACCGGGGCCCACGCAAGAAGAGCTTCGCGGCAGCGCGCGCAGACCGCCATAACTGTGGGCATCGGCGAGGAGACCAAGGGCTACCGGGTCTACTTGCCCAAGGACCGCGTGGTGGTCACGACGCAGCACGCCAAAATCATTGAGACGCTCGACAAGGAGCAGAACCTACGGGTGCAGCGGCTGCACCATCAGGCCGGCGAGACGCTCGAGGGCGACGAGCCGGCGGACAAACGAGCTCAAGCGCCGGCGGCAGGGGCTACGACCGCAAAGGGCAAGAAGAAGCGCACGTCGACCAATAAGAAGAAGTCGTGATCGTGCGAGCGCCACGTGACGCGCTCCGTCGCCAAGAACGCCGGAGTCGCGGCGAACGAGACCGCGCCGTCGCAGGAGGCTACGCGCAACGTCGTGAACAGCGTGGTCGAGTTCGACCCGAAGTCGTACCAGGAGGCAATGCGCAGCAAGCACAAGGACAAGTGCCTTGCTGCGATGACCGACGAGCTGCACGCGTTCTAGGACAATGGCGCCTCGTGTGCAAGCCTGAGGGCTGCCACGTGCTAAATACCAAGTGGGTCTTCAAGACCAAGGTGGAAGCAGAGGGTGTCATCGGGTGACTGAAGGCTCGCCTCGTCGCCTGCGGGAACGAACAGGAGTTCGAAATCGACTTCAGCGTGACATTCTCCGCTGTCATCGAGATGAGCAGCGTGAAGCTGATCTTCGTGCTCGCCAGGAAGTAACGCGTCCCCGCGAAGCATGGCGACATGCCCAAAACCTACGTGAAGGCGGTGAAGGGGTCTGTGCTGGACATATACCTGCGCATACCGCGCGGAATGGTGATCCCGAAGGAGCTGACGCGCTTACTTGGCGTGTCCAGCGACAACGAGCTGGTGCTGGAGTTGAAGAAGGCGTTGTACGGCCTCAAGCAAGCCGAACAACGCTGGAATCAGCTCCTTCACCAGACGCCGATAGGCATCGGCTTCTCGCAGAGTCTCACGGACATGTGCGTCTACTATAGATCCTGCGAAGGCACCCTGCTGGTGTCGGCGTGTATGTCGACGACCTCCTGGTCACGAGCACGCAGCAGAAGGCCGTCGACGCTTTCTTCGGCTAACTCAGCGTGCTCGCGATCAAGACCTTGGGCCCCGCCAACAAATCCTGGGTATGCATGTGATCTACGACGTTGAGGCACGCTATGATCTGGACCAAGAGCTCGCGATCGAGGAAATGCTGCGTGAACACGGCATGGCGTCCGTGCACGACGTGCGCACGCCCATTGAGGCGGAGTCCAACGAAGTCGACGAGACCGCGGACGTACTGCTGCCTCTCACCGGTGGCGACAACGAGATCACGATCCGCACATTTTAATCCCTCGTGGGCAGCTTCATGTGGGTGGCGCGGTGCACGCGCCTTGACATCGCGTACGCGGTCCACAAAGTGTCACACCGCACAAACAGTCCCACGATGTCAGACCGGAAGCTTGGGAAGCGGATCGCGCGTTATTTCGCGGGCTCAAAGACATTGCGGATGAGAAGAAGGGCAACTGCCCGTTGGGGGAGTCGCTGAAGTGTCGGGTACAGCAAGTGGATTTCGCTGCCGACAGTCCGACAGGAAGTCCGTCGCGGGCGGACTGTTCTCTGTCGACGGTTGGTCCGTGTCCTGCCGAAAGCAGACTGGAGTCAGCCTTTCCACCATGGAAGCGGAGTATACGGCAGCGTCGGTGATGGCCGCCAAGTTGCTGGGGATGCGCGATTTGCTCGGTGAGTGGGCGTCGCGTACAACAGCCCGATGTCGCTGCGTGCCGACAGCCAGGCTGCGCTCAACCTGCGCAGCAAAAGCCAGGGAGGCTGCAAGGGCTACGCCCAAATACATTACCCAGGACTCTCGTTAATTAACCGTTCTACAATGCAGGGCATTTCTATCAATACGTTTGAAATGAAATGACATGACATGGCAATTTGTATAGCGAAAGATACTCACGATATCAAATGAAATATTTGGTCGTAGACAAAGGGAGACATCTAATGAGAGGTTTCCCGTTTCGTAGAGCTGGCTGGTATAATTCGCAAAATCAAGATGTCGTTATCGTCCTAAAATGCTAACGCGAACTCGATAAACAATGCGTCTACTCTTTAAAAAAATGCTCTAGTGTGCGCCTTGCAGTTCATCCAGCACGCTCATAACATGCACAAGGTCGTCTCTATCGATCACCTTGGAGAGGAACTCCGTGACCTGGGAGATGGAGAAGCCCGAAAAGGTATGCATCAGTAACTTCTTCATGGCATCGATCTCCTCCTGTGTTGATGTCTCGTACACATCTCGTTGCTGCCACTTGGAAAGCTCCACAACGTGCTTAATGAGGAAAGCCAAGCACCCCGCCTCCATCTTCACCTTATCACTCTCACACAATAGTGAAGCCATGTCCACGATCACTCCATTCCCGCTGCGTGGACGAGAGGTGTCTGTCTCCACTGACGAATCTTCACACGTGTAGCTGTTGGTCAGGAAGAACAAGACGTGTTCGTCGTTCAGAGCGCATGGTGCATCCATCAGTTCACGCAGAAGTTGCAGCGCTTGTTGGCCATTATTTGCTGCACAAAACGCAGCTACAGCGTCTTCAGAGAGCTCACTGGGTAGGTCTTGGACGATTCTTTTCAATAGATTACGCACACGCGAAGCATCCGGGAAGTTACCCAGCGCAGTAAACAGCGTGTGTAGCAACCGTGGTGTGAGTTCACAACAGTCTTGCGCACTGTTTCCGTCGTCTTGAGTCGCTGCTGACATTGCGTCTTCCACGTAAGCAAGCGCACGAGTTACATGCTCCGAATCCTGACTAAGTAGCAGATAGTTCTGCAGACAGACCGTGTCTGGACTCATCCCACGACTCTCCATAATGTCCAGCACTGCTCGTCCAAGTTCGGCTGCGTACTCCCTTCTGTTGTCTATATTCAGGACACAGTTGATCGCATTTCCGTCAAGTCTTTGCTTCAAAAACCCCGTGATAGTGTCCAAGTACTGCACGTCCTCACAATCCACGCCCAGACTACCCAACTGGCGTAGCAACACGCCGAAGATATGCAACGTCGGTTTCACCTTAGCGTCTTCCATTCTGCACCACCACAAGTGGAAGTTCTCCTGGTCTTCTCGACTGGCATACAGACGCAACATCAGAGCGAACGTCATGGAGTTGGGTACAATGTTTAGCTGCTGCATCCCGTCGGCCACAATTTGCTCAGCTAGAGTGTTGTCGTTCTCATCCACAGCGCGTTTCAGGACGGCGTTCTGTACTCGCGGGTTCAAACACGCGTTCGTCTTGGTTCGATGTAGCGACGGAATCGTCTTGAACGCCTTCCATAGTGTGATTGGCGGGATGCTCGTTAACATGTCTGCTAGACGCTCGCCTGTCACCATGGAAATCGGAACACGCTGCTCTATGATCGTGTCGTACAGCATTGCTGCACGCTGGGTTTGCTCACCAAACATGCAGGCCAGTATGGCGTAATCCCACAACATTGGGAAGTTCTCCAACACCCGTTTCTCTTGCATTTCTGGCGTCTGTTGTTGGAAAAGATGGTCGAATAACATCAACGCATGGCGCCATTGATCTTGGCGAATGTATGCGAGCATCGCTTCGCCATACACGTGCAGATTAGGATCCATACCCTTGATTTTCATGGACGTGAAGACACGGAGCATCTCCTCTGCCCGACTGAGGCGTCCATACGCTACAGCAACCAGCGCCTGGATACGAACGTCAGACTCGAGTGGGAGATCCTTGAATAGAGGAGCATCGTTCTGCACGATCGCGTATCTTCTCAGCACTTCTTCCCACTGTTTCGCACGACTTGGAACCAGCAAATACCCGTGGACGACGTCTAATGTAGGAGCACACTTGTCGCGCTGTAATTCGTTGATAAAAACTTCTGATTGCTCTACGCGAGTGCCACAGGAGCACATTAACGCTGCATAAGACGTGGCGTCAGGTATAACGCTACGTCCACGCATATCTGAGAACACTGAGAGTGCGTCGTCCAGTAGAGAGATCTGGCCAAAGTTCCTGAGAGCAGCGTTGTATACTGTCAAGGGAATATCAATGTCGTGTGTCTGCATCTCGTCCAATAACCGATAAATATCGTCCGTGTATCTGTTAGATGGCGCCGCTTCTGGTGGAGGCGCGTTGATGTTAACAAACTGTTGCAATAAAACACGCGCCTTATGCCATTGTCGCTTGACAGCACAGAGATGGATGAGTCGCGAATAGCGCTCCTTCGAGACGGGATAATGTCTGGCCAACAGCTCGTCGCGAAAGAAAAGCGCTTGTGGTAGTGACTGGGCGTTTATTGACGCGTGGAAGAGATCAATCACGATCTCCTGCTTCTCGTCCTCGTCGAGTTCGTCGTCATATGCCCGCAAAAAGGCATCGAGAAGTACACGCGTCGCTGTGGCTTCTTTGATGTCGATACAGAGTCGGATCGACGCCACATGCAGCTCTGGAGATGCCTCTAACCCGTACGTCCGCATCTCTTCCAGTAAATGCTTTGCTCTCATCCATTTCTTAGCTACATGACACGACGCAATCGCGTTTTCGTAGATATCTTGCGACGGATGCATGATCTCTACTGCCTGGTGCATAAAGTCGATGATTTGCAGTGCTGTGCGCCATTGGCCCAGCTGCGCACAAGCTGCGGCCGAGTATTCGAGTGTGATGGGGGAAGGCGACACGCCGGCGTCACGTAGACACGTGTACACTTGCATGACGAACTGTGGGTCCTCTGTGGCGTCGGCGACCATCACCATCACGGTGGCGTCTTGGCCGAGCATGGCCGGGTCTACGTATTGCTGCATCCATCCGGTTACGATCTCCTTAGCTCGCTCCATTGTTGGTCCCGAGGTCACCGGCTCGGCCAGGAAGCTCTTGAGCTCATCGTACTCGTCTTGAGGCACAGGCGGACAGCTGGAGATGACCTGGGAGAAGCTGCGGGGCTGCAGTGCACGACTAGAGAGCGGAGACTGGCGTTGATACTGAGCTAGTGAAGAAGTGGACGTAGCGAAGCTTCTTCTGGACAATACACGACGAGCAACACCGCGTCGTGACGACAGCGTAGTGGCCGATGTGGCGCTTCCATTGTGGACACTGGACGCACGCAGAGACAGCTGCAATAGCCGTCGAGGCACGCGCTGGTCACGACTCAGCATGAGGTCGCACCTTAAGAAGGTTTGCAGCCTCAAAAAAATTATAACTGAAGTGGTAAACACCAAAGCTTAGCTGAATTATGTGGACCACAGAATTTCGGTGTCGCTTCAACTGAAAACAACGATTTGGTAAGTTAAAACCGGCTGACGGTAAGTAATTTACTTTAGTTGGGTGCTGTGGGCGGTAAGGTGGTTTCTTCCTTGTTGGTTGATGTCTTGGAAGATGGCACAGCTGCACCTGTTGAGGTCGACACTTGTGTGGAAGCACTACTGTCGGCGTCAACGAAGATGCGAGCCTTGTCCATCTCCTGCATTAACCGAGTGTAGAGCTCGTCTGCATTGAAAGCAAGAGCCTTCGCAGCTTGACGCTTGTTGTACGATATTGCTAGTCGTAACATGAACGCGTTCTCTTCATCGTATTCCAGCTGCCAGACAGCAAGATTTGTTTTGAGACTATACACTGGTCAAAATAGGAAATATTTTTTTTACTAACCTCAATGGTAGGAACGGTACCACCCCACTCCTTCTTGTCCTTTTCCTTCCATACCACTTTAGCGATACGAATCCCGCCTTCGTAGTGGTGCGTTTCATTCTACCAAAGCAGGATATGTTAGTAGGAAACAAAGTATTAATATATGCCACAATGATACTTTACATCCAGGATCTTGTTCCGTAAGTAACTGGAGAGATTCTTAAGCTGTATGGAAGCTTTTCGTTCCACTTTGACAGACACAACGCCTTGCGCCTTAAAGCTAAGAAATTTTAGCAAAAAGATCACACCAGCGCCTACAATTAACCACGCGAGGAGACTGAAAAAGAACCACAGCCCCGGGTTATTGTAGAGCATAACTTCGACAAAGCCTTTCATCCAATCTTGGTCGGCAACTGTCCAGTCTCCAGTGATTCGATCCAGGATATTAAACGCCAGTAATCCACTCAGCATCATCTTCATGATCAGTAGAGTCGATGCAGAGCGCTCGTTTATCTCTTGCAGCTCACACAACGTTCGTGTGTTCATACGTATAGACTCGTTCTGCTGGAAATCTTTCTCCCTCGAGACAATACTCGCCATCTCGTTTAAAACAGCCAATTCGTGACGTGCACCGCCCATGTTCTTGTGCAAATCTTTCACTCGACGCTTGAGTTGGTTGCTTAGAATGCCCAGCTGAAGTCGCTCATAGAGGCTGCGTCCTGCTTGCTCTGGAGGTTCTGCTGGCACCATCGCTTCATCTAGAGATTCTTTTAAGTAACTCAACGTTTCTTCCATCATAATAATTTCTCTAGAGAGAGCAGCCAGTCGATCCCGGATTTCTCGTAAGCGGTTCGGATCTTTTTCCGCAGTCTCGATGAGTTTACGTACTTGTGCCATGTCATCGACGATGATAAACATTCGAGCGAAGAAGTTCTGAGTGAACAAGTTCATGGACTCGTACTGCAGAAAACTACACAGTAATGGCTCGTGATGTCTGCTATTTGGACCTGCAATTAGTAATCCATGTGCTCCAAACACGAGGGTATCGTGCTCACTGATGTCGAATGCAGCACGAGTATCCCCGATAACTTGTTTCAACTCGTTCTCGTACTCGCCTTTGTCCATGTACTCCTCTGCGGTTAAATGAGGTGTAATCTCGTTCGCGATGATGAGATTAATCTTGTTGCGACTAGCGGCCTGGTTTGAAAAGATAAGTTCCAGTAATGAGCGTTGGTATGCTGACAGCACGCTGTCGACGATCTTGGAAGAGTCCATGTGGACATCTACCAGAAGTCGAGAAAGATGATCAAGTGAAATATTGTCTTTGATACGATCCATGATCGCCTCCACCTGCATTCCGTATAAACAAGAACCAGCAGCTGTAAGCGAACATCCAAAGGTTTCAACCTGCACGACACCAGGAGCTTCAGGGAAGTGGATATCCGCTTCAAAGTTGACGTGGTTGGTCATCGTGTAATCCAAAATATTTATCGAGGTGAGCCCGGGGTCAACGGATATCTGGGTTCCACTTGCGTTATCGTCGACGATAGCAGTGAAGAAGCCGCCTTGTACGCGCTCGGTAGATCCTAGATTACAATTCAATTGGACAACTTGGTTGGAGCCGAAAGGGATGTACTCGGCTACTATGAGGGACACCGAATTTAGTGTGATGATCTCGTCCAGTTGGTCTCGGATACTGGAATCGCTCACGCCACATTCGTGAGCTCGATGTGCGTTACTAAGCGTTGGTCGACCTCCGAAGCGTAGACATTGAGGGATATAAGCACTGGAGACGTATGATACATCCTCCGTCTCTGTCACTGACGAGAGTCGTCGATACCCACTTTCGTCATCCACAAGCCAATACTCTTCTCCATCCCATTCTACTCGTAGCAAATGCAGCGTTCCGGGAGCGTACGCCATGTCGTTGACGGCTAATTTGTCGGTCTTGCTGATTTTCGCCACAATTTCCAATCCCTTTTCGGAAATTTGAAAGCAAGTCACAGGCTGGTAGCTTTTGGACGAAAGTTTGAGTCCGTTGACCAAGTCTTCTTCACGTAAGAAATCGAGATCGGACTTTCCTTCTTGTGAGATGTTGAAGTACTTGCGCTTGTTCTCCACTAGTTCAGAAGACGGCGCATAGTCATAATCCAGTGCCTTGGACACGATCGCTTCGTACAGCAACACTAGCAGAGCTGGCTTACGAATCCACTCCTCCTTGTCCGAAGCGCGGACAGCAGGCTTCGAGTACATCGAGATCAAGTACAAAAGACGGTTCTGGTTCTCTGTTAACCCAGTGTCTTCCTCGATGTCCTCGTCACTTTCCTCGTCTTCTTCTTCAGCACTTTCTTCATTCTCATCTTCAACGTCATCTTCGACTTCAGTGTCTTCTTTCTCCTTATCATCCTTCTTGTCACTAGCGGCAGGTTTCTACATTAACAAAGCGCAATGTTAATGATCATTATCCAGTCTGAACATGCACGTACTTGCCTTCATTGCTGATCCGTTCCAGTGGCCTTTAAGTCGTTTCAAGACAGTAAATGAACGGTCTCTCATTTTTTTAGATACGAATTTAACTCCTGTCTACATAAAGTGACAAGATATGTGGGTAGGTAATAAACTACATGAATGAGAATGGCGTGTGGCATAGCGGGCAGTTCTTCTGGTCACGAATTTCGGCTTCGATGCTCACGTGGCGACACGCTTTGCACATTTTGGTGCTTTGAGTCTGGATCGACATGCCCGTCATCATACACGTCGGGAATGGACGACTACAATTGCCACAACGAGCGTCCCATTCCTTGACTTGGCAACGACAATTGGGACACTCTTGTGGACGCATGGTCGGGTCTTGATGCTCCGTCCGCGTGGTAGTGAAGATCTTGAGAGCAAGTTCACTCATCGCCTGTAGCTCCTTGTCGTCCAAACCGGGGAGCGTCTCGAGCTTGACAAACGCCTTGGAGCATTGTTCGTAGTGTTTCGTATAGAACGCTGTGAGGGCGATGAGTGAGTAGATCTCCCGCTCTTCCAAAATATCCTCGTAGGCCGATAGCTTAAGACACGTTCGTAAAGCTCGGTCGATACGTCCACCGTACAGCTGACGATGAGCGAGAAGATAGAGGTGATACGCTTCAGCACCACGCCAAGGATTGTCCAGAGACCGGTCCTCTCCTGTTGCTGCGTCATGTTGCACCAGACTCTCCAGCGTCTGCGCAGTCACTTGAGCTGCGGTAGTGCCTCTTGTACTAGTCAAGCTGGACACGTCCAGCATCTTCTTCCTCATCCGCTCCACCTCGAACGCTGCTAGCACGTGCAGTTTCTTGGCACGTAAAGGGTTCTTCGCCACTTCTTTCGCTAATTTGGCCAGTAGCTTCGCAGCTTCCGTGCTTTTGTTTGCACGTCGGTATAACTCGATGGCTTGTAGAGTTTTCCCGTTCATCATGAGGTGATTTGCGTACTTGGTAAGGACATTCTCGATCTGAGGAAAGTTGTATTGTTCCGCGAGACCCACAGCGCGTTCCCATTCGTTCAAGAGGACACAGGAGTCGATGGCAGACTTGACATCCCCCATACGAACATACGTCTCAACAGCAGACTGACAAAGTCCAGCTCGTGTGAACTTAATGGCCATCTCTTTCAGTAGTGGAGAAGTCTCTGGAATGTCGTTCACCAGCGCTTCTAACTGGTTGAAATCTCCCATTGCGTAGTAGCATTGCGCCAGTGCATTAGTGTTTTTCGCCTGGGCGTAGTATTTGATAGCCTTCTCCCACTTGTGACGGTCAGAAAAGTACTCTCCGATCATATTCCACGCATGAGTCAGCAAGTCGTCGTTGCCCCCACCTGATTGAACAAGCTGAACGACGCGAAACCAGTCGCCAAGTCGCTGACGGAGATCGATAGCCAGATCTTTACGGTCGATTTTACGATACAGCGCCTCGGCTTCGTCAAAATTCTGGAAATACGCTGCGACTTCCGCTTTCTGCTTGACTCGATCGTTGAGTAGTTGCAATCTCTTGACGTACTGGATGCCGCTGTAGTCTCCACACTTGACGAAGCCACGCTCGGCCATGCCGAAGTCTAGTTGATCCAGTGCAGCTTCGGCCAGTAGAGACCAGAGTCGAGGGTGTGGGTGGTCCTGTATGTACTCGCAGGCTTCAGCAAGCCCCACGTTGTCCAGCAACGCCTTGGCATCTCGCAGTGATCGGGTCTGGAACTCTATCACCATGTTCTTGTCTGGTTGTTCCGGGTTGGCAAGGATCTCGTCCAGGAGTGCAGCCTTCACCTGTAGGTCCTTGTAGTAGCAGAGATATCCAGAAGACGCGACTGGTTCTTCAGGCTCGAGACCGCGATACACGTACATTCGAGCCTTCTCCATCATCACGAATAGCTCCGGGTTGTCTTCAGCCCACACGACGTCCCATGCGTCTTTCTTCTCAAAGTTTAACATCTTGCCTTGTGTAGTGTTTAAACTTCCAGCCGCACCGACCTCCATGATGGTCAACAGCCCGTTGATATCGATCACACTCAGCAACGTCGAGTTGCAGTTAAGAGCAAGGAACTGCGGACGGCAGTTGACAATGTACTTCATCTCCAGCGAAATATGAGGCAACGTGAAGCAGTGGATCAAGCCACTTGCTCTGGCTGCAAAGATCCAGCTATCCGACGCGCAGATGGCGCAGATGGGGTCTTCTAGCTGCCGAGAAACGTATCGAAAGTGCTCCACGTCGTTGCCTTGTGTCTCGTCGATGTAGAATGCCTTCTCTCGGCCTCCTCGCTGTAATAACTGCGAGATCGTACTGATATCCATCGCGTCGTGGCTCGAGCCATTACCAGACACCAAACCAGTCAATTTGGCGCTAGAATTCTTGTACTGCCACACGTAAATCGCATCCGTCGAAGCTGCCACGATGTGACGAGACGTCATGGACACAAACAGCGGCTCGAAGTCGATGATCTTGGACTCGATTGGAGAGCCGATTGTGTCGCAGAGGATCAGTTGGTACTGGACTTCCTTGAACACGCCTTGTTCATCGTCCACCAGCTGTCCATTGACTTCGCCTGTGCCCATATCTTCGTTGTATATCTTGGTCACCAGCACACAGTTGTCCCCTGCAGCTTTGATCGCTAGAAGACCACGAATATACTTGGTACAGCGTTCGTCCGACTTAGTGTCCCAGAAGACGACGCAGTTCTCGATCTGATCTGCGCGGTTGTACGTGTACACCAGTGTGTTCGCATAGAACCCCCACTTGTACGCTGGACGGATGTTGGCAAAGTAGATGTGTGAATCGACCGCTAGACAGATGCGTAGACCTGTTCCTTCCCATGCCAACGCTTCGATTCGACTCCCCGGTACGCGAAGCGAGCGTAGATGACGTCCAAACGGGTCGTAGAACTGGACGACGTTGAACTCTTTCGACGCGTCACTTTTTGACGCAGAGGTGTCGACTTGCGTCCCTGCCAGAGCAATGACGCTGCCGTCGTTGTTCCATCTCACCTGAGTTAATTCCATCCCCGTGTCGATCAGAACGGCATTCTCATCGAATCTTCCTCGAGTGATCTGCACTTTACCGTCACGGAAGGCGATGGCTAACGTGGGGGCCTCTGGACTGATATGTCCCTCAATACCGTCGTACCAATGGACACCGATAATCTTGTAGTCGTTGCCACCACCGCGGGATTCCACGGCGTACAGTGTTAAGTTGCTCACTTTGTTACCCATACCGTCGTGTACTGCTACTTCACCGTCTTTGGTTACAAATAACAGCGACTTGCCGTCAGGTGACCACTCTACAAAGGCCAATTGGGTCTTCATCTCTTTACCCCAGAGACGATTGCCGTCGACAGAGCCGACGATCACAGCGCCGTCCTCGTAGGCGATGCAGATCTTTTGACCGTCGGTCGTCCACTTCATATCGCGCACGACGCTCTTGTTGCGGTTGTTGATCATCTCTTCGTACCACATCCCACGGTGTAGAACCCACACGATGATGAGTCCGTTCTCGTCACTTGTCGTGAGCTTCTTAAAGTTGGCGTTCCATGTAGCACAGACGACGGCGTTGTTGTGGCCTTCAAGCGACTGGTTCATGGTGAGATTGCTAGCGGCTGCGATACCGCGTGGGCCTTTGCCATCGGTCTGTGCGGCTGACTCGAGACGCAAAACTTTGAGCAGGCCGTGCTGCCCACCGCAAGCGATCCAACCCTGCTCCGTGTTCCATGATGCGCATCGCAACTTGACATTATTGGGGATGGCGATCTTCTTGCTAAGGAAGATAAACATCGCTACTGCTTAGAGCTTGGAGAAGTCGATCTCCTTGTTGAGGATCTTGTAGATGGACGTGAAGCGGCGCGTCCCTTGAGCGCAAATAACACTCCATCGATGAAATAAGACCCAATTTGAGCAGTTTGTCGGACACGTGATGATACATTTGGATATGACCATAGATGAAGCACGTGGAGAAGCTTCCGGACCTCCTCATCACAACGGGGCCAGTACACCACGTCGACGCCCCACTACAGCTATAGAGGAGGAGCGCTCTTGCTCAAATACACTGTAGCTGAGCCTCAGCCAGAGGAGCTTACAATGTAAGCTCCTCTAACATGTAAGTTACATGTTAGTGCAGGATTGCAAGGTGCAAATGATGACTCCACTGTGGATTCTATCTGAGACCAAGCCGATCTCTGTTTACGGGCCCCCTCGTTTTGTATGTTCAGGCCTGAACTTCAGGCTGAACTTCTGCAGTGCACTGCTTGGCGTCCGGCAGGCAGCAGCCAAGCATCGTCGCAGCATCGAGGATATCCTCATTACCCAGCTGGCAGAGACGGCCGGTAATTTACAGACCGGGCAGACATGCGTTGAAGGCTGGATACGGCTCAGATCCAGACAGTCATTTTTGTCGGTCTCATGGCTGCCCGTCGTGGACGAAGCGTAAGGGTCATCGGGAGGAAGATGACTCAAGTAACGTTAGTCGACTTGGCTGTTAGTCAGCTCGAACGGCGCTTTTGCGTTTCGCATATCCGGACCAAAATTTATCCACCATCGCGCTTGATCATTGAGAACTCGAGAGCCATGAACTCGCTGGCAAATTCAAAGCTGGTAAATAACGTATTATTGAATCGTTAGAGGTGTTATTGATAAGCTTACAAAGATCTTTGTCCGGATAAAATCTTGAGACTAATTCTATCAGGTTTGCGTAAGGTTTACAACTGAGCCTACCGCTTCAGAGACGAGGCGGTCGCCCCGCTCAATCGTCCTGCATTCACTATGTCTTAGTCAACCCAAGATACAATTGATACGTGGACCACCATCGTCTTTTATTGCAGAGTTTTTTCTTGTCAAGAAGGCAGCAAAGCAACAGGAGCAGAGAGGAGGCCTTCATTGTCAGGCGCCTCGCTCCACTCACCAGCACCGCAGTTCCGCCATCGATTCGAGGAGAGCATTCAGCTAATTTGCGCTCCAATCAAACGTGGGTCACTCTACCAACCTTCTTTATTTTGGCCTGCGCGCTGCACCTTCCCATCTCTTACACCTTCGTGTGTTGATTGTGCCGTCCGTAAAAATAGTGAAGACAGACGCCTGTCCCCCACTTGACTCAGACACAGTACAGATCTCGATTCGTGCAACGATGGCCAAGTCTCAACAAACGTCCGTTAAGATCCTGCGTACAGGCGTCAACGCTATGCGCACCGTCAGCAGCCACGCTGCGTCCAAGGCCTCGGGCCTCGTTGCACACCCGGCTTTGCGTCCTGTACTCACGAGCGTCCTCATGCTATCACTCGTGGCCCTGGCCGTCATGAGCCTCGGCCGCTTCCAGCTCTGGATGACGGGCGCCGGTGTCTTCATGGTCGCTATGAGCATCGCTAGTGCCGTGCAAGAGTTCAAGTTCCCCAAGACCGCACAGTCGTACCAGGACTTCCTGGATCAAGAAATAGACAAGTGCAGCCCCGACATGGTCACGCTGCCCCATCTGTCCCCCGCCAAGACCAGCGCTGCGAAGAAACAGCAGAAACAGGTGCCTAAGGACGAGATATCTTCCATGGCGCTGAACATCGCCTCGCCGGCGATTCCAGCCTCTATGACACCCCTTTTCCAGGAGAAGATTAGTCGACGAGAGAGTGAAGACAGTATGGGCGCTCTGGAGTCCGCAGTCAACCCGACAATCGTGGAGACCGCAGAAGTTAGTAACAAGCTGGACGTGCTCCACTGTGGCACCGTGATTGATATCCAGGGATCGCACGGGTTTATCATCCCGCACGACTTGTGTGTGGACGCCACGGAGACTCGTAGTGACGCGGTGACTACACTTAACCGATTAGACAAGCAGCACAAGATGCCGCTAGTTATTCCATTTCACCTCAGCGAGGAAGTTCGTCAGGATATTGCAGTAGGCAAGACGGTGGAGTTTGCGTACTCGGAGGCAGCGACGAAGCGTGCTCTAAACGTAACACCAGTACCAACGGACGACGGTATCGCTAAGAGCCGCTCTGCACTTCAGTCGTGCAAGCAGGCACGCGAGGTGTCATTTGCACGAGCTATGGAAGAGCTGACGATGATCTCGCCACGCAACGTGCCAGTGAAGCACCATGTGGACTTGATCAAGTATGCTGAGGAGCTGGACGACTACGACGCCCCCTTCGACATGTAAGGAGAGGGACACAACATAGGGATGGCTGACGAGCTTCGACTTGTTTGCATGTGAATACAGTTGAAACACCGTGATATAATACTTTCTGTACCATACCGGTACTTACCGTTAGCACAGCTCGATGCTCCTATACACTGCAAGATAAATGCAAACGAACTGTGAGCTGCAGAAGCCTATTGATCTACACGAAATAGTGGTCGAGCGTATGCGGTGGTAATCGGTTCCAACCGCCTCGTTCTTTTCATCTTAACCCACTTAGCTTAACATGATGATACTAACGGTACTTCTCGTTCTATGGTGTGTGCCTGGCTTCCGAGGTATCTCCATTTTACTGCGTAGTGCCATCCGCCATGATCGACTGGAGCGCTTGGCTAGCGGCTGTCATAAGCGGTGTGTCACCGTCAAGGTCTTCGATATCCACCAATGCGCCGTGTTTAACCTGCGTCGAAAATTATTTACGTCAGCGACTGACTCAGTCCGCTGCATAAAGGCTCGTGGAAAGTGTCAAGTGGACAAGTCATACCAGCAATTGGGCCATCTCCTCGCGCTCACAACTGGCCGCGTAGTGCAGCGGAGTCATTCCTTCAGTGTCCTGTTGTTCATAGTAACAATGCGTTCGTTAAGATACAAGAGTGGCGATGTAAGTCTGGGTCCAGAGTAGCTTACCTGAACGTTCGGAGACGCCTTACGTCGCAGTAATTCCTCCACTATGGTCATCTGGTCCCGGTCCACAGCCCAATGCATCATCGTTCGTCCTTCTGGGTCCTATTATTCACAGTATTAGGTCACATTAGTTACAGCGTGTGGGAAGTGACAGCGCTCAACGATGTACATGTACAGTAATACTTCAAACACTTGGGTACCTGAGCGTTAATATTTTCGCCGTGGTCTAAGGCAGCCAAAAGCTTGTCTAGATCCCCTGTGCTAGCGTAGTGGAATATATCGTCGTTCACCTTCCACTCTTCGGTTGACCTGAGTATATTTGACAAGGAAGAATTAATACAAGCATGCTGGAACGGAGTCCAAAACTCTGGAAAGCGGTTACAGCACATACATGTCCACTTTGGGCAAGCTAACTGCTCCAGCCATCGAGATGGATCCATCCAACGACATGGGTTCACTCGTAGCCTTTGGTGACGACGAAGACGAGGACGAGCGCCATCGCTTAGGACCATGCACGTCAAACTCCTCGAACAGGTCCTGTACCCATTCTAAGTACTGATGCTTGGCCAGATCCTGGTTCATGTCACCCAGCGCCTTCCAGCTCTCCCTACACAATCCATGTGAGTGCCATTCAGCTAACCAACTCGCTGCACCACGCACCACTTGGCCGATCCCACCATATCCACCGCAGAAGGCTTGTCCACACTGCATTTGCCAAAATGTGCTTGCTTATAGAACGCATACAGCGTCAGTTTCTGTCGCACAATAGACACGTGGCATCAAGCATGTCAGTAGTCGCGCCACCGACACATTCGTCCCTGTCCCAGCGTCACCTGCTCGTTCGTGAGCTTGTTGTTACCCCGCGCAGCCACGAAATCAACGGCGACTTGGAATTTAGCGTCCAGTTCGTTCATACCATGCTGTAGTGCGCAGTCACATCGATAGAAACGCTTAGCTAGCAGACTGTAGCCAAGCACAAGGTCGGAATGAATAAGATACCTTTGTCATGTACTCCTCGAGCGAGCTGCTGCCCGCTGAGCTCTCATGGCTCGCCTTCTCATAGAAGAAGATGCGGTGCAGCAGCAGCGGCACAACGACGGCGCCTGCTGCAGCGCAGGCGACGCCCAACCACGTCATCTCCATGAGCTCTTCAGCCATTCTTGCGCTTCAGTTTTCTGCTTCGAAAAAATGGCGCATCAGATACGGTTCTATGATTCGTCAATATTGGGTTACTTTTATCCAATGGATAGTGTGTAATAATTCTTTCGAGCAAAATGTTCTTGAAGACACAAAAGTTTTCTTCTGTCGAAAACTTGCCCGGTCGCAGATGTAGTGGGCGTCAAAATGTCGGTCAATGGCTGCCACGGAGTTTTTGTTTCTACCGGGTCGCACATGTAGTGGCTTCTTCAACGCCATCCTCTTAATCCATTCTTCTTCTTCTTCATATCATTTGCGAATTTGTTCTGCAAAGTCAACGCAAGGCAAACCGAGAAATACAATTATGGAGTCCAAGAAGATTGAAATCATCGCAGGAGGGATGTTGCACGAGCTGCTCCGTCGTGAGTTGCCGAACGACCGCAATATGCTGTCGGCGAGTGCGTTGGTGTCGCCGGCTCACCATCGTCTGATAGTACAGGCACACGAAGCCTACCTTAAGGCTGGAGCGACCATGATCGTAACCAACAACTACTACGTGACACCGGGCGTGGGGTTCACATCCGACGAAATCCGCGAGTACTCGCAGACAGCAGGTGAGCTGGCCGTTGGCGCTCTAGCGAGAACCAACCGACAGGACGCCAAGATCTGCGGGTCACTGCCGCCGCTCATGCACAGTCTTCGATCGGATCGTACCATCGAGCGTCAAAAGGGACTCGATATGTATTTGCTGATCGGAGAGGCTCTGTTTCCATCGGTTGACGTGTTTCTGGCCGAGACCATGTCGTCTCTTGCTGAAGCCAAAATGGCGTTTGAAGGCGTGCAGCCACTGCAGAAGCCCGTGATGGTGTCATTCGCACTCAATAGTACCGGACAGCTGCGCAGTGGTGAGGACGTGATCGAGAGTGTGAAAAGCTTAATCAAGTTCTGCACACGTAGCATGGAGATGTTGCCGGGCGAAGCGGAAGGCAAAACGGACCTTCTACAGGGCATCCTGTTCAACTGCTCGCAGCCAGAGGATATCGCCAAGGCACTGTCGCAGTTGAAGGGAAACCAAGCAGTGATGGAGGCTCTGCAGCAGCACAATATCCGCATTGGTGGCTATGGAGACCGCATCTCGCCGATGTCGAAGGCTGGCATCATGGAGGAGTCGCTCGTGCCTGGTGCACTGCAGTCCGTCATGGACATGGAAGTCTACAGCAAATTCACTACGCGCTGGATCGAGGACGGCGCCAGTATCGTTGGTGGATGCTGTGGCATCTCACCGGAGTATCTGCAGCGCATTGCGGAGGTATTGTCGGAGTAAGGCAACAACCACCTTGAGTACTTTAGCCGCTAACTACATTTCACAAAAATATATTTACTTTCGATATTTTCGCTCTTGACTTGTCAAAAATTCGGATAAGATTTTATGTGGCGTCGTACATGTATGATGACCACGACAACACGTAGGATCCCATGCGTGACGTTGCTAGATGGAGGTACAGGTGAAGAGTTATTCGCTCGCGGGTTGCCTGACGATCGCTTTATTTGGTCTGCGACGGCGCTGGTGCACGAGCAGCATCATAAACTGTTGCGAGAGGTGCACACGTCGTTCCTGGACGCCAACGCGGACTACATCACGTGCAACAACTACGGTGTGACGCCTGGTGTGGGCTTCAGAGACGAGGAGATTGTACGCTACACTGCCGTAGCAGGTCGAGTGGCTCGTGACGCCTGCGATCGATGGACGAAAACCTACCCGACGAGTCCAAAACCGAAGATCTGCGGGTCTCTGCCTCCGTTATTAGAGAGTTACCGAGCCGACAAGGTACCAGAACATGAAGAAGGAGTGAGACTGTATGCAATGATTGCACGGACACTAAAGCCGTTCGTGGACTGCTACTTGGCTGAGACGCTGTCATCTACTCAAGAAGCCAAGATGGCGTTGCTCGGAGTGCAACAGGCCAAGGGTGAAAAGGACAGAGCTGTGGGGGTTATGGTCTCATTCACACTGGACAGCCAAGGGCGTCTTCGAAGTGGAGAGAACGTGTGTAAGGTAGTAGAGAATGTACTAAGCTTTACTGCAGGCACGTCAAGGACGGAGTTGCAGGCTATTCTCTTTAATTGTTCACAGCCCGAGGACATCTGCAAGGCTCTTAAGGAGCTCCACGATGATGACAATACACAAGCAAGTCTACGTAGTCGTGGGGTGCGTTTGGGCGCGTATGCTAATCGCCTTACGGTCATTCCGGATGATTGGGCGCTCGCGGAGTCAAGTGAGCCACAGGCCATGCGCAAAGATCTCGCTGTGGAACGATACAGAGATTTCGTCTCGCAGTGGGTAGAGCTGGGAGCTGACGTTGTAGGCGGGTGCTGTGGAATAGGACCCGAGTACATTGCCAGCATCCATGATATGCTGCAACAACAAGGTCGACGCTAGCAAAGGATTCGTGCGTCACGTAACATTTAATCGATGGATTCCGAGGTTATGGCAAGCAGCAGTTGTGAATTTTCTGGTCCATTTCGCATTTTTTAAAGTCTGGAAATGGCTCACGTCATGTAGACTTTGCAAGTGCTGAGAGCAGCGCTATCGACGCGACTACGCAAACGTCTCTTTACGGTCAACTCGGAATTCACAGTTCGCTGGAGGGCAGTGTCCTCGGACGAGCAATATATTGTACGTGCAGAATTTGTGCTCAATGTGGGCGCGACCGGGTTGACCACGATCGCGGCTCAAAACCGCAACGGACCCATCGTTTCCGATACTGCTTACCGGTATACAGCTACCAACTTTAATTAACAAAGCGATGCTCGGACGCTGTCTTCTCATTAAACAAATTTTGTACTACAGTAGTAGATACCAGGTTGGAGTCGGTGTTCACATGCGCACGGATCTGGCAACGATACAGAGGCTTTGTCATGCAGTGGGTGATTTCAGTGCTGCATTGGACCTGAGTCCATTCGCATATTTCTTTTGTTACAGCTTTAAGAAGAGATTGGTTGGAAACAGCGAAGGCATTGGGTGGATACTCAAGAACAGCAAGTGATACCTACCTGGCGTGATTTCAAAAGCAAGTAAAAGTACTGTGCACCTACCGATTCAGCACCCTTAAAAAATCAGTGGTTCTTTTTAATACTTTGCAGGCCATCGCTGACGAAATAATTAACTGCTTCCTACTGCAACCGATTCAAGATGAGCAGCAATATCGTCAAAGTGAAAGCGGTGGGCCATATCCAACGGCGTCTCGCCGTCATAAAGTGCCGCACGCGCCTCAACATCAGCTCCAGCCTTAACCAATGCCTCTACGAGATCCAATCGATGTTTCTCCACAGCCTTGTGAAGTGGAGTCATCGTCGTGCGAGAACACACCGCATTCACTTGCTCCGTACTTGCACCTGGAAGCATCTTCTTCAAATATAGCGCGCACTCTTCCTGCGTCATGCTGTCGCTTTCCTCGAGAACCTGGTGCACATTCACCGTCTTCGTCCTGTTGCCGTTCTCCTTCTGCGCGTCGTCAACTTCCAGTACCACCAGTTCATGTGCGAAGAAGGCCCGGTATCTCTCCAGCAACAACTGTTCCTCAAAGGTGTACGCTCGATCTGGAGTCACGTCCAAGTCTTCCACTCGAATCGACTGTACTGCCAGCGCGTACGTGACATCATGACCGACAAAGTGCGCGAACTGTCCGCCGTTCGGGTGGAACAAGCTCGAGTCCGTCACATCATAGCGTCGTCCTTGGAATATAATCGTACGCAGGTTCTTAGCATCATTCGCACTGCGCGTCACCACCTTGCTCACTGTCTTCGAGCCGAAGCCAAGTGGGCATTTGCCACCCGGAGCTGACGACCGCAACCCCGAAAGCAGCCCCGCCCTCAACGCATCCCATTTCTCGCCGACGTAGCGGTCGCTTAGCAGCGCCACCACCTCGTAGCGCGAGTGGAGGCGCACGAACCACTCCCTGGACCAGTTCATGCCGGCGCTTCACGGTCTCATCGTCGCCCTGTAGCGCGTCCAACGGCCATTCGCGGTCCAAGTAGCTGGACACGGCCTCCGCGTCGTCGGCAGCATCCGGCGTAAGCCCTAATTGCAGCAGCAAGAACGTGACATCGTGGCCTACCCACGAACTGTAGATTCCAGCTCGTTCTGCGTCGAAGAAGGGGTCGCCAGCCACGTCGAACACCGCCCCGCACAGCGCCACCCAACGGCCAGACGTCTGCAGCTCTGAGAGAGACACACGCGGCGCAGCCGCCAGTCTCAGCGCTGCAAGACTCGTCGGTCGACGACGCCCCACCAACTTTCCGCAGTAATAGCCGCACACAGCGAGCGCGGCGCCCAACGCCAGCGACAGCAGCAAACGCTCCGAGGTGCTGGTCATTGTTGACGATAATATGAGAATGCTCGCTTCAAGTTTGTACTAAGTGCGATTTCAAAATAATTATGCGCGCGCGGCCAGCAGTTCGACGATCTGCTGCTGCATGCGCGCCATCTGCGCCTGGGAAGCCTCGAGTTGATCCTGCATCTCCTGCACAGCGCGCACCAAGTGCGGGATAATGCCTACGTAGTTAACAGACTTCCAGCCCTCGCTGTCCTCCTGCACCAAATCCGGCAGAATCTGCTCCACTTCGTCGGCAAGGAAACCGGGGACTACGCCAGCGGGGAAATTGCGGGCTGGGAACTCGTCTCGTCGCCATTCATACGTCACCTGAAACCAAAGAATAGAGCTATAGGACACAGAGAAACCCATACTGTAATGGAAGGGAAACGTACCGGACGAAGCTGCCGGATGATCTTCTGCGACGATGACAGTTCTTGTATCGCCGTCTTCAGACGCCGATCAGAGGGGGTTGTGACAACTGTGCCGTAAATGGTGCCAGCAACGCGAAGGTCGCTGCCGATCCCGACGCCACCAGTAACAACTAAGGCACCGCTGCTTGTCGTCCCGGATTGAGTATTACTCGATATCAGTACATCACCCTGCGAAACCGTGACACCAGTGTCCACGACAGTCACGCCACCCTTAACGCTGAGTCCACCCGAAGCTATTGTCGTCGCGCCACCTGCCGTCACGGTGAATTGGGGTGTACCGCCTATCTTCGCGCTGATGAGAGTAAACCCACTTGTTGCAGTCGAATCCATGGAGAGCAACGCTTTATCGAAGGCGTTATTCGAGTTTACGAGCGTCAGTGTGCTGGACACAGTTCCACCGTCAGTGATACTCGCACCACCAGTAGTCACAGTGAGCCCGGTGTCCATGATGGTGGCTCCGCCCGTGACACTTAGTCCGCCGGCAGCTATGGTGGTGAGTCCTGATGCCGCCACCGAGAACTTCGGCGATCCGCCAGCGACGCCAGCGCTTATCAGTAGAAAGCCGGACGTCAAAGTGCTAGTGTCCAAGCTGAGTAACGCACCCGAATATGTCCCGGTTGCCGAGCTCTTGACCTTGAGCGTGTCAGCAGTCGTGCTGGTGTCGTAGATTCTAGCTCCCCCCGTGGTTACGGTGATACCGGTGTCGACTGCGGTGATGCCACCCATTATGCTAGCTCCCCCACCAGAGACCGTCAGCCCCGTGTTTGATACGGTGACACCACCGCCGACGGTGAGCCCACCGGCAGTTATAGTTGTGGCGCCAGTGGCGTCGACCTTAAAGACGGACGTTGACCCCACTTTGGAGTCAATGAACAAGAACCCGGCGTTGTTAGTCGTGACCATTTCAAGCACTGTCTTGCTCAAGGCGCCAAACGAATTCGTGAGCTTTAGCGTGTTAATATCGGTGTCATCGGCAATCGCTGCTGCACCTTTGGTGACGGTGAGTCCACTGCTGGTAATGGTCACACCAGACGCGATGGTAGTCGCGCCAGTGGCATCCACCTTGAAGACAGACGTTGGCGCTGACCCCACTTTAGCGTCTATAAACAAGAACCCGCCAGTATCGGTCGTGGTCATATCAAGCACTGTCTTCGTCAAAGTTCCGAATGTGTTCTCCAGCGTGAGCGTGGCCGCATCGGTGGTTTTGGAAATGGCAGCTCCTCCGTCAGCCACCGTGAGGCCACCAGCGGTAACAGTGAGTCCCCCGGCTGTGACGGTTGCCCCACCCAGCACTGACCTTGAGCCTCCGGCTGCGATGGTGGTCAAGCCGGTTGCGTCCACCTTGAAGACGGTAGTGGACGTGGCCGTCAACTTGGCATCGATAAACAAGAAGCCGGTGCCGTCCGTGTCCGCGGCGTTCAAGGCGAGCACCGTGTTGGCCAAGGCGGTGTCCGAATTGGTCAGCGTGAGCGTCGCCGCGTCGGTGGTTTTGGAAATGGCAGCTCCTCCGTCAGTCACCGTGAGACCACCAGCGGTCACAGTGAGTCCTCCGGCTGTGACGGTTGCCCCACCGCTTACAACGCTCAAGCCTCCTGCTGTGACGGTTGCCCCACCAGCACTGACCTTGAGTCCTCCGGCTGCGATGGTGGTCAAGCCGGTTGCGTCCACCTTGAAGACGGTAGTGGACGTGGCCGTCAACTTGGCATCGATAAACAAGAAGCCGGTGCCGTCCGTGTCCGCGGCGTTCAAGGCGAGCACCGTGCTGGCCAAGGCGGTGGCCGAATTGGTCAGCGTGAGCGTGGCCGCATCGGTGGTTTTGGAAATGGCAGCTCCCTCCGTCAGTCACCGTGAGGCCACCAGCGGTCACAGTGAGTCCCCCGGCTGTGACGGTTGCCCCACCGCTTACAACGCTCAAGCCTCCTGCTGTGACGGTTGCCCCACCAGCACTGACCTTGAGTCCTCCTGCTGTGATGGTGGTCAAACCGGTTGCGTCCACCTTGAAGACGGTAGTGGACGTGGCCGTCAACTTGGCATCGATAAACAAGAAGCCGGTGCCGTCCGTGTCCGCGGCGTTCAAGGCGAGCACCGTGTTGGCCAAGGCGGTGGCCGAATTGGTCAGCGTGAGCGTGGCCGCATCGGTGGTTTTGGAAATGGCAGCTCCTCCGTCAGTCACCGTGAGACCACCAGCGGTCACAGTGAGTCCCCCGGCTGTGACGGTTGCCCCACCAGCACTGACCTTGAGTCCTCCGGCTGCGATGGTGGTCAAGCCGGTTGCGTCCACCTTGAAGACGGTAGTGGACGTGGCCGTCAACTTGGCATCGATAAACAAGAAGCCGGTGCCGTCCGTGTCCGCGGCGTTCAAGGCGAGCACCGTGTTGGCCAAGGCGGTGGCCGAATTGGTCAGCGTGAGCGTTGCCGCGTCGGTGGTTTTGGAAATGGCAGCTCCTCCGTCAGTCACCGTGAGACCACCAGCGGTCACAGTGAGTCCCCCGGCTGTGACGGTTGCCCCACCACTTACAACGCTCAAGCCTCCTGCTGTGATGGTGGTCAAACCGGTTGCGTCCACCTTGAAGACGGAAGTGGACGTGGCCGTCAACTTGGCATCGATAAACAAGAAGCCGGTGCCGTCCGTGTCCGCGGCGTTCAAGGCGAGCACCGTGTTGGCCAAGGCGGTGGCCGAATTGGTCAGCGTGAGCGTGGCCGCATCGGTGGTTTTGGAAATGGCAGCTCCTCCGTCAGTCACCGTGAGACCACCAGCGGTCACAGTGAGTCCCCCGGCTGTGACGGTTGCCCCACCACCTCTGACATTGAGTCCTCCTGCTGCGATGGTGGTCAAGCCGGTTGCGTCCACCTTGAAGACGGTAGTGGACGTGGCCGTCAACTTGGCATCGATAATCAAGAAGCCGGTGCCGTCCGTGTCCGCGGCGTTCAAGGCGAGCACCGTGCTGGCCAAGGCGGTGGCCGAATTGGTCAGCGTGAGCGTGGCCGCATCGGTGGTTTTGGAAATGGCAGCTCCTCCGTCAGTCACCGTGAGGCCACCAGCGGTCACAGTGAGTCCCCCGGCTGTGACGGTTGCCCCACCAGCACTGACCTTGAGTCCTCCGGCTGCGATGGTGGTCAAGCCGGTTGCGTCCACCTTGAAGACGGTAGTGGACGTGGCCGTCAACTTGGCATCGATAAACAAGAAGCCGGTGCCGTCCGTGTCCGCGGCGTTCAAGGCGAGCACCGTGTTGGCCAAGGCGGTGGCCGAATTGGTCAGCGTGAGCGTTGCCGCGTCGGTGGTTTTGGAAATGGCAGCTCCTCCGTCAGTCACCGTGAGACCACCAGCGGTCACAGTGAGTCCCCCGGCTGTGACGGTTGCCCCACCAGCACTGACCTTGAATCCTCCGGCTGCGATGGTGGTCAAGCCGGTTGCGTCCACCTTGAAGACGGTAGTGGACGTGGCCGTCAACTTGGCATCGATAAACAAGAAGCCGGTGCCGTCCGTGTCCGCGGCGTTCAAGGCGAGCACCGTGTTGGCCAAGGCGGTGGCCGAATTGGTCAGCGTGAGCGTTGCCGCGTCGGTGGTTTTGGAAATGGCAGCTCCTCCGTCAGTCACCGTGAGACCACCAGCGGTCACAGTGAGTCCCCCGGCTGTGACGGTTGCCCCACCGCTTACAACGCTCAAGCCTCCTGCTGTGACGGTTGCCCCACCAGCACTGACCTTGAGTCCTCCGGCTGCGATGGTGGTCAAGCCGGTTGCGTCCACCTTGAAGACGGTAGTGGACGTGGCCGTCAACTTGGCATCGATAAACAAGAAGCCGGTGCCGTCCGTGTCCGCGGCGTTCAAGGCGAGCACCGTGTTGGCCAAGGCGGTGGCCGAATTGGTCAGCGTGAGCGTTGCCGCGTCGGTGGTTTTGGAAATGGCAGCTCCTCCGTCAGTCACCGTGAGACCACCAGCGGTCACAGTGAGTCCCCCGGCTGTGACGGTTGCCCCACCACTTACAACGCTCAAGCCTCCTGCTGTGATGGTGGTCAAAACGGCCTGGGCACCAGGTGCACCAGGGTCTAGAAGGCACGCGTCAGACGCGACCAGATTAGTGTATGTGTGTGTGTGTGGGGGGGGAGGGGCGGACCGAGTGGTGCAAAGTGGTAAAAGCGTCAGACGCTGAAGGACTCACGGGAGGAAATGAATCAGCAGGTGTTATGTTTAATAAACGAGACGGCAATTGAGATTGCAATCGCCCCAAACCTTTCACACCCGCTACGGGTGCGCAGCCTTGAGTTCAGCGTGCATTCCGGTCACCCACATCACTACGTCTGGCGGGGGCTCATGAAGTTCATACAGATGACTGCAATTGAGGAATGTGCACCCTTTTACGGACTGAAACCGAACGCACACCTGCTTGCCGTTGATTACCGGGATCTGCGCACGGATGCTGGGCGGAATAATTGTCGAGAGATTGTCAGGCCGACGACTGGTCGGACCCGAAAACCGAGCCGTACGACGGCTGCGGTCGTGTCGAGGAGTGCCGCGCGGCTGGCGCCGTCGTGGAGCA
>NW_003303729.1:526859-553258 GCF_000142945.1 Phytophthora infestans T30-4
AGATTCTTCCCGGTGGGAAAAGGGGTTCAAAAACAGATAGGGTTCCACCCCGAAAAGACGGAAAATTAGACGTGGCCGTCAACTTGGCATCGATAAACAAGAAGCCGGTGCCGTCCGTGTCCGCGGCGTTCAAGGCGAGCACCGTGTTGGCCAAGGCGGTGGCCGAATTTATCAGCGTGAGCGTGGCCGCATCGGTGGTTTTGGAAATGGCAGCTCCTCCGTCAGTCACCGTGAGGCCACCAGCGGTCACAGTGAGTCCCCCGGCTGTGACGGTTGCCCCACCACTTACAACGCTCAAGCCTCCTGCTGTGACGGTTGCCCCACCAGCACTGACCTTGAGTCCTCCGGCTGCGATGGTGGTCAAGCCGGTTGCGTCCACCTTAAAGACGGTAGTGGACGTGGCCGTCAACTTGGCATCGATAAACAAGAAGCCGGTGCCGTCCGTGTCCGCGGCGTTCAAGGCGAGCACCGTGTTGGCCAAGGCTGTGGCCGAATTGGTCAGCGTGAGCGTGGCCGCGTCGGTCGTTTTGGAAATGGCAGCTCCTCCGTCAGTCACCGTGAGACCACCAGCGGTCACAGTGAGTCCCCCGGCTGTGACGGTTGCCCCACCGCTTACAACGCTCAAGCCTCCTGCTGTGATGGTGGTCAAACCGGTTGCGTCCACCTTGAAGACGGAAGTGGACGTGGCCGTCAACTTGGCATCGATAAACAAGAAGCCGGTGCCGTCCGTGTCCGCGGCGTTCAAGGCGAGCACCGTGCTGGCCAAGGCGGTGGCCGAATTGGTCAGCGTGAGCGTGGCCGCATCGGTGGTTTTGGAAATGGCAGCTCCTCCGTCAGTCACCGTGAGGCCACCAGCGGTCACAGTGAGTCCCCCGGCTGTGACGGTTGCCCCACCACTTACAACGCTCAAGCCTCCTGCTGTGACGGTTGCCCCACCAGCACTGACCTTGAGTCCTCCGGCTGCGATGGTGGTCAAGCCGGTTGCGTCCACCTTGAAGACGGTAGTGGACGTGGCCGTCAACTTGGCATCGATAAACAAGAAGCCGGTGCCGTCCGTGTCCGCGGCGTTCAAGGCGAGCACCGTGTTGGCCAAGGCGGTGGCCGAATTGGTCAGCGTGAGCGTTGCCGCGTCGGTGGTTTTGGAAATGGCAGCTCCTCCGTCAGTCACCGTGAGACCACCAGCGGTCACAGTGAGTCCCCCGGCTGTGACGGTTGCCCCACCACTTACAACGCTCAAGCCTCCTGCTGTGACGGTTGCCCCACCAGCACTGACCTTGAGTCCTCCGGCTGCGATGGTGGTCAAGCCGGTTGCGTCCACCTTGAAGACGGTAGTGGACGTGGCCGTCAACTTGGCATCGATAAACAAGAAGCCGGTGCCGTCCGTGTCCGCGGCGTTCAAGGCGAGCACCGTGTTGGCCAAGGCGGTGGCCGAATTGGTCAGCGTGAGCGTTGCCGCGTCGGTGGTTTTGGAAATGGCAGCTCCTCCGTCAGTCACCGTGAGACCACCAGCGGTCACAGTGAGTCCCCCGGCTGTGACGGTTGCCCCACCAGCACTGACCTTGAGTCCTCCGGCTGCGATGGTGGTCAAGCCGGTTGCGTCCACCTTGAAGACGGTAGTGGACGTGGCCGTCAACTTGGCATCGATAAACAAGAAGCCGGTGCCGTCCGTGTCCGCGGCGTTCAAGGCGAGCACCGTGTTGGCCAAGGCGGTGGCCGAATTGGTCAGCGTGAGCGTGGCCGCGTCGGTGGTTTTGGAAATGGCAGCTCCTCCGTCAGTCACCGTGAGACCACCAGCGGTCACAGTGAGTCCCCCGGCTGTGACGGTTGCCCCACCACTTACAACGCTCAAGCCTCCTGCTGTGATGGTGGTCAAACCGGTTGCGTCCACCTTGAAGACGGAAGTGGACGTGGCCGTCAACTTGGCATCGATAAACAAGAAGCCGGTGCCGTCCGTGTCCGCGGCGTTCAAGGCGAGCACCGTGTTGGCCAAGGCGGTGGCCGAATTGGTCAGCGTGAGCGTGGCCGCATCGGTGGTTTTGGAAATGGCAGCTCCTCCGTCAGTCACCGTGAGACCACCAGCGGTCACAGTGAGTCCCCCGGCTGTGACGGTTGCCCCACCAGCACTGACCTTGAGTCCTCCGGCTGCGATGGTGGTCAAGCCGGTTGCGTCCACCTTGAAGACGGTAGTGGACGTGGCCGTCAACTTGGCATCGATAAACAAGAAGCCGGTGCCGTCCGTGTCCGCGGCGTTCAAGGCGAGCACCGTGTTGGCCAAGGCTGTGGCCGAATTGGTCAGCGTGAGCGTGGCCGCGTCGGTGGTTTTGGAAATGGCAGCTCCTCCGTCAGTCACCGTGAGGCCACCAGCGGTCACAGTGAGTCCCCCGGCTGTGACGGTTGCCCCACCAGCACTGACCTTGAGTCCTCCTGCTGTGATGGTGGTCAAACCGGTTGCGTCCACCTTGAAGACGGAAGTGGACGTGGCCGTCAACTTGGCATCGATAAACAAGAAGCCGGTGCCGTCCGTGTCCGCGGCGTTCAAGGCGAGCACCGTGTTGGCCAAGGCGGTGGCCGAATTGGTCAGCGTGAGCGTGGCCGCATCGGTGGTTTTGGAAATGGCAGCTCCTCCGTCAGTCACCGTGAGACCACCAGCGGTCACAGTGAGTCCCCCGGCTGTGACGGTTGCCCCACCAGCACTGACCTTGAGTCCTCCGGCTGCGATGGTGGTCAAGCCGGTTGCGTCCACCTTGAAGACGGTAGTGGACGTGGCCGTCAACTTGGCATCGATAAACAAGAAGCCGGTGCCGTCCGTGTCCGCGGCGTTCAAGGCGAGCACCGTGTTGGCCAAGGCTGTGGCCGAATTGGTCAGCGTGAGCGTTGCCGCGTCGGTGGTTTTGGAAATGGCAGCTCCTCCGTCAGTCACCGTGAGACCACCAGCGGTCACAGTGAGTCCCCCGGCTGTGACGGTTGCCCCACCGCTTACAACGCTCAAGCCTCCTGCTGTGACGGTTGCCCCACCAGCACTGACCTTGAGTCCTCCGGCTGCGATGGTGGTCAAGCCGGTTGCGTCCACCTTGAAGACGGTAGTGGACGTGGCCGTCAACTTGGCATCGATAAACAAGAAGCCGGTGCCGTCCGTGTCCGCGGCGTTCAAGGCGAGCACCGTGTTGGCCAAGGCGGTGGCCGAATTGGTCAGCGTGAGCGTTGCCGCGTCGGTGGTTTTGGAAATGGCAGCTTCTCCGTCAGTCACCGTGAGACCACCAGCGGTCACAGTGAGTCCCCCGGCTGTGACGGTTGCCCCACCACTTACAACGCTCAAGCCTCCTGCTGTGATGGTGGTCAAACCGGTTGCGTCCACCTTGAAGACGGAAGTGGACGTGGCCGTCAACTTGGCATCGATAAACAAGAAGCCGGTGCCGTCCGTGTCCGCGGCGTTCAAGGCGAGCACCGTGTTGGCCAAGGCGGTGGCCGAATTGGTCAGCGTGAGCGTTGCCGCGTCCGTTGATTTGGAAATGGCAGCTCCTCCGTCAGTCACCGTGAGGCCACCAGCGGGCACAGTGAGTCCCCCGGCTGTGACGGTTGCCCCACCACTTACAACGCTCAAGCCTCCTGCTGTGATGGTGGTCAAACCGGTTGCGTCCACCTTGAAGACGGAAGTGGACGTGGCCGTCAACTTGGCATCGATAAACAAGAAGCCGGTGCCGTCCGTGTCCGCGGCGTTCAAGGCGAGCACCGTGTTAGCCAAGGCGGTGGCCGAATTGGTCAGCGTGAGCGTGGCCGCATCGGTGGTTTTGGAAATGGCAGCTCCTCCGTCAGTCACCGTGAGGCCACCAGCGGTCACAGTGAGTCCCCCGGCTGTGACGGTTGCCCCACCACTTACAACGCTCAAGCCTCCTGCTGTGACGGTTGCCCCACCAGCACTGACCTTGAGTCCTCCGGCTGCGATGGTGGTCAAGCCGGTTGCGTCCACCTTGAAGACGGTAGTCGACGTGGCCGTCAACTTGGCATCGATAAACAAGAAGCCGGTGCCGTCCGTGTCCGCGGCGTTCAAGGCGAGTACCGTGTTGGCCAAGGCGGTGGCCGAATTGGTCAGCGTGAGCGTGGCCGCATCGGTGGTTTTGGAAATGGCAGCTCCTCCGTCAGTCACCGTGAGACCACCAGCGGTCACAGTGAGTCCCCCGGCTGTGACGGTTGCCCCACCGCTTACAACGCTCAAGCCTCCTGCTGTGACGGTTGCCCCACCAGCACTGACCTTGAGTCCTCCGGCTGCGATGGTGGTCAAGCCCGTTTGCGTCCACCTTGAAGACGGTAGTGGACGTGGCCGTCAACTTGGCATCGATAAACAAGAAGACGGTGCCGTCCGTGTCCGCGGCGTTCAAGGCGAGCACCGTGTTGTCCAAGGCGGTGGCCGAATTGATCAGCGTGAGCGTATTATCCGTGGTCCCGGTATCGGAAATAATGGCTCCGCCGCTGCCTTGTCCCGCGATGGTGGTCAACCCGGACGCGGCCACGGTGAACACCGACGTGGCACCTACTTTGCCGCTGATGAACGTATATTGCTTGTCCGAGGACGTTGCGCTTATGGACAGTAGCGAGCCTAAGAATCCCGAGCTGGCCGTATTGGAGAGTGCGAGCGTACTGGTCGTACCGGTGGCTTTGTCGGAAATGATGGCTCCGCCGCTGCCTTGGCCTACAATCGTTGTCAACCCAGACCCATCCACCGTGAATACGGACGTTGCCGGCGATGCCAGCCTGGCATCTATAAACGAGAAGACAGTAGCGGCGTCTGTGTCCGAGGAGGTCATTGCGAGCATCGTCTTGTCGAAGCTAGTGGCTGTGTTCGTGAGCGCGAGCGTGTTGTCCGTGGTCCCGGTATCGGAAATGATGGCTCCGCCGCTGCCTAGTCCCGCGATTGTGGTCAACCCGGACGCGGCCACGGTGAACACCGACGTGGCACCTACTTTGCCGCTGATGAACGTATATTGCTTGTCCGAGGACGTTGCGCTCATGGACAGTAGCGAGCCTAAGAATCCCGAACTGGCCGTATTGGAGAGTGCGAGCGTACTGGTCGTGCCGGTGGCTTTGTCGGAAATGATGGCTCCACCGCTGCCTTGGCCTGCAATCGTGGTCAACCCGGTCGCGTCCACCCTGAACACGGAAGTGGCCAATGCACCTACCGTCGCTTCGACGAGGTAATGCATGCTAATGGAAGGAGCTACCGTAGATTTTGAGTTGATGTACAATACCCTGGCATTGTTGGAGAATGAAGTAGACGTAGCTTCAATCGCGAGGATATCTGACACAGCCGATTTCGACGCAATTTTTCCACCGCCGTCAATCACATTCAGCCCTCCCAACTCAATAGTTCCGCCTCCATCCTTAACGCGCAGACCTCCAAAGTCGATAGTCTCGCCTCCATACCCTACATGCAGTCCACCCGTATCAATTGTAGCCCCTCCTGTTACAACATGAAGCCCTCCTTGCGTGATAGTCGTAAGTCCGGAGTTACTGATGGTAAACAAGTCGATAGCTGGACTGATACCGACTTTAGTTGTGACCTTTAGCATATTGTGCGCCACATTAGAAAACGTCTTCACCGCCACAGCATCGCCAGCGAAATTGGTCCCCGTAGCGCTCACAATGAGCGCAGAAGCTGCAGGATCCGAGTTCGAAATCTGCGCTCCTCCCAGTCCATTCACGACAAGTCCTCCATCCGCAATTGTAGTTCTTCCAGAAGCCTCCACTGTGAACGCTGGAACATTATTCGCTGTAGCCTCGATCAGCACGAAATCAGTTGCCGTCGGGAAGCGACTTGCTCGTGACGTACTAAGTTTGAGGAGCGAGTTGGTAAAGAAGTTATACGAATTGGTGACGGTAAGACTGGGGCCGTCCAACGTATGCGAGATCGTTCCTCCCCCCGTCACAACATACAATCCGCCCGTGTAAATGGTGGTGAGACCGTCTCCTCGAATCTCGACGACAGTGGTTATGTCGCCCGTCATCGCCTCTAGCAGCTTAAACGCATTGCTCGATGCTCTACTAGTTCGGATCTTCAACGCGGTCCCTGTAAACGTAGCGTGCGTGTTCGCAATATCCGCGGCTGTAGACGTTTGAGCGATCGTAGTTATCGTCAACGAGCCCGTCGAGAGCTGGAGATTTCCATTCAGAAGCTTCGTATCTCCCATACCGTTCATCGTAAGAATCGGTAACGTGGAAGAACTAATCTTCATAAAGTAGAAGTCCGCCTGCGAGCCTTTTGCCGTCTTCAAGTGCAGAACGGTGCCCGTGTACGTGAGTCCCAACGGATTGATGATAAATCCGTCGTTATCATCGATACTATCCGGAACGTTAGAAGGTTGATTACAGTCCAGGCCTTTAAAGTCGGCATAACACACACAATGACCTGTAGTAAAGTCACAAAGACCACGGTTGGAGCAATACACATGCTCTAAAATACATAACCCACAACGCGGATTAGCTCTCCGCAATGCAACAAGGTAAGTGAGAAGTGCGTACCGATAATGTTGGTGGCCGTGACATCAGTGACAGCACAAGTAGGCGAGTTGAGGCTTGTCACTTTGGTCAGGTCACAGGAAAAGCTCGTCAATGGCGGGTTTCCGTCGTGATACAGCAGGTTATTCTCTCCACCCAGATGCACCCACTCCTTGAATGTCACCGTGTAAATCGCTCCTGCAGTAACTGGATCCACACTTGTGATCGTACACGTTGCCGTCAACACCGTGCGCATACTCTGAAACGCTTGTGCGCACGCCTGTTCATGAGCTGCATCGGCAACTGCGACGGCGCTGAACTCCGCGGCATCTCCAAGCAAACGGACTCGAACCGAGCCTACAAGCGGGAGGTTAGTTGATGCGTCTGCTCCGACTTGAATGTGAATTGTTCGGAGCCCTTGGCCTGTTGTGAGAGGGTCATCGTTCTTCGCACACATTACTGCAAATATCACCAGTTAGAATACGTATCAAACCCTCAAGACGTTTGCAACGTACGCTGAGAGCAATCTGGCCCCGTGTAGCCCATATCGCACAGACAACTTGACATGCTGTCTTTCTCCCAATTGGAGTACACTGGTCCAACACCATCACCAGCAACACTGGGCGGCGAGTCCGGACCGTACTGTAATGCTAGCGTTGCTGAGGAATAGCATAATCCGTGGCCTGAACAATCTGACGGGCAACGAACTACACACCAAACCATACGGTTAAGTATAGCAAAGGGGTAGTTTTTGTGTCACAACGCACGTCGTTGACAGGCAGCCCCTGTGAATCCATTAAAGCACGTGCATTCTCCCTAATCACAACTCACGTTAACCTTTTGTAAAGACCGTGGAATTCATTACCTGGTCAAAAGTACCTTAAAGTAATCGCAGACTCCGCGATTAGAGCACTCGGCCTTTGCATGAGCCACATTGGCCGTCTTCGCCTTGTCCGTCCAAGCCACACCGTTGGGGCATTTACGCATAGAACAGTCGGGTGCTAAGGCCCAGTCGGGATCACATGTGCATTGACTACAAGCGACAGTGCAAGAAACATGAGTTGCAGTAAGGATAATATTGTTTTCATCATTTGTTTAATGGAGTCGCTCGCACTTGGAAGAGCCGCATCGACCATGACCGGAGCACGAGTTGGCACACGCTGCATCTGAAACTTGTAGGCACGAGAGCACATGTGATAGCAGCAACAGCCACGCGAATCCACGTATCGACCCCGCCATCGCTTGAATAGCGAAAAGGATCTTTGGATATCCTAGTGCTGGAATTGATCGATCACCGAAATGTGCCTGTTCAATTTCGATCAAACGTCAAAGTGTATTTAGAAGAAATTAAAATAAAAATTGCGGTACGCAAACTGGAGCGCTCTTTCCGCTGGTCTTCGGAGCGTTCTTTTCGTCGATCTCGTGCATCCTCGACTTGCGTGGCATGTTGATGTTCTGCTGCACAGTCGTCCGCAACGTCCGCTGTTGCGCTGATGTCTTGCAGTTTGTCATCGTCTTGGTTATCTTCTTCGAGAAAGTAGGTGCGTTTGTCTCGGCCGCCTTCTTGACCGCCACCGCCGACTGCAGCTCGGTGTTTAGGTAGCGTTGGCAACTCCTTTGCCTTTGTCTTGGCCTGTGGAGAGATAGTGTCACGCAGCTCGTGTTTAAGTCAGAAAAACACCGGGTTTTAAAACTTTTTGTTGGTCTGGGTGAATTTCTCATTCAGCTTTTTTATTTCTTACTGAAAGAACAATTACATGTACATGTACCAATAGCACCATTTTAATATTAAAACTCTGTAATAGCACCATTTTAATGCTAAAACCCTGTAATAGCACAATTTTAATGTTAAAACCCTGTAAAGACATTTGTTTTTTTAGATTACTGCACCACGCTTTTATCGATTTCAGCACGTATCTTTATCCATTCTTGATGAGCTCGGATCACGCGCCTGGTGCGGCGTACGCGGCCGGCGTCACTGTGGAGGTGGAAGGCCCACCTAAGCGGCCAAACCAGACCGAGCGTCTTCTCTGCAGCCTACGTGTCCGGGGCGACTTGTCCCCACTTCTCTTTGTCGGCTCGTCGGATGGAAACTTACGCAGTTACGTATCTGACGGCCGTGCGGGCGTTCTACGTTGGCAGGCGGACAACAAGCGGCTGTTCCACGCATGCTGTGTCTTTCTAGACCACTGGGGAGTCTTCATCACGTTGACCGACAACCGCTTGAAGCTCGTAGACCTGCCACTACAGAGTGACCCGCAGTTACTCGACAGGGAGGACACCAAAGGTGCCATACTCTTCGCCACCCACGAGGAGGCCAAAACACTGTGCGTTCTACTCAAGACCAACACTCTGAAAGTCTTTGACTGGAGCGTGAATCGAATTTTGGAGCCGCGTGCACAGCACGAATTGCCGCCGTCTCTAGCGCCTGTGCAGCAGCTCGTGATGCTCAGCGAGAGTCACGTGTTCATTCAGGGCAAGAAACAATGGGCTGTGCTCAGTCTGGACAGTGGCCGGACGCTAAACGTCTCTCCAGATGTGACGCAGCAGATAACTGAAGCTCTGGAAGGTTCCATCGGGGTGTGCGACGCTCTGGCACTGCCCAGTCGCTTCCTGGCGCGTCGACGACAGCACGTACTGGACTTGTTACTCTGTGGTAAACACCACGCAGTCATCTTAACAATTAACGAAGAGAACGACGTGGTCGAAGACGATGAGGACGAGTATGGTGCGTTTGAAGACAGAAAACTAGATGAGAGCGAGGGAAAAGCACTCGACGTGTCGGCTAGTCAATTGTGCGTGAAGGTGGAGAGGAAAATCGCCTACAATGCGCCTCCACGTGGCGCGTATCACCATCATCCGCTGCTGCTACTAGACCAGACGGAGCAGATCGCAGTATATAACTTCGGATCTCTACAACTGATGCAGACAATACCGGTCAAAGCTCCTTACGGCGTCTGTGCTGCTATCAACGTAGCGTCGGCAACTCTGGTAGATGCGTACGCAAACATTCGAGACGACCGGCCTGCGACTCTCTTTACTGTGTCGCCACCGTTTAATGTCCAGACGCATCAGATGCTGCCGATTGCACAGCAAGTCGCCGCGTCCATGGGGAATCGGCGTCTAGAGGATGCCGTCGCACTCTGCAAGCTTTGCCCCGAGGAGAGTCCGCTGAGTGACGCTGATCAACGAAAACTGTACGCGGATTACGGCTTCGACCTGTTCCGATCGGGAAGGCGACAGGACGCCATGAATTTCTTGTTCGAGAGCGAGATCGACGTGATGGAAGTGTTGTTGTTATTCCCGCGTAACCTCCTGCCTCGCAAGACCAGCGCACTACGCAAAGACAACAACAATAACAAGAACCGAACTCTGGAAGGTGAAGAGTTGGTGGAGAGTCTGCTCGCTCTTACCGGGTTCCTGCGTCGTAAGCGCAATGCTTATTTGCATCACGAAAGCGAGTCGATGTTGGGTCTTCGTGTCAGCAGCTTTGGTCCCAATGAAGAGAGTGCACTGGAGCTGATTGATACCATGCTGGTCAAGTGTCTCGTTGTGGTGGCGGAGAAAGAAGAGTACCAAGAGCGAGCGAAGCGTACACTGCTCGAGGTGGTCACTGACCAGAATTGGTGTGAGATCGGCGAAGCGGAGGTTTTCCTGCGTGCTCATGGACGTTTCAAGGCTCTTCTGGCGTTTTACTCTGCGCGGAAGCTGCACCGTAAGGCTCTTGAGTTGTTGGAAGACCTGGAACGTAGTGCAGCATCAGCAGCTGCACTCTCGGACAAAAGTGAAGACACAGGAGAGCTACAATCTTCACACGACTACATGGTCCTTATTGCACAGTATCTTCGAGTGTTGGGTAGGAAACATGCGGAGCTGGTGTTTGAATTCTCGAGACGTGTATTGTCGGTGAATCCGGCTTTGGGGCTTACGATCTTTACGCAGCGTGAAGTTTCTGACGCCAACAAAGATATCGACCCATCTGCAGTGCTTCAGCATTTAAAGAGTTGTTCGATTGCCCCCAGCTCTGATGGAACACAACTGGGAAGCGAAGGTGGTGCGGAGAAGCCGGCATTGCCATTGACCAGCAGCCAAATGCTGGCGATCGAGTATCTTACACAAGTGATCTATGAAGGAACTTGTCAACTGACACCGCGACTGCATGACGAAGTGGTGTATCTGTTGCTGGATTTGATCCAAGCCCAAAGGCAACGTCTTACGAGTCGTGTGGAGTCCCAACGTGGCATGACGGGGCTGTTACGGCGCAAACTACTCGAGTTCCTCGAGTTTCCTGGCGCTGTTTTCCACCCCGAGCGAATGTTGAGTCGTACGCCTACTGAAATGGTGGATGAACATGCAGCGCTACTATCGAAGCTCGGACGTCACTTGGAAGTACTTCAGTTGTATGCTCTGGAGTTGAAGGACGCTGCTCTGGCCGAGGCGTACTGCAACCGCTGCTACGAGTCCAAGACGGCGGATTCCTCTATCTATTCGACGCTGTTGAAGATCTACCTGCGTCCACAGTATCACACACAAGCAGGGTCCGGCACGGCGTCGGCAATCGTTGGCTCACCGCCGAAACCTTACCGGTCAACCAGCTCTGGCTCGCAGAGTGAAGCCGTGAACGCAGCCATCAACGTGTTGAACAAGTATGCGGAGCGTATCGACGTATCCACTGCGCTTGAACTCTTACCGGCCGATGTCCCCGCGGCACCATTGGCTGGTTTCTTCCGTCGTGTTCTAGAGCGCCAGGTCGAGCGGTTCCGCAACGGACAAGTGAAGAAACAATTATCAAAGATGGAGAACTTCAAAGTTCGAGAACAGCTCTCTACAAAGCGAAAGGGATCGGTCACAGTGTGGTCATCCCAGAGCTGCCACTCGTGTGGCAAGAAGCTTGGCGTCGACACCTTTGTGCGGTTACCCACTGGAGCACTGCTACATTACTCGTGTCAACCCGTTCCGTAGCTCCAAGCTGTTTTTCTTACACGGGAGACAGGTCGTATCCTCTGAGCGTCACAGGCTTTTTCCACGAGGACTGGCCGGTAAGTTTATCAAAATAATAATACTGTCGTGAGTTGGGGTCAAAAACTTTCTGGATACGCTCGCGTAGAAGACGGTGGAGTTCAAGTCGTGCGACGGCACAGCGCATGAATGTGAACAGGACGTGCTTGGCTTCATAGGGCGTTGTGACTGTGTGGGAGCGTCGTCTCTTGATGATTTTCGTCTCTTTGATATCTCGACCGTCGCCTACGAGTAGAGCGGGTTTTTCCCACTTTGCGACGCCAGTCTTGCGGTTGTAGTAGTAGAAGTGTTCCGTGGTGGGGTCGTAGATCTTCTCGTACGCGTCGAACAGTAATTCGCGTAGTTCTTCTCTGGCGCGACGGATTCGCCACATCCGCTGCAGACGCGAAGCAGCTTCATCGCGTGACATTTGCCGAAGACGCTGTAGTCTTCGTTTATGTCGCTTGAGACGAGCACGCTCACTGATGCGTGGCAACTTCCTTACAGAGTACAAGACTGACGATTGAGGAGCTACAAGTGTGCTTTGTCGTCTACCGGAAGGAGATACAGTCGAGTCGTCCACGAGTTCAAGATCGTAGTCACCAAACACTGCAGGTTTAAACCAGGTTGCAGTGCCCAAAACACAGTCGTAGTAGTATGGTTGACCAGATACCGGGTCCAGTATTTTACGATATCGGCGAGTGATCAACTGGAGAAGCATCTTACGCGTTGTGAATCGTCGGTACAACGCTTGAATCGTGCGCGCGGCGGCTTCCTCGTTGTGGAATTTCTCTGGTCTCAACGTGACTGCTACTCGTCGACGTCCCTGGGCTGGTTTTTGATGATGACCAGTCGTAGATCCAAGTTCGTCGTCGGCCTCATTAAGCAGAAGTCGGGGTTTCTCCCAGGACGATTCCTTAGTAGTGGCGTTGTAGTAATAGAACCTCCCGGTCGTTGCGTCCCAGAGTTTCTTGATACGCGAACGCAGAATACGACGCATGAACTCACGACCTCGATGGCATCGGTACGCGTGCTGAACGATCCGAGCAGCTTCATCGTGCGTCATGGTAGCGAACTTGGCCAGTCGTTGTATCTCGACAGGATCACCCAGATCGTATCGCTTACGGAGCAATGGCGGCGGATCCCACAACTTCGGCGGCGACTCCTTTTTGCTTGCCAATTTTCGCACGTAATACACACGTTCCTTCTCTAAATCAAAGTGCTTTTCGTATCGATCACGCAGCAAGTTTAAGACTAAGCGTCGAGCTTGAAGACCTCGCCGTACTGCTTGCAGTTTGATAGCTGCTTCGACAGGTGTGAGCGGAGGGAATATCCGCGGCGAAGCGTCCGGATCACGGATCGGGACTTCGAACCCTTCGCTGATTTCTTTTGGTCGAGTCCACGATTTCTTGCCCTGCCACAGGTTGTAGTAGAAGAACTCGTTGTGCTCAATGCTGAAGATTTTCTGGTACCGCTGTTCACGAGCACGTTGTAGAACCCGTCGAGCACGTCGTGCACGAAAGAGACATTGGAGCTTGCGCACAGCTTCGTATTCACCCATAGGAACTCCAGGCTTTCTTGTTCCATGGAGTTGACGTTCATGTGCACAGTTACGGCACATCCACAAGCGCAAAGGAGAAGGTTGGAATCCATCGCAGCGCCAGCACAGTCGACACAACGGGTGGACGATTGTTTCGATGTCAATATCGTCAATACGTTTGGCTTCAAGAAATTCTTCTTCCTCTCGAGCGCGGCGATCGGCGAATGGTTCAAGACGCACAAGCGACGGGAGTTCACAAGAAAACTTCACAGCTTTCGTGCCTTTGCTAAACGGAGGCAACGGGTTCGATGTACACAACGGCAAGGTCGGTACTTGCGAGAGATCCAGACGCGGTATAATGACAGGTTTATCACGCCATAGACGTGGTACTTCAGGCCACTCGTAGCTAGCGGAGTCTCGGGACACTGTGTTAAATACAGTGAATGTACGTCCACAAGCGAGTGACACAACGCGTCCAAAGCGCTTGCCACCTAATAAGCGCAATTCGGCTGGAACGCCATTGAATGCACGTGTACTACCCCACGTGAAGATGCGGTTATCGACTGTCAACACAGCCGTGTGGTGTGTTCCGCATGCGAGACGTGTAGCGAACACTTCGTCGTCCAGTTCACGCGGTGGCACACGTACAGGTTGTGGTTCGTACGCGACTTGTGCTTTCCCAACACCAAGCTGACCATACACACCTGTACCCCACGTATAGACTCGACCAGCGCCACTTGTAACCTGTGAAGCTTCTGCTGCGATACATGCACTTTGCCAGGCTCCACAAGCAATGGTAAGAGTGACAAGGTTCGCGAGTATTCCATTCACAAGAGCAGGCTCTCTGATGTCACTACTACGCTTGGTATCTTGCCCTTGGCCCAATCGTCCGCCATCGCTACAGCCCCAAGAGAACACCTGTCCGTCTGAAGTTAACGCCAACGAGTGCAGCACTCCACATGCCACTTGACGCACTGAAACGGAGCGAAGTGCTGCGACCTGGTGCATCACGGCTGAACGAGGAAATGTCGTAGGTGAAGGCTTGGCTGGTGCATCAGCGGGTTTATTAAAGCTTGAAGGGATAATACCGAGTTGGCCGTGTGAGTTGCTGCCCCAACAGAAGACCACGCCATCGTGGCCTGCAACGTGGTCACAGACAGCGATACTATGGTGTCCTCCAACAGCAGCCGCCACGGCTTGGTAGTTGGAGAGTGCACCGACCACCGTCGCACGGTTTCGAGCTACCTGTGCTGCATTTTCGGCTGGAAAACCTAACGCTCCGTGTGCGTTGTCGCCCCAGCTGAACAGCTCACCAGCCTTGGCCAGCGCCATCGCATGGCCTCGTGCTACATACACGCGTTCGACATGTTCAGCTCGCAGTGTATGCAAGAAGACGGGCGTAGCAAGCCAGTGACTTTCTCTTGGTGTCGACTCGAACTCATCACGTCGATGAATCTGGCTGCACAGTCCAACTTGTGACGCTAACCCTCCCGTCCGACACAACCACGCAGCACCTCGAGCACCATCCAACGCATATACAGCATCCGATTCAGAGCCCTGCACGCACCAAGTCTGTCAATATAAAATAAACCTGGGAGCATAAATTGAAAGCGGCGTACCGCTGCGACGCTCGTGATGTGGTGACCTCGCAATGGCCGGATGTCAACGAGATCCGCTCCAGGATGAGCTTCATAGAAGAAGACGCTACCTTGAGCTTTTCGACGGTTCTCAAGAGCTCGAGCAGCAGCTTGTGCCGCTATATCACCACCCAACACGTGTTGGTCTACCCAACGTTGTATCCGACAGATCAGCAGCACCTTTTTACCTGTAGACGGTAAATTGAGTGTCAGAGCTAGAAGTCTCAGCTCCTCACGTGACAGTCTCCTTAAGTCAATATTGCGCCAATGCTGACGGCTTCGAGCATGACCAAACGCTTGCAATGACGTGAACGTGAAGCGCACGTGGTGTCGAGAACGTTGGAAGGCCCGACGCAACATATGCGACCTGTACACACGTTGGATCATCGCAGCAGCTTTCTGCTTTCGACGCTTTGATCTCCCAGGCTTCCATCCGGACTCGAGCTTGCGCTTAGCAGCCTTGATCTTCTTCTTCTGCTCGGCTCGAGCCCGCCGGGTCATGTTCGGGTCCATCATACTGCAAGACGTCGACGGGCACGGACGAGTGTCCTGAAGCAGCAACAGACGCGTCGTTTCATCGATACAAAGAGGTCTGAATTGGTGATGCCGACTGCCGGGCTTATACCTAGAAGTTATAATCTTTCGTGGTCTTTTATCTCGAGCACGCGGTCGCTTAGAAGACACCAACGATCCAGCGCTGATACTTGTCGTACCAGCGTGTGCGCCAGTTGTCCAGGGACGCGTCAATCAGTTCGTGCACGAAGTCCTCGCACGAGTTGATGTCCAAGTCTGGCTGGAAGCGAGCGGCGAGACGTTCAACTGTGCCCTTGGGGTCTCCGGCAAAGCACGGCAAGTGTTCGTTGCCGTGCAACATCATCTCCACGAGCAACACAAAGCGGTGACGATACTTCCGAGCCACTAGGAACGAGCGTACACACAGAGACCGGAACCGCCGGAAGTGCGCAGAACGAGGACCGCCCATGAGCTCCACAAAATCGGCCGTGAGCTTGAAAGGAGCCTGCTCGAAGGCCATGTTGCCCGGGTTGTTGGACAGGATGAAGCCAAAGTCGATATGGATAATGTGGCCCTCAGCATCCAACAGAATGTTCCCGTTGTGACGGTCCTTGATCTGAAGTAGATAACACACGATCGCGTACCCAGCCATGCTGCTGACAAAGTTGGCTCGGGCTTTATGGAATTCAGGTGTACTTGGATCTCCGAAATGGCGAGTAAAGAAGTCCAACAGCGTCGTGAACTCGCGGTCATTGCGCTTCAACGAGTCAATGGAGATCGTGTCCGAGATGGCTTCCACAAGACCAGAGGTGGCGGAGATGGCGATCACATCGTACGGCCGGATGAAGACCGGCACTTGGAACTCTTCAAATACCTTGGCAAACTGATGAATCAGTTGCAACGCTAACTGCTCTTGACGGAGATCGTCGTCGCTTTTAACGATCACAGGCAGCAATCTCCAGCCCGGTAGTTTGCCGTAGGGAGATATCGCTTGTATACGACGTTCCTTTTCAGCCCAACGCTCCTTAAATATGACAAGTGGCTCCCCAACCGCTTGGTTGCGGGATTCCGAAGAGGGATCATTGGCCTCAGCTTCTTCTTCCTCGAGTTTCGAGTCACGTTCGGATAAATCCTGCAAAAACCGATCGGTACTGTCAAAGCGCGCGAGATGATGCGGTGAAGCTGCTGAAGTCTCCGACCGAGGCGACATCACTGTGTCTGACTTGGGAGACCACGCACCGCTGACGCTGCTTACAGAATCCATGTCATCAATGTCTGTAGTGACTGGAACGATGGACGCAGGGACCGTCTGTGCCGACAGCGTAGGCCGAAGCCCCGACGCGCTTGTGTCTACCGTCAGACCTGGTTTAATAGATGCTTCACTCTTGAAGAAAGGCTGGCTCTGACTTCTCTCTGGCAACTCGCGGAATCGCTTGGGTACATCCTCTCCACATTCGTCGTCAACTTTACTGAGTAAAGCCACACTCTTGGGGTCCAGATTCTTCCCGCCCGGAGTCTTACCAACCAGGGAGTCGATCAGTCCGTGCAGCAGCTCAGTCGGTTGCACCATTTTATTCGAAATATGGTGTGAGAACGAGCGGAGTCTTGTTGGACTGCTAGGTGTACGTGATTCGCTCCAGAACCCCAGTTTGGCAGCATCCGGAGACATCAATGGCGTGCGTTCCGCAGGTGTGGACGCTGTTGTCATGTCTTGAGTGCTGGCCGAATCCCATAAACTGAGCGTGAAGCGTCTACCATTGAATACGCTGTTGCTGCGTCGCTTGAGTCGTTCTTCTTGTGGAGAGGGGTAGTCGACGACCTCAGCACAAAGCAGAAACGGCACGCGCTCTCGCGTCGAGAAGGTAAAGCTCTCATCCACATGGACGTGCTTGAGTCGGTGAAACGAGTTCCCTACGGGAAGATACAGTGAGTTGTTAGGCAGGTACTGAGCTTCTAAGTCTTGCAGCCAGATACGAAGCTATTTACATAAAAAACATAGCAAAAATGAGTAAAATAAAGGAAGCATTGTGATAAAATCCCACAACTCACCATATCGTTGCGCCGGTTGTACGCCACAGCACGCAAATTCGACGAAATGTTGGCCAAAGAGCCCAAAAATGCCGTCTCGACCTCAAAAGGCTCCACACCAGCGCCGATGAACGCTTTCGAAGCGATCGCAGATCTAGCCAGTCCTCGCTCTAGGTCGTTATTCTCCTGGAAAGTATCGTAGTGATCATCCTGAGTGCCTGGCAACAAAGCCTCGACTTCCTGTGCACTAGCTGATACCTCAGATCCGCGATTCGCTCGGGATTGGTGCTCCGAGGTAGCTGGACTGGGCGGACAAGCCACGACCATCGCTGGCGCCACACCGCGTTCGGATACGTCGTCAATTAGCATCTGCACACGCTGGTAGTCAGCCTCCGTAGCAAACGCTGGGTTATGCAGACAGTACGACTGCAAGTACCACAGCATTTTGTGTGCAAATACATGGGACCTAATAAACAGCCACAGTTTGAGTCAGAACCCTCTTCACCCACTCATATAAACCTTAAAACAACCACTTACACGCTGCATTTACGCAGTAGCATTGCACACAATTGCGGAGAGCGGGAAAATGCATCCAGCAGCAAGAAGCTGCACAGTTGGGGCAGATAGAACTCGAACTCGGCTTCATCTCGGTCTGAAGACACAACGAGTCGGTCCACGGCTCCTTCTTGATGCGCATAGAGTCTCACCATGGCCTCGAACGTCGGGTCTTTAGGTTTATGCCTGCCTGCTAGCTGCTTACCCAGCGTGGCCCACTTGGACCTCCACTTGGCGCGTGGAGTCTCGCCCATCACGTCTCGTAGCAGATTATCGTCGGCCAAACGTCCCCGACTCTTGTTAAGTTGCAGAATATAGCTAAGCTGGAGCAACGTACTGAAGATGGCCATGACGCCCAGTACAGCCACATAGAAGCCACCCCATCGCACGCGGCGATGCTTGGAGAATGTGTCGATTTGCCGGCCGTCTAGATACAATATAGGCTGTAGCGAGCCCAGACAGCAGCCAACCACCTCTAGTAGCGACACTACGAACACGAAGCAGCGAGTGGACGGTACGCGCTTATTGCGACGCCGGATGTACACGAAGAAGAGCAAACGTAGCAGCGATAAGAGAGCTTGGGGCGCTAGGGACTGACGGAACTGCAGCGGTGAGTGAAGGTCGCGCGCAAGAAGCTCGTGGCCTCCGGGAGATGCCAATGGCACCAGGAAGTACCAGCCCAGCACCGACGTCTCCGCGGAGAGCGCGAGAACGTTGAAGACGCCCATGCCCGGCGAGTATCAGGATACGGAAGAGAACTGAGTTGAATATCGGATAAGTGATTGGCTAAAATCGTATTTTTCGCCAATCGAATGGGCGCAAACTGCGTGACACCGATATGTACGACTTCATTGATGGACGACACCCCTGAAATGCTGGACATTTTTATTGTTGGACGCCACCTGCTCATAAAGACTGCTACACTAGAAGCACTAATGGACACGTGCGAGCTGCCGCGTTCAGTATGGGCGTGAACGGCGGTCAGGTCGGTCTCGGAAGTCACGGTCTCCTCCTCCGCCATATCGACTGTGCCCACCACCTCGGCCACCACCGCCATATCTATCGCCTCCTCCATAACGTCCACCAGAACCGCCGCGACGACCACCTCCGCCGCCTCCGCCGTGCCATCCTCCTACAGGAGGCTCCGGCTTGCCAGCAAGCTCCACCTTAATGGTCTTGCCACGGATATCCGCTCCTGTGCAGCAGAAACAGCAGTAAAGGCGTCAATAAGCACGTGTAAATAATCTGCAAATGTCGTGACGCACCGTTAAAGAATTCTGGAGCTGTGCGAGCCGCGTTTGAGTCTTCGAACGTGAGAACGGCATCGCCCTTGGGTTGTCCGTCAGTGTCCGTGTAGATCTTGATCTTGAACGGCCACTGGTCCTTGAAACCGCGCTTCTGCTTTTCGCGGGCGACAACGCCGATAGCGCCGAACATTTCTTGCAGCTCGTCGCTCGTGACGTCCGCGGGCAGGTTCGAGATGTAGATTCGGGCCCACGTGGGGTCGGCCAGTGCCTCCTTCGCCGGATCCCACGCACCGGAAGCCTTAGGCTGGCTCTCTTCCTGCTCTGATGTTCCCGTCGTTGAGTCTCGGCTGCTGCCAGTGAGCTCATTGCGGCGCGGTGCGTCCATGTCCGAACGTCCGCGGTCTCGAGACCTATCACGTGCGCCGTCGCGTCCGTCACGCCGGTATGAGTCTCGCTCACGTGGCCTGTCACGAGACCGATCACCGCCGTATCTGCCGGACGAGGAACCGCCCCGGCGGTCATCGCGCTCTCGATAGCTCATGGTCGTATCTGCTAATGCGGGGCTTGAGTGAATAATACGTGGTCCACACGCTGTGGTGTGAATTAGGTGTAGGTTCGATTACGTCGCTAAAAATATCGACCAATGCAGTCACGGTAATCATCCAGTTTCAACCAATGTACGGGCTTCATTCGAGCCAGACTGGATATTGGGAAGCCATGGGCTTCTGATGCAAAGGGACAATCACAACGGCGAAACCCCCGTCGCCTATTGTTAGCGGCATCGGCATCGAGAGGAAGTCGGCACTGCGTCGACATACGCCATAGGAGGAAGGCAACTTCAGCGCAAACAGACCCTGGAGCGAGACATCGCCACTATGGACGAGAAGTCGAGGAAACCCGAGGGTGCGTCGCTGCTGGAGCCTCATTTTTTACTGTCCCATTAACCATGTCGCACTGTGTTTTAAACCGTTTTAGACACGCCCTTTAAGCAGCAGAAGCTCAAGGCCTGGCAGCCGATCCTCACGCCCAACTGGGTCATCGGCACCTTCGCCGTCGTAGGCCTCATCTTCATCCCCATCGGCATTGTGCTGCATACCGAGTCGGACAATGTACGTCTCTGCCGCTCCGTGTATCACTATCGTGGTTTAATCATTAAAATTTACATGCAGGTGGTAGAATACTCGATTCAGTATGACGGAGAGGACCTGACGTCGTCGTCCAACATCGTGGATCAAGGCAGCGGCTGCTATCTGAGTGACGAGAGCGAGGGCGATTCGTTTGACGTGGAGGAACATGGCTGTAGGATCACGTTTAAGATTGAGAAGGAGATGAAGGCGCCCGTGTACTTGTACTATCAGCTCGACAACTTCTACCAGAACCACCGTCGTTACGTGCAGAGTCGCAGTGACGCACAGCTTCGTGGAGATGCCACAGCTAGTACAAGCGATTGCTCACCGCTTTCTACGACCGGTACAGGTGTGTCCAAGTACAACTCGACAGCGGAGACAGCGATCGGTAACAATGAGACCGACTACACATTGATGCCGTGCGGTCTGATTGCCAACAGTCTGTTTAACGACATTTTCTGGGTCAACAAGCTCGTGAACAACGGTAGAACGTACTACCAGAACGACACGTACGAGGGCAAGACACTGGTGAACCTTGTGGATCAGACCGGTATCGCCTGGAAGTCGGATGTGGAGACCAAATTCAAGAACATCGACCTGGATGATCTTTCGGACGCTGATGACACGATGCTACTCTGGCAGAACCCGCGTTACCGCTACATTATCCCCATGCATGAGGGCCAGGAGCCTATTACCAACAAGACAGCATGGACGACGAATGCCCCTGCTTACGGTGTACAGGACGAGCACTTTATTGTGTGGATGCGTACGGCTGGTCTGCCGAGCTTCCGTAAACTTTACGGTCGCATTGACACCGATCTGGCGGAGGGTACGGAGCTCGAGTTCCTCGTCTCCAGCAGTAAGTTTTTGTATTTATTTTTGGTGTTTTAAACTGTATTTAACGCTGTTTTGTACGTTGCTGCTAGACTTTGTGGTAAGCACGTTCGAAGGAAAGAAATCCATCGTGATCTCGACGACGTCATGGTTTGGTGGCCGGAACCCGTTCCTCGGCATCGCGTACATCATCGTGGGTGCGCTCTGCATGGTGCTGGCCATCCTATTCTTCGCCAAGCACAAGCTGAGTCCACGTAAGCTGGGCGACACGCGATACCTGGTGTGGAAGAACAACCATTAAGCAGACAGGTCAGCAAGGTGTCCAGGCATATCGGCGACGAGGCTCTCGGGACTAGTGAACGAGTTGTAACGAGTTTGACAGCATCAAGAAAGAACCCGGCATTGTATTCTTTTTTTTCTTTTAGTTAGCAGAGGCGTCATTTAAGTTGCGAATGAACACTGAGGTCGCTTATGCTTTACTTAGTACCGATGTCTTGTGAGTCATATAGGTCATAGCTTCCATATCGGAAGATCCGAATCGTCATACCTAGGTAGCGATGCTCGCAAGTCGCTATGAACTGCTAGAAAAGATCGGGAACGGGGCCTTTGGAGAAGTGCATCGCGCTAGAGACTTGGCCTCAGGCGAGATTCGAGCCATCAAGCGGCTGCGAGTGAAAGACGACGGTCAGCTTTCTGTCGTACCGGCTGCGCAGTTCCAGGAGATCGAAACGATGCGCCAGCTTCAGCATCCCAATGTACGATTCATCCTTTCTCCTGACACGCGTGTTTGGCTCATAGCCTTGTCGCGGTAGATCATCAAGCTGCTGGACGTAGTGCCTGATGGCAGCTACATTGCTCTAGTGCTCGAGTATATGCCTACCGACCTCCTCAGTATCGTGCGAAGTCGGGAAGAACCACTGCGTCCAGCTGACGTCCGTGGGCTTCTGCGGATGTTGCTGCATGGTGTCGCTTGTTGTCACGAGCACAATATATTGCACCGAGATCTAAAGCCAGGGAACTTGCTGCTAAGTGCTGATGGAGTGCTTAAACTTAGTGACTTCGGTCTCGCCACGGTATTCGTGGGACAGCGAGGACGCTCGTATTCTCATCAAGTAGCCACACGTTGGTATCGTGCGCCAGAGTTGCTATTCGGCTCACGACATTATGATACAGCGGTGGATATGTGGTCTGTGGGCACAGTATTCGCCGAGCTACTACGCCCCACCCCGTTATTTGCAGGACAGAACGACCTCGACCAGATCTTCCGAGTTATCCAGGTGCTAGGTGACATCGAGAAGCAGTGGCCAGAAGTACGCGAGCTTCCAGACTTCGACAAAGTGTCGTTTCCAGCATACGAGCCTCTGCCTCTCTGTAAACTCTTCCCTGATGCTGAAGCTTCAGCAGTGGATATATTGTCCAAACTGCTCGACCTTGATCCGAGTAAAAGACTGTCAGCACGGAAGGTATCAAGAGCCGAAGATTTTTACAAGATGCTTCTTTCTAACACGACGTGTTATCTTACAGGCCCTTAAACACGATTTCTTCTTCGAAGGACCTGTTTCCTTAAGCTTTTCACCTGCAGACAAACCGGATATGCAACAAGATACCGAAGAGTGCGACGATTTCCTTGCTTCGCTGGGCAAACCTCTGCGTTTCACATGAAATTCGCAGTTACGTTTTGATTTTCACGAGACATTTACCGTAATTATTGACTGGTGTACTGTGCAGCTTCAGTGAACCGCTTCATCCACGTTTCACGACCAACACTGGCCGGTGCGCGGAAGCGGAGTTTTTGGTGACCCGCTTCAGGAGGAATCAGCTTGATCTTAAGTTCATCTGTACGACTCCGCACGACACTGTAGCCGCTGATGCTAATTGGACGCTCGAAAGGAGGCCCACGCTCTTCATACCCACTCTTTGACTTGTAGCACGTGAGCGTTGCATGTTTAAGTACGTAGAAGTATTGTCGCCAGCGTGATGAGAAAACGTGACCCTTCTCGTAGCGCTCCAGGTAGCCCGACACCACACGACCTTTATCTGCCACCTTATCCACGGTGTCGATAGTGCGTCTCGTGGCCTGCATAGTGCTTTGGTAGAGAGCTTGTTGTTCAGCTAATGCGCTTGCGATCTGAGTCTCAGTACTGCGAATTGCGCCCTGTAGAGAGCTCACCTGCTCTGCATGAGTCTGCTCGATCTGTGCCACAGCCTCGCTCTCTTGACGTCCCCACTCGGCGTTCGCCTTTGTGATATGCTTGACTTGACTCTCCTTATCGTCGAGAGAATCCTCCAGTTCTGCAATGCGATGCTCTTTCTCGTCACAAGCTGCCGAAAAGCGGTCATACTCTTGCTGCGTCAAGTACAACAATTGGCTGCGGACAGGGCCATTCAGGAACCCTGCAAGAGCAGTAGCAGCCTGAGGCCCACGCGCGACGAAGTTGTATTGAGACACCATCGCCTCGAGGTTGTTCTTGTACGTCAACAACTCCAGCGGCACTCGTGTCAGCGCGACGGGTGCGTTTCCACTCTTCTTATCGACCAACATGATCGAAGAAACAGCTCGACCTCGTAGTTGTTGCTGTTGTTGAGCCTCGGTATCAGTCTCGTTCTTGCTGAGTACCACAGAGTGGAGATAACGCAGCAACTCACCACAGAAAATAGCCGAGGATACTTCATTCGCGCGCTCAAAACGTCTTCGCACGCGACCCAACTTCGCCCACAAGTTCTTCTTTCCAACATGGAAGTCCAGTGAGCAGACGAGCTCGGGCCATGACGGTGGCGGGCCTCGTAGATCCACTAGGAATGGCTTCAGCAACGCATTCACCTCTTCCAGGCCCTCAGCATGCACAATATCCAGCACAGCAGTATTAACGGGCATAGCTTCACTAGGTGTGTTCAGGTATTCCATCGGCACCGTGTACCGCGTGATGGGAGCGGTGCATCGTGCTAGAAGGTAGTCAGGTGTCTGTGAAGTATTCTCTTGGTGTAAGTCAGCCTCCGCTGCTTCTGCATCCTCTAGGATACCACCAAGCTCTCCGTTTTCACCTTGACTGGTTGTTTGTCCTCCACTTCTAATCGAGGTACTCCATCGGTTCGTGGGGAAACGTGAGAGCTGTTTGCTGAGAGCACGGCCGGCTCTATTCTTCAAGAAGCTGAAGAGGCCTGTGTTCAGTGGTGCTTGAGTGTTAGATGTGATTGCACTGCCCCCTCCTTCTCGATCAGACACTTGCTGCTTCTTTAAATTGCCAAACTCATCGAAAACCGAGTAATCTCCCTGTCCAGCATCCACGACAGCCGAGTGTTGATTGCTCTGCGACTGGTTCGCTTTAAGTTTCCGCTCTGTGACATCCACCAGATACTCTGCAGTGATAGGAGCTCGTTCATATACGGCCAGTCGAGCGTGCATCAGGTCGCAATATGACTTGAACGCCCGTTGCACCAGTTGCTGCCAATGCGCAGCGAGTACATTCGTCACTACACGCTGCAGCACCACAGGGACGCCGTCTGGAGCTGCCATTGCATGTGTCAACGATCGAATTAGTCGCGCTAGTAGTGACCCGTTCAAATAGCGACCAAAGAAGGATTTGCACTCCAATCGATCGGCCACGTGCGTCAGCAGCTTGGGCGACGTGTGCGGGTCCTCAGGGCCCTGAAACGAGTTCGATTTGAGCACCACGCAGTCTCTCGTAGGAACCAGAGCACTCAACAGAAGCTGAGCGTCCGTGGAGCCCGAGGCTAGCTGCTGCTCGAAGTAGGTCGAGACTGAGTCGCACCCATTCATATCCTTGATCTTGAGGTCGATGGCTCCCCACGTGAAGCGCGGCACCAGTTCCTTAAGCAGCGCCGCGTTTCTATCTGCATCAACTACCGTTTCTCCTACTTGTAGCTGTGTAAAGGTTGACAGGAACGGCAACGCCGCCTGGAAACTGGAGCTGGATATGGGCCCGGTTTTGGCTACTACCACGTGCGAGCTCAATACGAGTAGCAGCGAGCCCCAAAACGGCTCGTCGGCCAGTAATACGCCACGCAGCACCAGTAGCAGCACACTGGAGTCCTGTTCGGGCACGGAGACAGCACTGGAGCTTAGGAAAAGGCCGCGCTCGGCTGTGGCATCCTTCTCTTCTTCCGGCACGTAGAGCACGCCAACGAGCGCCACTTTTCGTGACGAAATCTTGGCTCCATGGAGAATGTCCACGCCAGCATCATGGAGGCGAAGGCCCCGGTCATTAGATCCCTCAGAGCTCGTACACAACGGCACCAAGTTCGTTCCGCTCAACGACGCCGCCATTTGGATTGACCAGTCGTAAAAGTGAAGCATCCGAAATCAAATCACATCTGTAAAATTCGCAATTAAGAGCTAAAGACAAAAGCTCACGAAAATTGTCTACAAAAAATCGCAGCCATGACTTTAAATAACCGGTCGCTAAAATAAATGACAAGCGGCACAATAAATTGTGCCTAACCGTTTTCATGAAGACTATTTTGATTTGACTTACAATTACGAATTCGCCTGCTTCTTGAAAGCTCAAGGCTTGTGTCTCATCCCGTCACGCCTGTTCGTACTGATATGGCGTACTCGTTCGGTGCTATCCTCGCTTATAGCAGGCACTCAAACCACTTGACAGGCTTTTGCGAGTTCACGATGAGGGCGTCACCGTTCCGGAAGGCTGTGTCGTCGTGGTTAAGCCCGGTCACGTAGAAGGTATCGGCGTAGTTGTTTCCAGACTTTGAAGTGGAAAGACCTCCAGCGCAGCTCTGGTACTCGACGACACCATCGTTTTCGCTCGATTTGTGAGGGATGACGGCCCCTGCCAATTTGTACACCGCCTGGTACAGTGACAACAAACCCGAGTAATTGTTACTGCACATCGCAGCGTCGACGTTTGACCGGAAAGCAGACTGAGCCGCTACATACGCTGAGTTCAGAGCTGAGGTGCTGTGCGCCTCGTTCTGATACGCCATCCCGAGGACAGCGTTATTGGCAGGACACTGGCCGATGAGGTTGGCTACAGCCTGAAGGAAACCATTGCTTCCGCTACAAGCGTTCTGCAGGTAGTCGGAGCCCATACTACCAGTCATCGGAGCACTCACACTCACCCACGTGCTACTAGAGGCCAAACAGCATCGGCCATTGGCCAACGCGCCGCCCATCATTAGACCACCCATGGAGTGCGTCACGATAATTGTGTCCGCGATCGTCTTCGATGACGAACTGCTTGTACTGCTCACAGAGATGGCGAAGTTGCATACTTTCTGTTGTAATGTGGCATCTGTCCACGTATAGTCGACGGTATTAAGGACGGCGTATCTAATAGAGGTGCAACACGGTGCACTATCCGAGAGATCACCAAAGTAATCGGAGGTGGTTTGCAGCGTTGTATCCTCGGTGTCGGAGCCCAAACCATGGAAGAAGATGCACGGGCGTCGAGTTGAC
>NW_003303729.1:553757-556023 GCF_000142945.1 Phytophthora infestans T30-4
CCATCGTAGAGCACGGAGGTGTTTTCAGAGGACACGACGGGGTTGGCGAAGACATAGAACTGCGTCTGTCTGTAGACGTTCATGGTGGGTCGCTTGAGCGTGAATCGGAGTCGTAGAGAGGGTGCGTCGGCAAGAGTTGCAAGTCGACGATGATTCGATTCGACTTGTTGGTTGGCGGATGTCATCATGGTTGTCGGTGCGAACAGCGCAATAAGAGCGAAGGCGAGGAATCGATGCGGAGACTTGAGGGCCCACATGATGGAGTGGAGGGGTAAGGTGGCGAAGAAGTGTGGTGCGTAGTTGTTTGGAACGAGGGGAAATGGAAAGTGAGATCAGTGATGACTGGAATCCTTGGTAGAAGCTGTAGACTAGAGCACAAAGTAACTAACGACTTGGACGCTATGATTTAGCTTTGGACTTGTCGCTTTCCCCATTGAGATGGGTTCTCGCAGCTGCAGTGATTGAATCGCAAAGAAGCACAGAGGTGGAGATTGAAGCAACATACGGCGGCTTCCTGACACATCCAGGAAGGCGGAGATGAAAAGTGTCCTGGGCCAGGACACTTTTCATAATTTTCCAGGACCCTGGCAACGGTAGAGGTCATTCCATCAACAGTCCAGCGGGCCAGTGGCCCGCTGGGTGTGACCCGTGGCCACGCACTTCAAGGCGTGATAGGAGTGGGATCAACAGATCATCCAGGAAGACCCTCTCGCCAACTTCGAAGTGATGGGCAGATGCTCGAACACCGACAAAGCTGGACTGCCCCGCTATTAATAAGTTAGCCTGCTTACTCGGAATTGAACCTGCCACTAAGCTCCGTCGTGACAATCACCGTCGATTTCGCTGGCATCAAACTCGTTTCCGAGTGAAAGATGATCTAAATCTGTTGAAGCTGTCGCCTTTCATCTAGTGTGGTTCATGTTGGGAGGGGGGGGGGGTCCGTGCCTATCATTGAAGTTTCCGCAAAACTTCGCTTCAAGTGATCTATTTAGCCCACCGATAATGTTTCACCCGAGTCGTGGCAATGCCATACATGCCACTGGCATGTATTCACTCGTAACAAATGAAGGCGACGCCTTCCGGATGATGCGATTGTATCCTAACTATGGCTATCTTGTACAGATCCTTCCAGCAATGAGTATTCTTGCTTCTTACCAGCACAGCAGACACTCGAACCACTTGACGGCTTCTGCGAATTCATGATGGAGGAGCCACTGTTTCTTAAGGTGATCCCGGACAAGTAAAAGTGTTATCTTAAGTTGTACCAAACTTGGACGTGGAGAGCGCCATGATACTCGACAACGCAATGTTTGGGTGGAATGACAGACCCTGCAAGCCAGTACTCCGCTTGGTAAACTTATAATAAGCTGGGATCGTTATTACTACGTACTAAAGTACTGCAGTGTGCAGTGTACCGACATCACGAGCTGTTTTATTTCAAGAGTGATGAAGTGTTTGTAATGTGCATTAGAGTTATCCGCGAATACGCTTCGACGACGAGTGGCATTAGGGTCACAGAATTTGAATGACAAAAAAAAAAAAACAGTTTATAAAGTTGAAGTTGCTGAAAGATCTGTAGGTCAATAAAAAAATATCATGTCCAAAACAAGTCATTTTATTGCCGTTAAACAGAAGCTCATTGGAAACACAGAAATTCTCTCGACAAGAAACCACATACAGTAGCTCTCAACTTGAGAGTGACTACAGCTGAAACTGGCTTGACTTTTACTCAGCACTTACAGCAAGCACTCAAACCACTTCACCGGCTTCTGAGAGTTCACCACCAACGCGTCTCCGTGGCGGAAAGCTGTGTCGGCATGGTTGAGACCTGTCACGTAGAACGTATCGGCATAATTGTTACCGAACTTGGACGTGGATAGGCCCCCAGCACAGCTCTTGTACTCGACGATTCCGTCATTCTGAGACGACTTGTGAGGAATCAAAGAGCCCCCCAGTTTGTACACAATTTGATCCGTTGAAAGCAGACCCGAGTGGCCATTGCTGCACATCGCGGCATCGACATTTGAGCGGAAAGCAGACTGAGCCGCGACATACGCCGAGTTCAGAGCTGAGGAGCTGCGCGCCTCGTTTTGATACGCCATCCCGAGGACAGCGTTACTGGCAGGACACTGGCCGATGAGGTTGGCTACAGCCTGAAGGAAACCATTGCTTCCACTGCAAGCGTTCTGCAGGTAGTCGGAGCCCATACTACCAGTCATCGGAGCACTCACACTCACCCAAGTGGTACTAGAGGCCAAACTGCATC
>NW_003303729.1:558285-655810 GCF_000142945.1 Phytophthora infestans T30-4
CGTGGGCATGCATCTAGCGTTTCTAAGTTGTCGCTGGAACTTCGGGAGATCTGTAGATTAGATCTTCATTGTTGGGGACTTTTGGAGCCCTCGGTACACTAGATTTCAGCCACGGCACCTTCGCCCAGATTCCAGGTGTAAAACCTATAAATTGTGCTGGACACAAATTATTAATTTTGGAGACTTACCGTAAAATAAACCTCCTCCCTATTTTCTGTAACCCCTGGAAATTATCAGATTTCCTCTGCGGAACCAAGGCCGGTAACGAGGTTGCTGAAACGCATTCTGACCAATGGTCCAATGGTCCAATGGTCAGAATGCGTTTCAGTAGCCTCGTTGCCGGTGCCTCAGTGACCAAGACGAAGAAAGTAGCCTTTCCGGCGACGAAGCCAGTAGCCTTTCCGACGACCTCCTTCAACATAACTCGCCCAACTTGCTCAAAATTTTGGGGGAGGGGGTTATTAAAGAGGGGGCCACTTTTTTTTTTTTAAGGTTTTACAGTATATCAGCTGAAAGCGCTGTGGGATCTCACTTCGACTTTTCTCCTGGAAAGCAACGCGCCTGTTCTGTAACAATTAACCTTTGCGTCATGTGGCCTTCGACTCCTTCCCTTCTTGCTCTGGGGCTGCTGGCGACTCTTGCAATTGCAGTCGCCGCAGTCTCGCCAACCACCCTGACTGACGCACGATCTCTGCAACTTCACTTTACGCTCAAGCGATCTTCCATGGAGATATTTGGCCACCTCGAGTTTGACGTCTTTGCCAGCCCTGTTGTATCCGCTGGCAATTCCGCTGTTCGGTACGACGGCTACGCCAACTTCAAAGAAGGTACAACCAATCACACAATTGTGATGGTGGACGGCATTGCTTACTTCGTGACGCCGACCGCCGATGGGACGGAGACTGCGGAGTGTTCGTCTTCAAGTTCGCTCGCTTTACTCAACTACATCATTCCAGCACTAAACGGAGCAACTGCCATTTCTAGTGCGACGGTCGAAGATAAGAAAATAAACTGTTCAAGCGGAGATCTGCTCAAGCTCACCCTGGGTGACGCTATATTCGTTCTTTGCGCATCGGGCCCTGCCGGTTTTATCGTCTACGGAAGTGACCTGGACATCGAAGTCACGTACCTGGATAGTCCGGTATCCATTTCGGCACCTAAACTTAGCGAAGATGCAGCCCGTTCCTGTGAAACGATAGTAATGCCTTCATCGGTATCAGCGACAACACTAGCCTTGCTTACAGGCGAGCCCGTATCAAAGAACTGGAACACGCAAGGCCTTGCCCGTTTTCTGGGCAACTACTTTAGTTATGCACGCTAAATACTCTTGTACTAATATTACGTAGTTAATTTCGCTAGAAATAATTTTCAAATTTCTTTGAAGATCTGAATAAATGACGAATATTAGCGATGGATGATCCCATATACTAGTTCACGTAAAATTACGAAGGGTAGCGCTGTAGCTACAGATCGAGGGTTTCATCAAAAGCTAGTTTTTACTGCTCTAATATTACTAGAAAATGACTTGTATTACCAGGAAGAAGGTCTAAGAAGAAATCCTATTAACCCTTCTAGCCCCTCTGTTTATGCTGTATTATACAGCAAAAGGAATAAGCTTTCCTATAGTACATGTATGACGGCGTACCTGTGAAATTTATCTGTTTGTAGCCCCCTTCTAGCAATCGAGCCGGATTCTAGTACAATTTATGATGCTGCCAGTGAATGCAAGAGTCCTGGCTAGATCGATGGATACACCTTTGTGCAAAATCGTGAAAAATGTCTGTAGCACTCGTTACCCTTTCATACTCGATGTACGGAAGTCGTCTTGGCGATTCGCGCCAAAACTGGTGGCGTGGAGAGCGCTGCATCTACTCCGCTTTCCGCGGAGGAAACGTTTGCCCATTTGTCAAGCAAAGACTTGAGTAAACAACAAATGGGCAAAATTTCCTCCAAATTAGATCAGAAGTGAGCTACTCGTCATCTACGTCCTGCAGCTTTCTTTTCCTGAATCTAATTTTCTTTCTCATGTCCGGCGGGATGATGGTGCCATTCTTCCAGGTGATATGCCATGTCTGATGGCACGTGTCGGTGCTGCCTCGCTCCTCTCTGCGAACCTTGTTGCAGAGAGCCACGCGACCCCCAAAGGTAAGCGAGCATTCTTCACAAGAGTACGGCGTCTCGAAGCTGTGATGTTTTTATTGTCGGAATAGGCCGAACATACTTTGCATAAATACTGACGGACTTTGTTCTTGTAGGTTTCCGCATTTTTTGTCAGCACGTGCGGTTGTCCTGCCAGTGGGGTCGAAAGTAAGTTTTGGGCGTGCATGCTGCCTTGAAATCCACCTTTTGCTGCGCAAGCAGCTCCACGTGTAGCCGCGCCAAATCGTCAGCATGGGTGGGAACAGGTTTGCCTTGCTTTTTCATCACTAACTAGTGGATAATGAACTCATTGACTAATGCCATGTCAACGATACCGAAACACAGGTTCTTGTAGTAGGATCGATGGCGCAGTGCTTTCTGGATAGAATAGCGGTGAAGTCGCAGCTGATCGTGTTGGTCTACTCCTCCCATGCCTTTGTTGTAGATACGAACCAGCTCGGGGCACGCAACTTCAAGAGAGACGCCATCCCCCTAACGCTTTCGCTGAACAATAACCCGTCTCGTGCTGCATCCCGTTGCCATGAAGTTGACGATCTTTGAATCCTTCCAGCTAGCGGCGATTAACCCTGGGATCCGTGGATTATACGCGACACGGTACGCTCCGCGCTCAATTTTGTTTGCAGGTTGCTGAGGTTGCAACTGCTTTTGCTTTTTCTTACTGGGGAACTGGATCCGCTCGCTCCAGCCTTTCCGATTCACGCGTGTTGTACCTACTGTGTAGATTCCCATTCTCAGAAGGCGTTCGGCTAGCTGCACGCAGGTGTAGTAGTTGTCGGTGACGACTAGGCGCTTTCCAGGCTGCCCTCGCAACGCTTTGGTCAAGTTGCGGATCACCGCTTTCGAAATAGCTGACTCGGTGTCTTCTTTCCCGCGATAGATCTCTATTCTGTATGATTCACCATAAACACACAGCATTAGATACCATCCGCGCTCTGCTGTAGGCTACATCATAAGACGACTTACCGAAAACAGTATGCTGTATCAGAACAGCAAACCATGTAAAACTTGGTTCCCCACTTCGTTGGTTTGTCCTTCATGTAGATTCGCATCGGGTTGTATTGATGCCTGCTGCCAATCATCCCTTCATCGAAGGAAAGCGTGGAACCCATTCGGTATCCGTTTCGAAAGGTCTTCTCAATCATCTGGAGGACAGGACGCAATTTCCAAGCTTTGTCTTTCTTACGCCGGTCGTTCGCATTGTCATTGAAGTGTAGATAGCGCGTGATCTCCTCAAATCGCTTGCGAGTCATGAATTTGCCGAACGTGCCTCGTGGAATTGCCCCATTCTCAGACGTCGACCAGTGATCTCCTAGTGAACGCCGGTGGGCGCACAGTGCACGAGCTATAAGCAGTGCAATGTAGTGAACTATCTCGTGAGCTTGAAAGGGTTTCACCTTGCTCAAAGTGTCTTTGATATCCGATAACGACTGGACTCGACTATCTGGGTGTGTAAGTTGCCACTGTTGCTGACGGCGTTGCTTCTGGATAGCGACTTCATCTACCACACTCGCACGATATCGATTGGATTCCTCAGCAATTTTGGTCCACATCAACTTCGGCATGAAGTAGTAAACATGGCAAGAGGTGACTCCGCATACGTTCGCGCAGACTCCGTTGGACCCCACCGGCCATTGTACAGATCCGATGCACCATCTACTTGCAGGTCTCCACTGTGGTCTTGATCGTATACAACTCACGCAGAAGAAACCGGCCTTCAATTCCGCGTCACGGAAGAAAATCAGGATTGGCATTGTAATTTTTCTCGAAGGGGACCAGTCATCATCAGCAACATCTTCGAGAATTCGGCGTCATCTAATCCGTCATCGTTGTCGCTGAGGGCATCCTCGGCGGCATTACTTACCAAGTCCACTTCCGTGTCCATTACTTCGTGAACATAATCTTCCGTATCAATATCATCAGACTTGTCGCTCTCCGAGTCCGAGTCACAGAGATTGGGATCGGCTGCATCCGCATTTTGAGCCATTCACACTTGGACAAAGCGGAAATGAATCCATTCGAATCGTGCATGTTGAACTCTGCAACGTCATCAAATTCGGGTTCCTCACCTTTTTCCCCTTCCTCTACTGCAGCATGACCTTCTGCTGTATCAAGATGCAGAGGCAGCGTCATCGTGTTTTCTTTTGCTATATCAGACAGGATAACGCTTGAAACTTGTGCTGTAGAAGCCAGAGTAACAGGACGCACAGTCAGAGCTTGTACTGTAGCATCCCGAGTAGCCACACTTGCAGTCCGAACTTGTGCTGTAGCCGGTCGAGCAGCTGCGGTCGAGGGCCGAGCTTGTACTGTATTAGCCGAAGCAACTGGACTCGAAGCCCGAGCTTGAGTTGTACTGGCTACAGTGGTTGCCGTCGCCGTAGAGGTCGTCGTAGCTGGCACGCTCTCTTTAGCAGGCAGGGTAGTCGCTGGTGCTGTCTCCCTTTCGACGCGATCAGTTGCGGCAGAAGTGGACCTATTATCGCACGCTCCGCTGTCTGCAGGCGGTGCCGTCAATGCTGTCGACGAAGGGGACGGAGGAATAGTTCCAGCGATGACACTATACTCTAACCAGCCACGCTGTCGAGCAAACTCCAGTAGCGCTTTCTCGCCTGAGGGGACAAAACGGTTAGTAACGTTGTTGTAATCGATGCAAACTAGTGGTGCGAGCTGTACGGGTGAAGTAGTCGACGCCATCCTTTCCTTTCACGCTTCTTCCCGGGCGATCGTAGCGGTGGTCACTTCTAAGGCCGATGGAGGGCTTCGGTGTCCACCCTTGCTTGCAAAGCTCTCGCCGGAGCTGCTTGAACGTTTCTTACATGCCGTTCGACTTGGGCGGAGCGGGGCGGAGGGAGACCGAGATTTCAAATGTAGTGGGGAGGGAGCGGGATAGCGCGATCGACACAAACCTCTATCCACCCGATAGCATCCGTAGACGGGCTCCTCTAACCCCAGATCAGTAGCGACGTGCGAGAAACCAGTCACCGTTATGATTTGCAACCGACCAATACAAATTTCAGTATGCGAAAAAGTTTGATGTTTCATTGTTCGCTGCATATTAAAACCTCTTATAATACTTATGCTATATTATACAGCATACGGGACTAGAACGGTTCAAGCGATATACACACAATCCTCATTGATGTGGAATCCCAAATAGTGATATCCATCTAATTAACGAGGCTCGAGTGGACCGATAGAATACAAACCCACGTGTTCAATGTCTTGTGACGCAGCTGCTCAGGCCCAGTCGAGCGTGCACTCAGACGCGCCTTTGACAATTTTTTCGTCCGTAGTCGTGCTGAGCTACATTGACCATTACGAGCAGTGCTCGAGTGCATGCGCACTTATAAGCTGTTTGTCAGCTAAGACAAGTGCTTTTTTTGGTGCGGAGGATACCCCATTTCTCGGACGCTTTATTGGGAAGCGTGGCTTGCGGGCAGATCCTGCCAAAGTCAAGGACATCGTAGACTGGCCGGTTTTCAATAACCAAAAGGACTTACGCGAGTGGCTTGGCTTAGCCATTACTTGCATAAGTTCAGCGCATATTTCGCGGAGACAGCTCGGACATTGTCGAATCTCCTTACGAAAGATACACCGTGGTGCTGGGACGTCGGCACGACGAAGCCTTTGAGGCTGTGAAGGAGAGCCGTCTTCGGGCGCCGGTACTGGAGCCATCGAGTCCAAATCGTCCGTTTAGCGTCGCCTGCAACGCCTCCGATTTGCAATTGGGTGTGCTTCCTACAAACAGACGCCGAAGGGCGCGAGTGCGTGTTCGCGTTTGAGTCTCGCCAGCTTAAAGCTGCTACTTGCCGTGAGCTATTCCCTAGTCAAGCTCAGGTCGGCTCCAAGCCTTTTGTGGTCTTTACTTATCATGCGTCGCTATGCACTGCGGTACCTCTCAGAGAATGGCGAGATGTCACTCATTCTCCGCCGAGTATAACTTCGAGGCGAAGTACAGGTCGGGGCGGGTTAATGTAGTGTTCGACGCGCTTTCGCGCTGGACGGACTACGAGTTAGCCCGACTGACGTTGTCCATACCTGAGCTGATACGCGCAGCGTATGCACAAGATGACAAGTGCGTAGCCCTGCTATGCGCTCTTGGGAGCGAGGAGTTTAAATACGCTAAACAAGAACTGTCCGGGTGCATCGATACACTCTCGATGTGGACTAACTGTGCTGCAGCACTGACCTTAGGGACACTCCTCGGAACACGTAAACTGCGCTGTGGAGGACATCTCCCGAATCGTATGCGCCAACACTCTAGATCACGATGCTCTCACTGGTCAAGTTTGCATTGAATAACGCGGCGCGCGTCGACAAGCTTCACCCCGTTCTATGCGAACAGCTTGACGGTTCCTCGCGTCCCGCTGACGCGAAAACGCAGTGGGTCAGGGCTTAATGGGAGAGGAATAGCCGAACGGCTTGCTGATATCAGGTCTGTTGCGATTCACAAGCAAGTTGATGACTTGACCTAGCGCTATGCGTCAGGTACGCGACGGTATGGCAAAAATACAAGATGTACAGAAGGAGCACCGCTCGAGACAGACGCAATGTGAAAGGTTTTAAAGTTGGTGACCTTATTTTATTAAACACGAAGAGCCTACCTACACACGCAGTGTCTGCGGTCTTCACGACCCTACTGAGCCCTAGGTTTATCAGTTCTTTCAAGGTCATGGGCAAGAAAAGCCTGACGTATAAGCTTAACCTTGCGAAGAAGATGCGGACGCATCTGACCTTCTATGTGAGCTTGCCCAAGCCGTGCCAGGATTCTGCTACGGGGAGCACGGATGCGCTGGCGCTAGGACGAAAGGTGATGAAGCCACATATCGCGGAAATAAGTGCTCGGGATGAAGGAACCAGCGAAGCTAAGCGTGCAGCTGAGCGACGTGACGCTCCAGGTCTGATACCTGCTCATGGATCGCTCGATGAAGCTGAGCTATGACCCGCTCAAAGTCAGCAATCCTGCTGTGAATCTACTCACTGCAGTATCCCGCCGAGACCAACCGCTTAGCGGTGAGCGGGAACGTTCGCGTCATGGATGCACACGTCGATAATCTGTCCCAGCGCAAGTATCCAGCTGAGACTAACCCCCTGCTCTGCTCGACGAGCACGGTGAGCTTCTCTATACCGTGGAACGTCTTGTGACGCGGTGTCGTCGCTAGGATCGTAATCATTAGCGTGTAAAGCGGTGCTCGCAGTTGGACCAGTCAGGAAGTCGACGCTTCGCGGTTGCTGGACAAGGTCCAAGCGACTCGAAAGACGCGTGTTTGTTTCGCACAAACTTGTTTAAAATGCAAGTATCATTTAGAGGGAGCTGAAGCATTGAAGGTGGTGTGTCCCGGACTGAGTCGAGCCTCAGACCTTTGAATTTTGAAGCCGATTCTCTACCGTTATGCTTTGAGAGCGATACCCGTGGTATTTTGTGGTGGAGTAATTCTCGCAAAATCTTGCGATTTAGTTTCACACACCATGCCCCACGGACTACCCAATGACGGAGGAGTACTCTGGGTTGCTGAAGACTCACCTAGTGTACCCGTCGGTGGGGCTGGTTGCACGCTTCTGGTGAACGTGAGGGGAAGCTTGGCCTGGGCTGGTTTCGCCTTGGCGGGACGTAGGATGGTAGGGTTGCGTAGTGTGGGAATTCTCCAGGCTACGTGCCAGGTCGTTTGCCGACCTTCATCGACTTGGGATGTACTTATCACTTTAAGGGAGTTCTTGTTCCCCTCCTTGCTATACCTGACCGCTTCCTATTGCGGGGCGTTGATGGCGAGAGTGAAGATGATCGACCGGTCAAGCTGCAAACTTTAACGACTGACGGGTGTACTCGGTAGAAGTAATTTAATTACTGTGTTGGCCAATTAACTTCCCGCTACAGTCTCTAAGTCTGGTAGCGAAGACATTTGCTGCTGATAAGACACGCTAACGCTGTTAATACTTAAAGTATTTGCGTCCACTACCTTGCATAGCCTATGATCACCAAACCGGCCCTTGAAGGTCAATATCGTACTTACCCGACATAGGTACAAATCAGTCGATCTACTGAGTATATTGCGTATAGAATTGACTGCACCTTATTGATCCGTTCATGTTGATTGCGGATGCGCTCGCTGATGCGCCGTCGTCTCGCGAAGGCCTTTCAACACCCGATCGGGTTGTAACCCATCAATCAGCTTCCAACTTCTTCAGAACCAACGGGTGCTTCACCACAATCGCTCCCTGTACATAAGTCCACAGCACAAATGCTGGACTTCACACACACACGTCTCGCCCGTTCACTCTTCCCCACCAGACCCTATTCCTCATGCCTTTCCGTACGTGCTCACATTCCTCGTTCGCATCTCACCTTTCTAGTAAACATGACTACCTTCCTTGCCATGTTCTTATGCAGACGGTGGCTCCTTCGATACCGCCACTCCTTCCTCCAACGCGTCGTCGCCACCTGCATCCTGTGATATCCCCGTGGCGGTGTCGACTGTCGACCTGGCTGACTCCTTGATGGACCTCACTCGAGTACGCGCTTCTTTACAGGCTCTTGAGCAGGCTGCTGATCACGTGGAGGAGGAGGAAGGGGAGGGAGAGGGGGGGGGGGAGCTGCGGCAAAACCACGAAGCTCCGCACCGCAAAATTGTTGCCGCCCGACGGGCGTGCTGATGATCTAGACCGTCAGCTTGCGGATGCAGTCGACGCTGCGTCGCCATATGTGCTCTTTTGTCAGCACACGAGCGATTTGCACGCCTTAAAAGAACCCAACCAAAGCTACGGATCTGATAATTACTCAGAACACCTAAGATACAGTAGCAGGGTTCAGAGAATTTTGAAGTTCGGAATCTCAGCCCTATTGCTACCGTTGCCACTAAAACCTTGCGGTATGCTTGGTTTTACACTTTTTACTCAACCGAAATGTGAGGATTTTATTTTGAACGAATCATGAGGCTTGCGGAAAACCAAACATTATGATATAATATGGTGCGGAATGCGGAGTAAAACCAGCATAGATGCATGTTTAACATTTTACGGTAGGGCAAGTAGCATACAAAATCCAAGTAAATTTTCGGCACCAATAGGTTTAAATGCGAAAGGCACAGAACCGTGCCTTTTCAGCAAGAACCAACGACAGGTTCTCTTTCTCGAGCAACTATAGGACTGTTGCTATTTTAAAGTGCGAGTCCAAGAAATGAAGTTTCACATTTTGGGTTCAGTAAAATCCGCAAAAGACACGTAGACGTATTATATCGGTATTACTGGATCATACCGAATCCGTCTGAAACGAAGAACTGTTTTAAAGGCGCCAATTGGTTCCTAACCGGGACGTTCATTCAAGACGTGACGATCTGGTTCGTCACCAATCGGACATAACACGTGCGGACCTCGCTGACTCGACGCGCTGCAGGAGCGAGGAGACAACACCCGCTAGGTTGAAGCCTGTCGCCTTCGACACCACGACCTGGAACTCCGCTATGACGAGGCTGTCTCGGACTTTCAGGAGAGGATCGCGACCCTTGAGGCACAGCGGCTTGTCACCACTTCCTTCGGCGTGATCGGTCCTCCGGATGTGGCACAGCGGCTTGTCACCACTTCCTTTGGCGTGATCATTCCTCCAGATGTGGCCCAACACATTGCGGGTCTGGAGGCTTAACTTACGCAGTCGCGCTCTAGCCTACAAACAGTTAGCGGTCAGAAGGCTGCCTTGGACGTCGACCTTCACGAATCCTCCGTCTCTCATTAAGCTGCTCAGAACGAGGTGGATCGACTTTAGGCCGTGATCGCGCGCAAGAGACGCTATTTCAAAGAGCTTCGTCACATAGTCTGAGAGCAGCAGATGGTACGATTGCCGCTAATACCGCAGAGATTACCTATCTACGGGAGCCGGTCGAAACCTAGATCGGATCAAGCGGCTTCTCAGCGTAATCAAGCGAAAGCAGAGCACCCGAAAACCCGTAAGTAAGACATCAGCTCGCTGTCTTTAGTTTCACAAATGCCTTCGTTGTAGTGGATTAAGTTTTCGCAGCTCGGGGACCAATCGATCGCTTGGAGAAACGACTCTACCAAGGGGAGGCTTCGCAGAAGATTCCCGCGACCTGGAGAATGCTCATGCAACACTACGAGTAGAAATAGACAAGCTGGTGGTCGACCGAGATGCTTTGCTCCGCGAGCTCGGCGAGCGACTAGTGTAAGCTGCCAACTTAAAAAAGGATCGGGACCAAGCGCACAAACGCACGACAGACATTGCATCTTTGATTCCTTCTGCGCTAGCTTCCGCATCATCGTCCCCGTCGCCTCTAACTGCAAGCGTCCTCGAGCGTTGAGATCACCGGCAAGAGCTACTTCGCTCACGCGAGCCCGCGAGATCCTCGTTTCACTCGCTCTCTACGGGGACCACGCCGCAACACCAGGCATCGACGAATCCGATCGACGTGTTGTCCACTGCTGCTGCGAGCCAAGTTGCCGTCTCGATGTCGTCTGCTCCTCGGATAGCGACATAGATAAATTTTCGGCAACACCTTCTCAATCCCGATCTACTCGTCGCCGCCCCCGCGCCACGTCCGACTGGCCGTGACTCACACGGTCGGCTCGGTCTTCGGACCCATCCGTGAGTGACGGTCATTCCGGCAGTGTTTCGTCTCACCTTACTGCCTGTGGGTTGAGTTCCAACAGCGACAGCAGCAGCTCCCGCGGCTCAAACCTTACCGTCACTGGTTCAGGCACAGACTCTGGACGTGACGAATCTTCGGAGTCCCCGGATCGTGGCCGGGGCTTTGTTAGCTTGCCAAAGGTCTCGCTTTCGGACACAGATTTCGCATCCCTACCGGCTACTCGTGTACCTCAGACGGACTGGATCCCCGCTTATTGCGATCGCCGCTTCTTCTGGGGTCATGCGATCGCTGCCTGGTCCACGCTAGACGTCCACCAGACGTGTATCTTGGAGATGGACGTGGATATCTTTCCCAGACAGTTCACCAAACCTCTGGAGTGGTTGTTTCGTCTCCGTTGTCCGACACCCTAGCTCCATGAGTAGAGAGCAATATGGTGGACGAGGTTAGCGTGCGCTCCCTGATCGAGTCGGCTCTGTGGGAACTACTCGTCACCGAGGCCTATCCTCTCACGTTTGATGAGGATGAGTGGTTTGGGCATATAGCACATCTTCACTCGGCCGACGATGTGGAGAGCCACAGGGCATACTGGGACGCCACTCATGTCCTTCCAGTTAGCATCGCCAAACGTCGCGCCAGTCAGTACCTGGACGCCTACTACACCGGCCATAAACAGCGGCGATCCCGGGCCATGACCCGGTGGAAATCCTACCTCCAGCAGGTGTTGCTTGGAACAATTTGTGGTATCTGTGACCTCGATCTACTGCTAGAACGTATTTCCTCCATTCCCCCCACAAAGGGTGATGTTGTAGCTTGGTACCCAGGTATTAAAGACGACACCAACCTGGGCGAGCTTCTTCAAACCCTGATTATCACGGACGAGGCTGATCGCTGGCGTAATCACTACCTTGACGTGCCAGCCGACCACCCCGCGCTTGGAATTGCGCGTCTGCCAGACAAGTTCATGCCTGCTTCCCATAGTCGCGTTACGTTTTTCAACTCCAAGCCGTAGTCGCGCTGATTCCCGCGCCAGTACTGCGGGCCCAGTTGACCTAACCAATTCGTGTTCCGCTTTGTCTCTCCAGATAGCTTTGAGGGTTTCTTTCGCTCTCATCACTTGCTTTGGCATGATTCAGCTCCCTGTCGGACCTTTCCGATTGGTCGCTCATCTTCAGTCGGCCTACGGTACTTTATGAATACCACCTCTTCCTTGAAAACAGCCGCCACCCTGCCAGTCCTTCTTCCTTTCTCGCTTCTCCATAGCTGCCAGCCCACTACAGATGCTCCACCACTCATTCTTCAAGCGACTGCATTGCCCGAAACGGTGGCGAGCCGTTCGCCCTTGTTCGAAGTCTCTTAGCAATGCTCCATAGCTGAGGTTTGGTTCGTCAATCGACGAAGGTTCAGCGTAGCCCTTCCAGTATACCACATACTCGCGTAAAGCTCGACCATAGCGCAGTCGTCGACCTGTGTGTACGTCCGCGATCCGATCAGCTTCGAGCTCGTTTTCGCCAGCTCACGCTCCAAGCTTTATTCGGGCAGCGAGCTCTCGTCAGAATCCACGCAGTCTGTCGTGTTGATCGTAAGCGGAGTAATCGGACGGTCCGGATAAGCCTTGACCAGCTTCAGTTTCGTCGCGTGATAAATCGATAATAGTCGGTACTCCGTGCCCGCGGTTTCCAGGCTAGCGGCGTGTTGATCAGCCATCTCTGTCACTCTGAAAGGCCCGTGTCACATGTTTACTAGCCTCCTAGTGCAGTTTTTCTTAACCCTTCCAGTCCCGTATGCTGTACTAAACAGCAGAAGCACTATTGCAGGTTTTAATATGCAGCAAACAACGAAACATCTAAATCGCTCGCATACTGATATTTATATATTGCAAAATTAAGTCGCAAAGATCGCGTATGCGTCGTAAGCTTACATCCGGTTTGTCCCGTCTTCAGCGGCTATTGGACGGATAGAGGTATTTGCTTCGCGCTTTAGTTTCATTTCTTCTTCGGGTAGGAAAGGTTTCATTATGGCGGGCTAGTGCTGACAGCTTTGTCCATTTATGACAAGGGCTTTATTCTACGTTGGCAGTGCACAACACTACATCAAATAAATAGGTGAACTCAGGGGAGCAAAGGAGACACGGTATGGATTGCATAATTTTGATAGTCCGAAACCCAAAACTCCCCCCACGCTAATAAATGAGCATACCGTTTGCGAGGATTTTTTTTTCTATCTATAGTACATCATTAGCTTGCGAGCCAGCTAGTTGATCGAGAACGTAAATATGGTGGCCCAAAAGCAGCCATAGTGTTGGCAGAACCTCGCCTTTAGTTACTGTCTACTAGCCACCACGTAAAGTATGTTTTGGGAGCAGGCACCTGTCTATGAGGATACCGCACAAGCTACTGTCTTAGCAAAGATTATTGGGGTATCTACAGCAAAAGCTTTAGTGGTATTTGGTAGGATACAGCAGAAGCCTTCAGTGATCATACCGGTACTATGCATATTACAGCATAACAAACGGATAAACTTGGTAATGTAAGTAATACTTAATAATGTAATAAGCACCCCATGTCGACGACGTTGCGGTGTCTAAACGTCATGTAATAGCAGCACGAACACTTCCAGTTGTTATCATGCCGATCAAACTAGCGCGAGCCACTGACACAACACGATACCAGCACGCGAAGTATTTGCGCCAAAGCTTCATAAGCGTATATATTCGCCATTACGAGGCATGGTGGGCACCTTTGCAGTATCCATATCCGTCTGCAGTGAGCGCTTCGACAGGATAACTAAGGTGAGGTTTCGATGTAAATCTGCTAGCCTCCGCGGTTGCATTGGCAATAAGATTAAGAATCAACGCCATAGCTGTCGGAAGAAGATATAAGAAGCGCATGCGTACCTTGAAGCGAACGGAGGAAACTTTGCCCAATTGTTGCTGCACAAGCAAATAGATTGCCAAATGGGCAAAAGCTTCCTCCGTAAATCGGGAGTCGTGCGCCCAGTAGCTGTCTGCGTCCTCCGGTACCATTGATTTTGGCGCTTATGGCGCCGGTATCCACCCCTTATCTAATCGTATGTCGAGGGGTAGCGAATACAACAGTCCATTAGCACGACTATACATCATCTGTACCCAATACTCGAACCAATTACGAGCGTGAAATTGGACAATTCATCCTTTTTATCCGGCTCGATTGCTGTTAGAGACTACAACAGATAAATTATGCAGAGGTAGCGACTATACTTTAATCAATTTGTTTATTGTGCTGTATTATGCAGCACAACACGCGAAAATAGAAGGGCTAACACGATCCAAATATAACCATACTCGATCTGCCTTGATATCGAGGGGGCGCACCTCTTCATTGCGCTGGTCTGATCTTGCCGCATTCGCCCCCCGTAGTGCCTCATTGACATGCGTTCGTGCCTGCTGATATTGTCGCTGAATGCGGTAACGCCATCGACGCGGCTCAGCACCTCGACGCCGTGTACTGCCGAGCAGAAGCTTTGCCCCTAGGAAGATCTTGCATCCCAACCATGGATCAAGTAGAATGGCGTCTCCCCACGAATGCGATCATACGCCGTGTTGAGGTCGAACGTCAGGTGCTTCGCGTACTCATATCCAACCCTTCTGATTCGGCGACGCTATCTTCAAGGTTCTGGTTGGCGTCTGCACCATCCATTCAGTCATTCCATTGGCTTGTGGGCGTACGCCATGATGAAACGCTTCCTCTGTCCCACAATACGGCTGACTGCACGGAAGAAATCAGAAATAAAGCCTGGATCCCGATCGTGTCGGATGGCTTCGCTCGCGTCAAACCGACTAAATGCGCACTCTTCATAGTCCTCGACGAGCGTCTGTGCGGTTCTCGACGCGCTTGCCTTGGCTACATACGTATCCCTAGAGCACGCTAACCCATATGAGCAATTTCGTGCTGCCTTTGTACGACTTCGGCAGAGACGGGATGGGGTCCATCGCGATGTACTGAGTTGGGTACGTCGCCTGCAAGTTTTCTGGCGATTCCGCTTGAAGTCGACGAAAAGCAAAAACCAAAAGTATTGAGCCGGCAAGCGCGACGGGGCAACCTTTCCCCTGTCTCACAGTCCACATATCGTCCCACGTAGCGCTGCAAATGCTTGAACAGACCGCGCCAATGAAAGTGCATCGGATGTACTGGTACGTCCTTCCAATGCCCTGGTGTCCTCCTTCTAGGCTTGTGTGGTGCCGATAAAGTACGTCTTGTTGTAGGTCTTCCGGCACTACCATCTTCGCCACTTTATCGCAATCAGCATTATTTCCCTTTAAGAACGGGCATAGAAGAATAGCCCGCTCTCGTCGACTTTATTCATCGGCGATTTTCCACAGGTGCGAGCCTCACCGGCACTCAGTGTCTCCGAGCCACCAGACAGGTACGTCCTGCGATCCGTGATCCACTTCTCTTCATCTTGCGCTTGCCGGATTCAATCTGTTCTCATGGGCTGTATGATGTATGTCTGTAGCACTTCTGAAGTGCTTTCCAGACGCGATCGTGATCGTGTCCCGACCGCTACGCGTACAGTTGGCGTCTCGTCCTTGGGGGACAGCAGCTCCGGCAGTCGGTTGAGGACGATCAGACTTGCTCGGTCGGCCTCCGAGGTAATCACTGGGCTTTCTTGCTGCTATAACTCGTTGCTGGCTAGCCGATCCGCGCTATGACCCCCTTCTCGTTTGACGTACAGGAACTCGTGAGACGGCCACGTCTTTACTTGATCTAGTGCTCGTCGTCGAAGCGGCGTCAGTCCGGGTGCCTTACACTCGATCTCGTTGCGCATTTGACGGATAACCAGGTAGGAATCTCTGCAAATGATCACGCGCATACCGGACAGTAGATAGAAACCTAGAAGCAATCCTTAATATTTCACCTCGTTCACCGTCATATCAGCCTGATACTGCGATTGCGCCGCCATGACGGCCCACTCAGGTAACTTCCACACAACAGCACTACAGGCGCCGGTGTAGTACCACCACTTTTAGCTCGTGCTAATCCATCGAAGCTTACAGCTAACGCTTCTTCGTCTTGCTCGGCAGTAGGTGGGATCAATATGACCGGGTGCCTTGGCTCCTTTTTCGACGCGATCGACGTCAGAATCGAGTCAACATTTTTGTGGGACGTAATACTCGCTGCAAGTGTACTCAATATTTCGTCTTCTCTTAAGCCTTGTGATCATCAGCGTCAACGGTAACAAGATCGCTGCCCAATTGCCCAGTCGACCTTGTAGACCAGATGATCGGAGCAACCACAAAAGCGTCAAGTATCTCGTCCATACCTTGCTCGTCCCTTTTACCATCATCATATGGCAGACATCCAAGATTCGGAGTAGGGCCAACACTTTCTTTTCGACAGTGCCACATTCGTCAGTCTGGACTTCCCGTCCCCCTTGGAGATCCGAAGGTTCCGTACAGCGCGTCATCTAATAGTATTTGGTAGATCTGTGGCGCGTTTTAGCCTAAAGAGCGTACGCAGCTATTCGAACAATCCAAACGGCGCGATGAAGGCGGATATTGTCCGAGCACGTTCGGTCATTTGTACAACCTAGAACCCGTTAGCCATATTCTGTGAGCTGCACCAGAGCACCTTGTCCAGATCTTCAAGTAGATCGTTGACCATCGACATGGGGTACACCATAAGACATGTGAAGCCGCACACAAGGCGATGGTCTATGTATAGTCTGAAATCAACACCATGCTTCTTGATTATCACCACGATTGGAGACGCCCAAGGCGAAGTGGACACTCGAATGATCTTCGCGGCCAGCTAACCCTTGATCAGTTCCGAGATTTTTTTTTCAAAACTGGGGCGCGATCTTGCGAGCTCGTTGGGCCATTGGTGTGGCGTCCCCAACGTCAATATCATAGTAGACACCTCGCGCAGCTGGCGCCAGCGCGTTACCTTTGAGGATCAGCAGCTGCTGGCAACACCAGATGATTTGCCTCAGTCATTCGAAGTCGTCCGATGCACTCTCCCTAGCACCTTCGATTCAAATATTCTCAAGTTGCACCGCTTGTGTCGTCGTATTCACTTCCGGCAGAATAGCCATCTGATTCTCGAGATCTTCGGCAAAGCGATCGCTCCTATACAAATACACACATGCTCGTCTTCGACGCCACGTCCTAGTGCTGCAACCTCCGGCGCCTATGGACGTTTGTCCTCCGCCTGACGGATACTCAGTTGCCGATCGAACTTATTTTGGGTGTTGTCCGGTATACCGTCCGCCATATCTGCTTCGTCAGCATTGACAGCTTTCGCAATCTGTTTTGGTGTCGATTCGGTCAGCGTCCCAAGGACTGCGTTGCTGACCTCCTGAGTTCCCACCATGGCGGCCGTCGCGACCTGGCCGATTCCAATGGGCTGATCAACAGGGCGTCGCACGACTCCCATCAGCTGATTTGTTCTCCGGGCCGTTCGACAAGCGGCCCGGTCGATGCTTTGACGTGTTACTTAATCAGATAGATCGGCTACGTCCGTGGATGTATGGAGCACTAAGTTCGGCCACTCGGCTTATCGCCGCGATCAGACTGAGACAAAACCTTGTCGTCTAGGTACACGATCTCCTGCTGACCATACTCCCAAATGGGCGTGAGCTGGTACACACATCGTACGGTCACCGACATTTGTTATCCACAGGAACTGCCGCTTGTCGGGTCCCGAGAACACACTAGGGATTCACGAATAGCCCACCGTGTCTCCGATGACTTGGATCTCAAAAAAATCTCCTCGAACGCGGCGGTCTCCACGATCTGCATCCGTTCCAGGTCGATCCACCGCAGATAGTTTCTGTTTAGTGACCGACGGCCCAACAGCTGAATGCGAGCTTCATCTGGTAGACGCAGCGTTACGTCGACCAGATCTAGCCGGGTTCCTGCAGGTACCATGAATGTTATGCCAAGGATGGCATCCTGGCCCGACATTTTACCAGCCAAAACATCAAAGCAGTACATCAATGATTCAGCCAGCATAACCTAGACCTTGATACGCCCACCTTTTACCTACACGCCATCTCTAATACCAACGCACTCTTGTTGTTGACTTTCGTCCACACAGCACACAGCCTTACGAGCAAAGGCAGCGTCCAAGATGGACACCTCGGCACTACATCCCACGAGTAGATTCGCCTTTTCATTGTTAATTTTCCTGAGGGCTTGGCTTGCTTAAACCACGTTTTCGGTGCGTGATGCTTCCAGTATCAACACATCTCTCCAGGCAGCAGATCGAGGGCCATGATCATGTCAGCCCTCGCAAACTCATCAGTTTTTCGAAGGCTTGCAACAACAGCGGTATGCTTCCCATGAGTATCCCATGTATTGTCGATCCGGCTCTTCCGCTCACTAACTTCAGGCTGTCTTTAGATGTGTGCATAGAGGCAGAGTTTGTAGCGCGCATGGGTATATTCGCACAGTGTAGACGCCAGATTTGTCGCGATTTAGCACTTCGGTTAGTCGTGCTTTGCACTCGATACTCCGAACCGTACGATTTGTTTGATTATTTTTGCTTAAAGCTCCACCCATGTGTACAGATGAACGTTTTTTGCGTAAAACAGGAGAGCCTCCTCAAACAGGTGCGGCTCCATTCCCGTTCGAGCAGCGCATCTGTCAACCTCTCGGTTCTAGTCGCACACAGAGCTACTTCTTCGTAGCTTGTAAATCTGATAGGTTTCCCTTTATACCTACAACACACATTACCGTTAGAAATATACGACACAATAAACGAAACTCTCATATCTTACCGCTGCAATGCAACCTCAAACTCTTTCCACGATGCGAGTCCGCCGTCAAAGGGGGTAATGTAATCTTGAACGTAGGTTGTGCACGCAAAAATGTTTCTTGACCTCTCTGGGCTGAGACAGGCGGAGATCGCGTGTCCAGGACGGCACCAAATGCACGCACGGTAGAGAGATGGCGGCGCTCGACGACTGTGCAAAGCAGCGGAGCGGAGGTTGCAGCGCAATGTGACGGCGTGGGGCCTACTGATCGAGGCCTGATCGAGGGAGCGAAAGAAGAATGGCTGGCGCTGAACGGTTTGATTTTGTTTTTAAAAATAGAAATACGCATAATACCTTTAATAGGGATAAGACCGGTAAATAGACCTTTGTGCCCAAAAACGAGGTGATCATAGCCACTTCCCTATCGGCTCTCCACTTCCTATCGGACTAACAATTGTCTGGAAAAGAATAAAACCGATTCTTCAAAAAATAAATACCAGTAGAAAGATGACATTGTTACACTAGATATATTTGTGGAGCCATTGGATTTAATCCTTTTACTGACAATGGCTGATCCAAAATTTAATGTTTTCTAGGAGAACGAATTTTAAAATGACTACTATCAAGATGTTCCACTTTACATAGGACTTTACAAAAGTATTAGCGTGCATAACAGACGTCGCAAACGTAATTTTCCGGTTAACCGTACCCGTCCGAAAGCCCTGGTCATCGAGTTTCGGATGGCCATGAGGACCTTTCGGACAACCATGGCTACCCCAAATTAGAGATCGGTTAACCGAAAATTACGTGTGATTTATGTAAAGAATACAAAAAGGTGAAATACCATGTTCTTATTCAATATTTCCGCTTAAAATAAGCTGACACACCGCCTTCTCTCGGTTAAATACGCGAGTCGATCGTAGCGAACAGCGAAATTGCCAGCGGATACAACAGGGTTGGTGAAGACGTCAAACTCGAGGTAGCCATACATTTTCAAGGAAGATCGCCTGAGTGTAAAGTGAATCGTGCGTCGGTCAGGGTGGTAGCCAAGACTGCGGTGGCTGCATTTGCAAGAGTCGCCAGCGGTCGACTCAGCATCATCTTTAAAAATGCACCAATACCGTGTAGTAATAAAACCATTTTGCCTGCGCTCCAGTGGGCAAAAACATTTTTTTTGGCCTCGCGTACCGAAGTGAAGCGATGAATGTGTTATTATAGATTTCATCCTACAATTACCAAGTGACGTACGCCTTGGCTACATAATGAAATTTAAATACTTTTACAACGCGCGACAAAATCTTTCGGACACTTACATTTTTATCGATAGCTTGGCTTCTAGAACGAGTTGAGGCATGATATTTAGATATGTTTAGCCAATCCGATAAGTCTATAGCTGGCATGTGACCCGGAGCTAGAATTCCGAGTATGTCGGTAGGCTGGCATACAAGGAGCTAAAAATTGGGCTGCCACACGATTCTCGGAAATTTTTTTATCTTTTTTTGATTAAGGGCAAGAATGATTGTCCTAAGCGATCATCTAATCAATCTCCTTTCTGACTTCATTTTAGTAAGGTACGCGGACCACCCATCGCTGACAAAAAGTGAGGGAGGATCAACGGCCTCCACGAAGCAAACGTGGGGGTGAGAGAGATCGGTCGCCGCCTCAAGAGGTCGCCGGACGGCGTGAGCTACGTACTGCGCACTGAAGACAAGCGCGCGGCAAAGCCTGGTGGGTCGAAGAGCCTCACCGACCACCAGATTCGGCAGGTCGTACGTGGGGCTGCCACGGAAAACTATTCGGCAGCGCAGCTGAAGGCTACGTATGGGCTAGAATGCTCAGTTCGTACCGTTCAGAGGCTGTTGTCTACGGTTTAAGTTCTAGTCTAATCAAAGATGGACAGAGCGCCCCCACTCACACAGGAGCACATGGATGCACGCTTAGAGCTCGCTGAAAGGCCTTCATTTGCAGCCCAGAAGGAGATTGTTTGCCCTATAATTATTTTTTCTGATGAGAAAAAATTTAATCTAGATGGGCCTGATGGCTATAAACATTATTGGAGGGACCTTAGACGTCCTGCTCGGCGTTCTTTGATGCGCCAAAATGGAGGAGGATCGCTAATGGTGTGGGGCGCGTTTGGCGCTAAGGGTAAGTCGGAATTGGTTGTTCTGGAGGGGCGCCAGAAGTCGTCGAACTACATCTACACGGTGTCTGAGTACATGCTTCCGTTCGCACACGCTAAATGTAATACAGACTTTGTGTACATGCAAGACAATGCGTCTATTCACGCTTCCTACGAATTCATGGGGCTCTTCAAAGAGCAAGGGGTGACGGTGCTCGACTGGCCTGCAAGTTCCCCAGGCCTGAACCCAATCGAGAACGTGTGAGCAATCCCCGCATGAAAGGTGTACAGTAATGGCAAGCAGTATGCGTCTGTACCTGAGCTAACAGCTGCTATGAAGGCTGCATGGGATTCGGTTACGATGGACGAGTTGATGAAGTTGATGGACTCGATGCCATCGCGCTGCTTTGAGGTAGCACGAAAGAACGGTGATAAGACGCATTACTGATTGGTTATCGCTTAGGACACTCATTCTTGCCCTTACTAAAATAAGAAAAAAAAATTGTCCGAAAATCGTGTCGCAGCCCAATTTTTAGTTCCTTGTACTGTATGCCCGCCTACCGACATACTCGGAAATCAAGCTCCGTGTCACATGCTAGCTATAGACCTATTGGATTGTCTAAACATATCAAATAGCACGTCTCAACTCGCTCTAGAAGCCAAGCTATAAATAAAAATGTAAGTGTCCGAAAGATTTGTCGCGCAGTGTATCATATTGTTTATTCGCGATTAAAATATTATAATATGTTTTGTGCCATCGCTTGCTGATCGCTTCGATGTCCGCTCATGCTTATGGTAACCAAATACCAAATAACAATTTTTTTTTATAGTAGTAGTACAATTTTGATATTTAATACAAATAGTAGCTTATTTTTTTCAAAAGGTAACATAATATTTGAAAATAATCCGGAGATGTGAAAGATATTAGATACAATATGATACTTCACGATATTTCCCACTGAAGTACGTTTCTTGCCCAAACACTTGCAGTTGTTTAATGTCGATAGAGCGAAATCAAGGTATTTGTTCTTGTTCTCTACAAATAGCCTTGTCCACATCGTCGTCTAATATATATATATACTATATTTAAACCTGCAGCCTGTGATGCTAGATTAATGCTCTCAGCTGTGCCAACACACGACGCCAACCTTGCCGTCACTCTTACAATTGTCCCGGACTCCATCCCCCTCACGGTTGATTAGTACTACTTCAGCTAGTCCAACGTTAACGACACCTGGTTGGTGGATTTAAACCGATTGCGCAATATTTGGAAAATATAAATTCGTAATTAACTAATATTAGGTTGATACGTAATAATAATATCATTTTGTCTTAGAATAAAATATTAGGTGGTACATGTATTTTTAAATTAACTGGTCTACAGGTGAAATTTTCACAATATTAACTTCACCGATTTTAAGGTTACCATTAACCCCTCGTGATTGTACGTGTACTACGGTAATCAAGCGAGCTGTCTTCATGATTACGTTAAAGACGGCTCGCGTGATTGCCGTGGTACCGAGGACTTCAACGCCGTTATTGAATGATTCACTAAAAGCCCACCGAGTCGGTGGCCGACAAAGTAGTTTTTAACCACAGCAGCTGCGCCCAGATTCCAAGTGTACATCATGTGAGTCACTGGGAAGAAGTCCTTCAAGGACCCCGCTTTTGTCTCCCAGATCTCACTTCGACTATTTTTCCTGGAAAGCAACGGGCCTATTCTGTGGCAATCAACATTTGCGTCATGTGGCCGTCGACTCCTCGCCTTCTTGCTCTGGGGATGCCAGACTGGGGAAACGTAAAATACTTGGTTGACTGATCCTCAGCAGCTGTAAAATAATTTTAATTAAAATTTAATTATTCATGGTGTTGAAGACTTCAAGCATTTCACTAATTCCGATGTTTGTTTCATATTTACTAACTTGATGTTCGAAGGCTCAAACTCCAATACTGTGTTAATCGCCGCCGCCCTTAGGCAACGCCGAACTCGATGGGTGACGGTGCCAACGCTGCTTTATGGAAGGCTTCCAGGGAGTGGAAGGAATGGCCGGCAATTTGCCGGGCGGCAACTTTACTGACAGCGAGGCTGACTGTCAGTCTGATACTGTCAACCTCTGTGTTTGCAATACAACCCTTCCGTATTTCAGAAATCCAAATTATTGAGGTTGACTATTAGCTAGTAAGTTAGCTAATAGCAACAGCTTTGCGTCTCGGTGTCAATTGCCTCTCAATGAGGCTCATCGCTGTACAGTACTACATGTAAAATAACCTGCTACACATATCGACGGAAGATATGGCCTATATGACTGTACCTGTCGCACTGTTGAATTTTTGCAAACGAATCGCTTTGGATAGGCCCCAGAGTCTCACTGTTATAAAATCTCGAGTTTTTGTTTCCCGCCTGCAACTCGGCTTGTTTTTGGAATGTCGTGAATAGTGGCCTCTACGTATTAGTAATATAACCCCTCTCGTAGTACCGGTCACCCTAACACGTAGCAGTTTTGTATGTTCTTAAGGTTACATGTACTGGGGCAGATTCTTTATCAGGCTACGCTCTGAGGCATCCAATGTGGATTCTTACGGTACATCCAACAGACAAAACCACGTGATGAAAACTTTGTTTCCATCACGTGGGCAACGACACGCACACAGGCCCCTCTCAGTGAGAGTCTCACAAGTGCAATCCCGCCAAATCATAGAGATTCGTGCGAAGCTCTTTTGTCCTTCGAGCGCTTACCAAGATGCCAAGCTCGAGTCCTCTCGACTCACTTTTCAATTCCCCTCGTGACAAGTATCAAGTTTGACGCTCCAAGTCGACATGTGGGTCCTCAAGTCTCCGCATCGATTCCTCGCCTTCGCTCTTATCACGCTGTTCGCACTAACAGCCATGATGACATCCGCCAACCAACAAGTCGAGCCGACCCACCGTCGACTTGCAACTCTCGCCGACGCACCCTCTCTGCGACTCCAGTTCACACTCAAGCGACCCACCATGAACGTCTACGGACAGACGCAATTCTATGTCTTCGCCAACCCCATCGTGTCCTCTGACAACACCTCCGTGCTCTACGATGGCTACACCGCATTTATGGACGGCACCACCGACTACACCTTGATGCTGGTGAACGGCGTCGCCTACTTCGTGACTTCCCAAGTTGGTGATGCGAGCAGCGCTTCCGCGCAGTGTTTGTCCTCAAGTCTGTTACCTCCTATTAACGACATCGTGTCGGCACTCAATGATGCCACCGCCATCTCGAGTGCGGCAGCCGGTAATGACACGATCACGTGTGCAAGTGGTAACCTCTTCCAAGCTACCCTCGGTGATGCAAACTTCGTCATTTGCTCGTCCGTGTCGGATGGCTTTACCATCTACGGCAGTGATCTGGACATCAGTGTCGAGTATTTGGACAGTCCGGTTGATATCACTGCCCCAACGGTGAGCGGTGATGCAGCGCTGTCCTGCGAGACTGTCGTGACGCCTACGTCCGTGTCGGAAACCGCGGTCGCTCTGTTAACCGGCCAGACCATTCCGTCGTCGATTCGGCGTAATCTGCAGTCAGGGTCGACGATAACGCTGGCAGCTTCGTCTTGCGCGTGCAAGTCAACTCGACGCCCGTGCATCTTCTTCCACGGTCTTGGTCAGACCTCTGAGCAGAGTACGCTCCAGACGAAGTCTAGCTACTTTGGTGATCTTTCGAAAAAGGCTCCTTGCTGCTCGTCCATCAAGTACGCTCAGTTGAACACGGCGAGCAACTCGTGGACTGACGCTACACTTCAGCAAAAGGTGTGTGACTTCGCTCTTTCCGCTAGCAGTACGAGCAGTTCGTCGTCAAAGACTATTGCGGACACCATCATTGTCACACACTCTATGGGCGGCCTCATGGTGGCTGGTGCTGGCGAATGGGCGATGCAAATTCGCATCAAGCACTACATGGGTGAGTTTGAGCGCCCCAATGACTGGAAGTATGGGCTCTGACTATTTGCAGGACGCTTGCAGTGGAAGCAACGGTTTCCTGCAGGCCGTAGCAAACCTCATCGGTCGGTGCCCTGCTAACAACGGTGTCCTCGGGATGGCGTATCAGAACGAGGCGCGCAGCACCTCAGCTCTGAACTCGGCGTATGTCGCGGCTCAATCTGCTTTCCGCTCAAATGTCGACGCTGCGTTGTGCAGCGACGACTACTCGGGTTTGCTTTCAACGGATCAAGTTGTGTACAAACTGGGGGGCTCCTTGATTCCTCATAAATCTTCACAAAATGACGGAATCGTCGAGTACAAGAGCTGCGCTGGGGGGCTATCCACGTCCAAATTCGGTAGCAATTATGCCGATACGTTCTACGTGACAGGTCTGAACCATGCCGACACGTCTTTCCGCCACGGAGACGCGCTAGTGGTGAACTCTCAGAATGGTTCGAGTGCTTGCTGTAAGTGGTAAAAGTCAAGCCAGTTTCAGTTGCAGCCACTCTTGAGTTGAGAGCTACTGCATGTCGAGAGATTTTCTGTGTTATCAATGTCATTGATTCAATGAGCTTCTATAAACGGCACTCACTGAATAGGACCAAAATGGCAAATTTGGTCGGAATTCACAATAACTTTTTATTGAGCATCTCAATTTTTTTTTACATGAATAAGCTTAGAGCTATCTACATACGATCATCGCTGTATCGATAGCGTCGAGAGGCCGCGTTATATTACTATATAGAGGAGCTTTTCGGAGCTGTATCCAATAAACGATCCAAACAACACAAGTAGGCGGTTCAGCCGATGGTTGATGTTCTTACAAAACCTTCACTCGTTTTGGTGTATACAACTCGTTCCGCAGTACTGCGATAATGATTATCCCGGCTTATTGTAGACCTACCAAGCTGAATACTAGCATTCAGAGTCTGATATTCCACCCAAATTGCACCTCGCGGGCGCAGAGGGAGGCCTCGGGGTGACTGTGTACGAAGATTCCGTCAACGTAACACGGTGCGAAGTCACGGAGCGGACGCAGCACATGGGAAACCATGTGATTAAACGTGGCGGGGGTATTCCTTAATCCTTGTGGCGTAGGAAGCCACTCCCAGAGCATGCCACATGAGTCATTACCACTGTGACTAGAGGTATGTCACTCAATCCCAAGATGATTTGATAGAATCAATCGGTCAAATCGATGCATCTGTAGACCTCATGGCGTCGCGCACCATGTCTTTCCGGGGATTCGGCGTCTGGGCAGGAATGGTAGCGTCATTCAGCGTATTGAAGGTGTGAGCGATGTGCCCAGTGGACAGAAGGTCGGACTTGAGTGCAGCGATATGCTCTCACACACACACAATCCCCCTTGCGGTGGCCCTTGAAGAAGTCGGCGATGGATTGGACAGGATCCTGCTGGAGTGTCCACTGTCGTATAAACAGTATTTCAAGCCGGGCACGAAATCAGTCTCGTGACGAATTCACTAATCCAGTAGCTCAGCTGGCACCTTGTCAGGGAAATCGTCCTCGTACTCGCACTAAGTCTTGTAGACTGGACCACCTGATTTACGAAGGGTTTATCACGACTTCTCTGCAAAGTGCTTCTTGCGGGCCGGATCCGGCTCGGGGCTCTTTGGGCACGAGGAGCTCATCGTCACTAACAGCAGTAAATTTAAGCGACGCCTAATCGGCGTCGATGTCAAGGTAGCCCAGATCGATTTCACTGTCCTTGAGATCAGGAAGGAAGTTCTTCGAGGCGATGCCCGAAGTTAAGTCATCGACTACTGGACCCGTCCATTTTTTGACTGGTCAGAACGCACGGGCTCTGCATCGACAGAGGAAAGCACTGGAGATGACGTGCGACACTCCGCCGCGTGATGACTGACCTTTCAGCAACTGAAGCAGGCGAGAAAACGACCGTTCCGACGTGTTTCCATGGTCCATTCATTCATGTGCCGCAAGGCGCTGCTCGTTGGGCGTCGCTGAGCGAGAAGCGACGTGACGATAGCTTCCTCGGACACCGCAATGAGGGGGTGGAGAGTCCCCCCCCCGCCCACAAGTTCCGAGTGAGATGAGGGTGAAAAGCGTGGTCGGGGTCTCGACTCATGTCGAACATGGGCATTGGAAGGACTGCAAAGTGCTACCAGGCTAACTGGTCAGGTATGAACCTTGGGCCTTGCTTACATTATAGTACTGAGCAAGCTCGCAAGAGGACGACTGCGTCTTAGGCTTAAGCCGGTTTGCTAGTGGTATTTAGTAAACAAATATGTACTATTTAGTGGCACATGCTACGCAGCATAATTGGCGGTTAAAATACTTAATGACCGCGTTCATAGCGTCAGTGCAGCCCTGTCGTCGGTAAAACATATCAAGCCGTGAAAACCCGGCATCTAAAAGCAATCACAAATGTATACACGACTGAAGCTTGTCCGCATCACATACACACTATCAACATGCAAGTAAAGATCTTGTAGCGCTCGTACATCGGCTGCTGAGGGTCCGGTTTGTCTCCATCGGGAATGGGAATGCTGCTCTCAGGAGGCGAAGCCCGCGCTACTGACAAAAATAGCCCGAAACCCTGGACAGACAGTACGCCGCAGCTGAAGCCATCTCGCTGTTGCCATCCTGGGAAGATTTTAACATCCATTTAGGTCGTCATTATAGGAACAATTCTACTATTGTAAACTCTCTCCACTCATCCAGCAAATCTTGTCTGTGAAATGGGTCGTACGTCCACACAATCAGACACTCCATGTTAACGACGATGTCGCACCAGTGTAAAAACTTCACGTTAATGCAAACTAGACAACACACAGCTCGATTGGTTTCCATTTGACTGAAGACACGATCGCTAGTGTCGATGTAACCTTTTTTCCTTTTCTCATCTGCCATTTGAATATAGGTTGAATCACCTATACTCCCTAACGTAGACTTACGCCTCTGCAACATGTAGAGAATCCAACTAGACACATCTGCCTGTAGGGTTTGACCGTACGGAGGTTACTCTTTCCTATCTTAGCGTCAGTGCAGCCCTGTCGTCGGTAAAACATATCAAGCCGTGAAAACTCGGCATCTAAAAGCAATCACAAATGTATACACGACTGAAGCTTGTCCGCATCACATACACACTATCAACATGCAAGTAAAGATCTTGTAGCGCTCGTACATCGGCTGCTGAGGGTCCGGTTTGTCTCCATCGGGAATGGGAATGCTGCTCTCAGGAGGCGAAGCCCGCGCTACTGACAAAAATAGCCCGAAACCCTGGACAGACAGTACGCCGCAGCTGAAGCCATCTCGCTGTTGCCATCCTGGGAAGATTTTAACATCCATTTCGGTCGTCATAATAGGAACAATTCTACTATTGTAAATTCTCTCCACTCATCCAGCAAATCTTGTCTGTGAAATGGGTCGTACGTCCACACAATCAGACACTCCATGTTAACGACGCTGTCGCACCAGTGTAAAAACTTCACGTTAATGCAAACTAGACAACACACAGCTCGATTGGTTTCCATTTGACTGAAGACACGATCGCTAGTGTCGATGTAACCTTTTTTCCTTTCCTCATCTGCCATTTGAATATAGGTTGAATCACCTATACTCCCTAACGTAGACTTACGCCTCTGCAACATGTAGAGAATCCAACTAGACACATCTGCCTGTAGGGTTTGACCGTACGGAGGTTACTCTTTCCTATCTTAGCGTCAGTGCAGCCCTGTCGTCGGTAAAACATATCAAGCCGTGAAAACTCGGCATCTAAAAGCAATCACAAATGTATACACGACTGAAGCTTGTCCGCATCACATACACACTATCAACATGCAAGTAAAGATCTTGTAGCGCTCGTACATCGGCTGCTGAGGGTCCGGTTTGTCTCCATCGGGAATGGGAATGCTGCTCTCAGGAGGCGAAGCCCGCGCTACTGACAAAAATAGCCCGAAACCCTGGACAGACAGTACGCCGCAGCTGAAGCCATCTCGCTGTTGCCATCCTGGGAAGATTTTAACATCCATTTCGGTCGTCATAATAGGAACAATTCTACTATTGTAAATTCTCTCCACTCATCCAGCAAATCTTGTCTGTGAAATGGGTCGTACGTCCACACAATCAGACACTCCATGTTAACGACGATGTCGCACCAGTGTAAAAACTTCACGTTAATGCAAACTAGACAACACACAGCTCGATTGGTTTCCATTTGACTGAAGACACGATCGCTAGTGTCGATGTAACCTTTTTTCCTTTTCTCATCTGCCATTTGAATATAGATTGGATCACCTATACTCCCTAACGTAGACTTACGCCTCTGCAACATGTAGAGAATCCAACTAGACACATCTGCCTGTAGGGCTTGACCGTACGGAGGTTACTCTTTCCGCCCCGCCGCTGAGTGACGCCCGCGGATCGACATGTTAGATTGTCGAGCGGATAGTGGCCTATGAGGCCCCGAAGACGAGCGGAGATAAGGCTCGTCTTCGTATTCGTAGAAGAGGATTTCCTGCCCATTGATATACATGCGAGCTACGGGACGTCCTGATGAAGGCCGTTTCGGAAATGGTGAGGGCGTACGAAACCTAGAGCCGATGCCGCGTACGGCACCCGCTGTACGCGGAGAGGAAGGCAGCGTCGACACAGGTGATTGCACCTCTTCTTCTTTACGCGGGCGCTTCGATCCTAGAGTGCACCATGTTAGATTGGCGATCTCTTGTCCTGTAGTTGGCAAGCATTCAGGCTTGGTCATAATCCCTTGAAGCATTTGTTGAACGACTGACAGGCCGTCAGTCGTCATGGAGGGCTCGTCAGTTATGCCTACGGATGAAGGCATACCCATTGGCAATGGGTCTGACATTGCGGGCGACCCCATGGAAGACGAGGACTTCTCGTCTTCAGCTTTCAGCTCTAAGCCGTCCGAACTAGCGCCAGACGACCTGTAGGGTCACGGCGAGTCCGTGGCGATGGGTTTGAGCGCACTTCTGATATGCAGAGGGTAAATACAGGTCTACACCTGATTGGTCCGTAGATGAGGCTGGCTCCTCACTTTCAACCTATCGGATGATGACACACTGGCACACGCTACCCATGTGCCACTCTGCCTACTTTTGTAAGAACTCAGAAATATCTACCTACTTACGTAATTGGAGTTGGGCACCCTTCTCCCAAAGTCGCGCTTACGCAACCTAAGCGCACGGAACACAAAAAAAAAACTCGAAAAGGGAAACAGCGGAGACAGCGCGAAGGGCGGCGTCGCCAGCGCGACGCTGGCGGAGGTAACGACGGCAAGCCCAGGATCGACAAGTCTGCCACGAGCGCTGGATGTACTGCGAGGACGCAGAGACACTCATCGACGAAGCGGCCAGCGCACATGCGACTTAGAAGACTCCACGCTTGAGGCACTTGCATGACGGACACGAGGAATCTCATGAAGCTGACTTCGTGGTGCAGTGGTCAATACGTGTGGCTTCCAGTCAGGAAGCCAGATCTCGATTCCCACCAGGCGGATCCACTCACGCACACGCAAGTGTTGGTTTGCTGTCAGTGCGGAACGTCTGCAGGTAGCTCGAAGACACGAGACCTGTCGTCGGAAGTCAATCACTTGAGCAACCCAAGTGAGCATCACGCTGTCACCACTGGTGCCACCAGAAACAGGCACTTATTAACCACCGTGTCGCCACTGGTAATTGAGATCATTTCGGCGCAGTCGTAGCGTGTCGGGTTGGCAATCCACTGGTCACCGTTTTGATGTCGCCGGTGGTTTCATGTTCTCATTCTTGCAGTGACCAGTTGTGTCAGTGCTCGTCGCGGCTCGAGCCGACGCTGCACGCGTCGGTGCACGGCGTCGCTGTCGCCGGTCGCTCACGTGGGCGTTCACGGTCTCCGCGGGGTGACCCGCGGAATTTTTCATCCCAAGCAGCTTGGTTTTATACTCGTGGACCACGTCCGAAACGTCGCGGAGGAGGTTAGCACGGGGCTCCCATATATCATGATTCGGAGGATAACCGAGCCAACGTACCAGATAGCCGCGCGCGGTCGGGGCTGCGCGAAGAGTACGACTACGGACGTTACGTTGAGCAGCCGAATTGTGGGGATCTGCGTGGCCATCGATATGCTCCACAATCCAGCGCGCGTCGCCCACCGTCGGTGGTGGGCCTTCACGGTGATATGACGTACGCCCTATACGTTCAGGGCGAGATGGAGACTGCTTCGATCCGTGCGTTGGACGCTCAGATTGGAGAGGAGCAGGCGAAAATCGTTCCTGGCGGCCTGGTCGCCCGACGCATGTTCATTCCGCTGGATTGGGGCAGGAATCGTCACAGGGAAATACCGCTTGAGGCGCCCGACGTAAAAGGTCGGGTGGATTCTAAGAGAAGACTCGATGTCCACAGTGTAGGCACCACCCATCACCTTGGTTACTCGGAAGGGGCCGATGAAGCGTGGAGCCAATTTGCTGGCGCCCGGTTGCTTACGGTAGAAGCGCGGATTCTCTCGGTCGAGGAGGATGCGGTCTCCTATCTTGAATACATTCACGTTCTTTCGACCGTGCTTATTTGCTTGTACCCTTTGCTTGTCCACTGCGTTCTGCAGTGCGTCGCGGACGAGTCTTGAGATGGATTGTCTCTGCATGACGAATTCCGCAACTGCCGAGCGATCGGCTGGAAGCAACGAAGGTTTCGGTGTATAATTGGCCGTGGTAACGTCCTGCTCGCGAGCCTTGTTGCCTGGGTCGATGAAGTTCTGCGATGTCCATCTCGTTATCGGGGATGCGGTACATCGAGGAGGCTCGATAATCTGCTTGTACGGGGAGCGGGTCAAGGCGTTCACACCGGCTACGCTGGGAGATAGCTCAGAAGTCGAGTGCGCTGGCAGGCCTGTTGACACCGGTGAGAATACCGGTGCGCGCTGAGACATCGGCTCGCGTACCGGTGGGGACCCCGACACGGGCCCGTTGTCTGCACACTAACCGCAGCTTCAGCATCCATGTCGACCGAAGGGGATCCTCCCCCACCAAGGGTGGAGCCGCCTGCATCCGTGGGATGCCCCACGGCGAGAAGTGCCGGGACACGTGGGTGGCGAGCGTTGTTCACGATGAACGGCGTCAGGCCCGTCGAGGAGTGCTCGGCGTTGTTGAGTTCAAATTCGGCTAGCGGCAGGAACGAACTTAAGCTCGTGAACGAAGTCGCGTAGCTGCGGAGAACGTCTTCAAGGACTCGGTTGACGCGTTCTGCTTGTCCATCCGTCTCCAGATACGCCGCGGTCGACATCAGCAGTTTAGTTCCCAAGAGCTCGAAGCGGCGTGACCAGAGCGCGGATGTAAACCGCGGGTCGCGGTCGGATACGATAGACTCCGGCAGGCCGTGGTAACGAAACCTCACGTCGATGAAGTGGACCGCGGACACTTCCGCGATGATCGAGGCTGCCACAGGAACGAGATGGACCATTGTGCTGATACGATCGACAAACCCAAGTAGATCCGTGCGCCCGGCTGTATCGGGCGGAAGGCCGAAGATGAAGTCCATCGAAATGGAGCGCCAGGCTCCCGTGGCGACCGAAAGAGGGCGCAATGGGGCCTGAGACGTCGAAGACGGTTTGACCCGTTGACAAGTTTTACATGTGCGGACCCACTTGCGTACCCACTAGTACACGTGGGGTCAATAGAAGTCTACAGTGCCGCGTACGTCTTCTCGCGACCGAGATGCCCTCCAGTCGGGGCGTCATGGTACTCGTGGAATTTACGCGCACGTAGATCAGCGTCGTTTGGGACGACGAATCGAGGTCCATCGAACCTGTCGATGCTGTACTTCAGTAGTTTGCCGTCCAGTCAATATCAATCGATCTAATTACGCGTGGTCCTTGACAGGACACTTAGCCTGTCACTACTAGGAGTGCGCAGGTGTTTCAAGATGGCGCTGTTTATAGGGTCATCTTCGTACGCTGTTGCAATCTCGTCGCCAAGCGGAAGCGTGGGCGTGACCAGCAGGTTGATGCCTGACGACACGCAGATCGCACATTCGTCATCATCCTGTCAGCCACCTGATGTCCTAGCGCTTCACGTGGATCGTAGTTCGGGCGCCAAGACAGCGCGTCGGTGAGAATGTTTTTCCTGCCCGGCTTGTAGTGAGCAACTAAGCTGTACTCGGAGACGAAGGACAGCCAACGGGCCATCCGTTGCGACAAGTGAGGAATCGCCCTCGCTGTCCGCAGCGATTCGTGATCAGTGTAAATCGCAAACGACTGCTCATTGAGCAAGTACGCTCTAAATTCGATCAGAGCATACAGTATTGCCAAGCGCTCTTTGTCATGGACTGGGTAGTTCTTCTCGGTTGACTTCCGTTGTCGCGAGTGATAGCTGATAACGCGCTCATGTTCGTCATCATCAAACTGCATCAGCGCACAGCCGATGGCAAAATCGCTCGCGTCGCAGACTAAATGGAATGGCTTCGAGTCATCAGCAAGCTGCAAGATCGACGCAGACGCTAAGCTCATTTTCACCGAGTCGAATGCAGCTTAGTGGTCCGATTTCCACTCCCAGATCACGTCCTGCTTCGGCAGCGAGGACAGCGGTTGGATCAACACAGCGTAATTCTTCGCAGCTAATTGGCCATGTCAAGCCACTGACGCAACTCAGTGGGGCTTGTCGGCGTTGGCCAAGCACAGAAAGACGAGACCTTTTCGGGATCCACGCACACACCGTTCCTGCTCACGTAGCATCTCAACACCGAAATCTTCGGTGCACAGAAGACACATTTCTTCAGGTTTGCTTACAGCTTGTTCTCTTGCATCACCTGCCTCATGTGGCTTAGATGTACTTCTACGGCACTGAGGTTGCCCTCAGCGCGGCTGTGCACGAAGCCGTCGTCGAAGTAACTCGGCGCGAAATCTCGGAGCGGACGAAGCCCATGGCAGACCATGCGATTGAAGGTGGCAGGCTCGTTGTTCAGGCCCTGTGATGAGCCCCTCCCAGAGCATCCCGCTCGGTGTACTTACGACGGTGAGAGGTACATCGCATGCTCTAATCAGAATCTAATAGAATCCATCGGTCAGGTCAATGGCGCTATAGATGACACTGCCAGCCATGGCGTCCAGTACCAGGTCCTTCCGAGGGATCGGAGTCTGCGCGGGGATGGTGGCATCATTCAATTTGTTAAATGCGTGAACAATGCGTCATCCCCCTGTAGCTTTCTTCACGCAGAATGCTGGACTTAACTGTTGCGAGGTACTCTCGCGCATGTGACCCGCCTTCCCAAATAAATCTTCTATCGCTTTCACTTGATCACGAGGAAGTGGCCATTGTCTGGTGACGCAGAGCTTCGTAGGTCGATCTCGTGCTGAGCCCCACGGCCCACCGGTAGCTCGGCCGGGATCTCATCCGGGAAGACGTCGGCGTACTCGCAGGCGGTATCGTATTCGGGCTCTCTGACTCCCGCAAGGCCTCCCAGGGCTGCGTTTGGAATCGTTCCTCACGAGCCGACTTAGGTTCAGCACCTTGCGGACGTGAACGCTCACTATCCGTTGCGACTGCATTTGCTGACTCATCCACCGAGACTGCCTCGGCGACCAAGCACACTTGCTCGACGCCTCCAGCTTTGAGGTCCCAAAGAAAGTTCTTCCAGGACAAGCCGGGAAGGCGTGTAATCGCCACAGCTTCACGCGGCGGACTCGCGACTTCGATAGTGCACGACCAACTCGGACCTTCTTCCACATGCTCGAGTGCGCAGACCGATTCCATCAGTGGGTTATCGCTGGACGTAATGTCTCGATGAGGCTTCAGGCGTCGTCTCTTCGACTTCTTCTTCGTCTTCCTCGAGCTCACGCCCGAGACTGACTCACTGCTACTCGACGATGCATCACCCTCCACTAGGCGCGGGAGACCGTACTCAACCGTGCCGGGAACCCGCAGGAGGCCCTGCTCATCTGCAGCATCGTTTGACGAGAGCCCAATCTGTTCGACCGCCGAAACGTTCGGCGCAAACCACTGCTCTACCACCGTCTCGTATTGTGGGAGCCCCTGCTCGATCACCGTCACGTGTGTGTGTGGGGGCTGCTTGTCTGCCACCAGTTATTGTGGAAGCCTCTGCTCAACCACTTCATCATCTTCCTCGTGACTATGCGAGGGCTCTCCGTCCAACGCACAAATCGTAGCCATGCAGAAAGGGCCATCGCTCGCTCTGTGCACTGCCTGTTTCTTTGCTCGTTTGGCCACGACTGTGACGTGGGGTGTAACGGGCCAGGTATTTACTCCGTTACTTGCTTACACTATAGTGTTGAGGAAGCTCGCAATAGGACGACTGAGTCTTAGGTTTAAGGAAAAAACAACTCTGACTTTATTTTAGGACCAAGGCCACAGCCCTGGCCACTCAAATACACGTCATAGTCCAATTGGCTAATAATGGGTTTGGCTCCCCATATATCAGCCAATGGCATGACATCATTTCAGCACACGCTAGTCGTGTGGTCGTGTGCTGATGCACCTACTTATGTAAAGAAATCTACCTACTTATGTAATGGAGGGGCCCATTACATTACCCCCCTCTTAAAGTTGCACTTACGCAACATAAGCAGTGGGCGAAGAACAAATCAATCTGCGTGAGGATGGCGAACGGGGACTTGGCTAACGGGCCGAGCGAAACAGAGACGGAGACATCTCCTGCGAAGCGCAGGAGCGACATAACTCGACTTGCGGAGAAGACGACAAGCAGCACGATGGATCAACAGCGGACGGGAACACCGACGACGGCGACGTCGTCGACCGCAGCGGCACGGGGCACGTGCGTGATGGACGACCAGCTCCGGGCATGGGCTTTCTACGATATATCCGGAGCGCGGGCTCCGGACACGCTGGACACGATGAAGGATCACTTCCGGCGCTTCCGTGGACTGCGTCAGAAGCCTGTCGAGGGTGTCGCATATGGCGCATTGCAGGAGCCGTGGTGCGCCTTCATCCGGCGTTGGAACCGGACGCAGGAAGAAGGGGAGAGCTTCGTCGGCTGGCAGGTGTACCGCGAGGAGATCGTCAAGGAACACTCGCTCACGGAGCTCCGTGAGCGCGTCTGCACCAGCGCATGGGAAGACATGCGCCGCATCTGCTACGTGAGGGTCGCTGAAGGATGTGGCACTTGTACTGGGTCGCGTCCGACTGTCGAGGAGTGGAGAAGCCACATCGCCGAGTATCCGCTCGGTGAACAAGAACACGGGTGGATCGAGAAGTATCGTCGCTCGTTGGCCGAGAACGTGCGCGCCTCTAATCGCGCCGGCTCACGCCGACGCCCTGCACGTGAAGGTTCTTGGCATCGGACTCGGTCTCGTTCGCGCGGCCGCTCAAGTCGTCGTACTCGATCACGCTCGCGTGGTCGCACAAATCGCAGATCTCGGTCCCGCTCACGTGGTCGACCAAGTCATCGGTCTCGATCACGTTCGCGTGATCGCTCGAGTCGCTCTCCTCGTGCGAGCTGGCATGCGTCACATGGTGGTTCGCAGCGAGGCTGGACTTATACGCCTGGACCACATTCGGGACGTCCCGAAGGAGATTGGCACGAGGCTCCCACGTATCCTCGTCGGGAGGAAACCCGAGCCATCGTACCCGATAGCGACGGTCGGCCGGAACATCGTGGGCGAGCCCACGATGACGTTTGGGAGCGCGAAGTGGTTTTTCGTGGGCAACGATGTGCTCAACAATCCAGCGGGTATCTCCGGCAGCGTCAACAACAGGAGGAGGGCCGTCGCGTCGATAACACTCGCGCTCTGGCTGCCCCGAACGAGAACGACTTGCTGAACAGCTACTGAGATGCCCAGCAGGAGTTGGATGAGGCTCTCGATCAGACTGCCCGGGCCACCGGGGAGAGTGCGCAGCTGCGTCAGTCGAACCGAGAGATCCTTGCTCGGTTGCAGATGCTGTAGAGGTCGGTTCACGGACGTTTGCAGACTGGGACACAGCCTCGCGATCCGACTCCTGGTGCGGATGGATCGATGGCTCGCCGCGCCCGTCGAGAAGGTCGCTTGACGCATGCTCCGGATCAGTAGCCTGAGACGACTCTGGAATCGTAGCGGGGTGATACTTTTTGAGCCGTCCTACGTAAAACGTCGGATGCAGACGTAGTGACGTAGGAATGTCAAGCGTGTTGGCATCACCAATGGCTTTGATTACCGTAAATGGCCCAATAAAGCGCGGCGCGAGTTTGTTCGCGCCGAGGTTGGTAACCGCATAGCTTCTGATACCTTCAGTCGACAGGAGCACGCGTTCGCCTGTCGTAAACGTGGCCGTGTTCTTGCGGCCGGTCCTATCGGCGTTCTCCTTCTGCTTGTCCGCTGCATCCTGCAGTGCGTCTCGAACATAGCGGGTGACCGCTTGGCGCTGTAGTACGAAGTCGGAGACGACTGCGGAGTCGATTGGTCGCGCCGCATGCTTTGGCGCGTAGTTAGCTGGTGCAAGTGGGCTCGATGCGGAGCGTGTCACTGCGTTGACCGACGTGGGAACAGGGGATACACTCGAGATATCATTAGCAACCGGTGTATGTACCGGTTGACCCAGTACCGGTGTAGCCGCCGGAGACATCGCAGATGGAGTAGACGGCTTGTCGGCAGCTTCTTCCCCACCCAGAGTGGAGACATACGGCGCTGTGGGATGGCCCACGGCGAGGGCAGCAGGGACACGCGGGTGTTGCGCGTTGTTAACGAAGAAGGGCGTTAGCCCAGTCGACGCGTGTACCGCGTTGTTCAGAGCGAACTCGGTCAGTGGCAGAATCGAGCTTCAGCTGGAGAACGACGTCGCGTAGCTTCGAAGGACGTCTTCGAGGACGCGATTTACGCGCTCCGTCTGGCCGTCCGTTTCCGGATGGGCTGCTGTGGACATCATCAGCTTCGAGCCCAGTAGCTCGAAGAGCTTTGACCAGAAGGCCGACGTGAAGCGCGGGTCGCGGTCGGAGACGATAGATTCGGGAAGGCCATGATGACGGAAGACAGCATCGAGGAAGTGCACCGCGGTTTCTGCCGCGGTGATCGCATCCGACACCGGAATCAGGTGAACCATCTTGCTGAAGCGGTCTACGAATACCAAGATACCTGGACGTCCTTTAGCATCGGGTGGGAGCCCGAAGATGAAGTCCATCGACACCGAGCGCCAGGCCTAGGTGGCCACTGGTAGAGGACGCAAGGGAGCCTGCGAAGACGAGGCAGGTTTCACGCGCTGGCAGGTCTCGCAGATGCGCACCCACTTACGCACCCATTTGTACAGGTGTGGCCAATAAAAGTCGCGTGACACAGCGGGCAACTGTCTTCTCGCAACCGAGATGAGCGCCCAGCGGGGCATCATGAAACTCATGGATAATCCGTGAGCGCAGATCGGGGTCGTTAGGGACAACGACACGTGGGGCATCGAAGTAGTCGATGCTGTACGTCAGCAGCTCGTCCTCGAGACGATATCGGTGGATTTTGTTTCGTACAGAGCGGGAAAGGGCTCCCAGTGTGTCGGCGCTGGGAGAGCGGAGATGCTTCAGGATACTGGAGCACGTCGAGTCATGTTCGTAAGCAGCTCGGATCTCGTCGCGAAGTGGCACTACCGGGGAGACGCTCGTCAGGTTGACGCCTGACGCCTCGCACGTGGCACACTCGTCTACATCGTATTCATCCAGCGAAGCTTGTCGACCCAATGCACCGCGTAGGTCGTGGTCGGGACGCCGAGACAAAGCGTCGGCGAGAATGTTGTTCTTGCCGGGTTTGTAGGGGACAACGAAGTTGTACTTAGAGAAGAACTAAAGCCAGCGGGCCATCCGCTGGGAGAGATGAGGACTCTTCATCGCTGTCCTCTGCGATGCATGGTCGGTGTACACCGCGAAGGTATCCTCACCCAACAAGTACACTCTGAACTTGATCAGAGCGTAGCGCATCGCAAGGAGCTCCTTGTCGTGAACAGGGTAGTTGCGCTCCGCCGGCTTCATCTGTCTAGACTGGTAGCTTACGACACGCTCTCGATCTTCTTCATCGAATTGCATCAGCGCACAGCCGATGGCAAAATCGCTCGCGTCGCAGACGACGTGAAAAGGCTTCGAGTCATCCGGGAGCGCGAGGATTGGGGCCTCGGCGAGACCCTTCTTCACCGAGTCGAAGGCGGCTTGATGTGCGGAAGTCCACGACCACGACACATCTTTCTTCAACAACGAAGAGAGCGGCTGGAGCAATCCGGCGTAATTCCTCGTGTACTTGTGGAGATAATTTGCGAGACCCAGCCACTGACGCAGTTCAGTGGGATTCTGTGGCGTAGGCCACGCACATATCGACGACACTTTCTCGGGGTCGGCGCGGACGCCATTCTTGCTCACAAAGCAGCCAAGCACCGGAATCTCCGGCGCGCAGAATATACACTTCTTCAAGTTGGCATACAGCTTGTTTTCGCGCATCACTTGGAAGACTTGCCTCAGATGCTTCAAGTGGACTTCAAGCGCGCTGAGGCCTCCCTCAGCGCGACTGTGTACGAAGATGTCATTGAAATAATTCGGTGCGAAATTGCGGAGCGGGCGCAGCACATGGGATACCATGCGATTGAACGTGGCGGGAGCATTCTTCAAGCCTTGTGGCATAACAAGCGACTCCCAGAGCATTCCACTGGGAGTGCTTACCGCTGTGAGCGGTGTATTGCTCAGCCTCATGAGGATTTGGTAGAACCCATCGGTCAAGTCGATGGCGTTGAAGACCTCACTACCCGACATTGCGTCGAGCACCATGCCCTTCCGAGGAATCGGCGTCTGGTCAGGGATGGTAGCGTCGTTCAGCTTGTTGAAGGCATGGACGATGCGCCATCCGCCCGTGGCTTTCTTCACACAGAAGGTCGGACTGTAGTGCGGCGATGTGCTCTCACGCACATGACCCGCCTTGCGGCGGCTCTCGAAGAAGTCATCGATAGCTTGGACCTGATCTCGCGGGAGCGGCCACTGCCGCGTCACACAGTACTTCGAGCCGGGCACGAGATCGATCTCGTGGCGAATTCCTCGGTCAGCTGGCAGCTCAGCTGGGATCTTATCCGGAAATACATCTTCATATTCGCGGGCGGTCTCGTAGACTGGATTGCCGGATTCGCGTAGCGCGCCCCAAGACTGCGCTGCGAAGCGCTCCTCGCGGGCCGACTTCGGTTCAGCGCTATTTGGACGCGAGACGTCGTCACTGATTGCATTCACTTCGAGCGACGCCGAATCGGCGTCGGTGATCAGGCAAATCTGTTCGATTTCATCGGCCTTGAGGCCGCGAAGAAAGTTCTTCCAGGAGAGACCTGGAAGTCGAGTGATCGACCCTGCCTCACAAGGCGGGTTTGCAAGCTCGAGTGTTCGTTGGCGGCCAGAGGTACCTTCCACATACTCAAGCACGCAGACCGACTCCGTCGGTGAGCTGTCACTTGGCACGGGCTCTCGGCGAGGTTTCAGCCGACGCCGCTTCGACTTCCTCTTTCGCCGCCTCGAGTGCGAACTCGAGGATGATGAGTCGCTCTCGCTGGACGAGATCTCTCCCCCCTCTAGCGGGAGCCCCTGCTCGACCGCGGTAGTGTTCAGCGGGAGCGCCAACTGCTCGACCACCGGCTCAATTGACGGGAGCCCCTGCTCGACCGCCATCTCATTCGTCTGCGGGAGCCCCCACTCGACCGCCATCTCGTTCGTCTGCGGGGGCCCCTGCTCAACCGCCAGTTGGTCTTCATCCCCGTGTCGCCGCGGGGACTCGTCAGTTAACAGCACTGCGCAAGCCGTGCAGAGAGGGCCATCGCTCACTCTGTGCACAACGTGCGTCGTGGATGACCGGTCCACGACGGCGACGTGAGTTCAATCCTTCTGGGCGACCAGGAGGTGCGTGAACACCTCGCTCACATCATAATCACTGCGGCGCTTGACCGACCGGGCCAACCAGTCGATCTCTGGTTGATAGCGCGTCATCCACGGCATACCCAGGATGCAGTCAAACGCGTAATTCATCTCAATGACGAGGAAGTCGTCGTTGCTTCTGAAACCGTCGAACGTGTACGGAAGTGTAATCTCGCGCCGCGCGGACGCGGCGTGATTTCCCATCGGGCCAACTTGACAGCGACCTCCCCTCTACCTTTGCGGACAGTGATGTCCGACGGGAGTACCGACAAGCACGACGCGCGGAAGAAGTTGTTGGTCGCTCCTGAATCAAGGAGCGCTCGCAGCGGTCGCCGGGCACCGGCGACTTGAAGACTGACAATGATCAATCTTGAATCGCTCGGCGTGGTGGTGGCATGAAAGTGTGCATGCAGCACAGGAGGGCTAGGAGGTTGGGTTGCCACCGGGGGACCCGGACCTCCATTCCAGCCAGTATGGCGGTCCGCACCTACTGACCCTGACCGTTTTTTGGCTGGTAAGAACTCACGGGCTCGGCATCGACATGCACAAGCACTGGAGCTGGCGCGCGGCACTCCGCCGCGCGATGACCGATCTTCCGACAGCGGAAGCAGGTGAAAGAACGATTGTTCCGAGCACCGCTCCGACGCGCTGCATGACGCTGACGATTGCTCGTCGCATCGATAGCGTCAATGTCCATGGGCTCGGGCGCAGAATCCCGAGCAGAAGCAGGTAGCGCGTGAGCGTATGACGTCGCAACCACGTAGTCCTCGCGTAGGGCGAGGGCGAATGCCTCTTCGAGCGTAGAGGGGTCCGATCGTGTAAGGCAGTAGCGCGTCATGCCTTCGCGCATACCGAACACGAATACATGAACCTGAGAGGCCATATCGATCGGCTTAGACACGATGCACGACGCGAGATGTCGTGTCTTCTGGACGTAGTCGCGCATAGTCATCGTGCCTTGCCGAAGGGCGAAGAAGTCTGCCCGAATTCGGGATTTATCTTGCGGCGGCTCGAACGCGAGCCGAAGGTCACTCTGGAGGGTATCCAGAGTGGGGAAGACGTTGGGATCGGCAATCAACTTACCGAGCGCCCATTCCTTGGCTTTCTCAGACAACCGCGAGAGGAGGAAATGGACCTTTGCGGAAGGCGCCTCGATCAACCTCAAGGCGATGGCGATGTCGATCTCTCGAAACCAGCGATACAGCGGAAGTCGAACTTCTCCGGCGCCGGAGTAGGTGGACGTCTCTAGCTTCACGACGTCATTCGTGGAGATACGCGAGGGAGTTGACACTCGCCGATTCGCATCGGCGAGCTCGCGTTCCATGAATTCTTGTGCCGCAACGCGCTGCTCGTCGGGCGTCGCTGAGCGCAGCAGCGACGTGATGACGGCTTCTCCGGACACCGCCGCGAGGCGGTGGAGAGCTTCCCTCTCGATCCGAGTGAGATGGAGAAAGGCAGCGTGGTCGAGGTCTTGGCTCATGTCGAACTTGGTCGTTGGAAGGACTACAAAGTGCTACCAGGTGTGACGGGCCAGGTATTTACTCCGTTACTTGCTTACACTATAGGGTTGAGGAAGCTCGCAATAGGACGACTGAGTCTTAGGTTTAAGGAAAAATCAAATCCGACTTTATTTTAGGACCAAGGCCGCAGCCCTGGCCACTCAAATACACGTCATAGTCCAATTGGCTAATAATGGGTCTGGCTCCCCATATATCAGCCAATGGCATGACATCATTTCAGCACACGCTAGTCGTGTGCTGATGCACCTACTTATGTAAAGAAAGCTACCTACTTATGTAATGGAGGGGCCCATTACATAGGGCCAGTCTCTTGGCGCCACCAAGAGATGCGTGAAGACCCCAAGCACGTCGAATTCACGTCGACGCTTGATCGATTGGACCAGCCAGTCAATCTCTGGTTGATATCGCTCAATCCATGGGATACCCAGGATACAGTCAAACGCATAATTCATCTTGATCACCGAGAAGTCTTCCTTGCTGCGGAAGCCGTCGATCGGGTACGACAAGGACACGTTACGCCGCGCAACGCGGCGAGCCTTACCATCTGCAAGTTTGACTTGAATTTCGCCCGGCCATTCCGGACGCGGACGTTCTTGGGTAGTACCGACAAACACGACGCACGAAAGAAGGTGTTGGTCGCTCCTGAGTCAAGGAGCGCGCGCAGCGCCCGACGAGCGCCGGTGACGTGAAGGCTGACGATGACCAGTCTCGAGTCGCCCGGCGTAGTGGTGGTAGTGGTGTGTGCCTGGAGCAGGGGGGGGGGGGCTCGAAGGTTGGGCTGCCACCGGAGGGCCCGGTCCTGCGTTTAAGCCACTAGGGCGTCCCGCACCTACTGGTCCTGGTCGGTGTTTGAATGAGCGACCGAGGAATACTCCATATCGGCGTGGGCGACGACGGGAGCTGGCGCGGTGGCCTTTCTCCCCACAGCGAAGACAAATGAGAGAGCAATTGCCCCGCGACGACGATCACTCGACGCGTTTATGGCGTCGATCTCCATGGGCTCGGGGGTAGCCTCTCGGGCTTCCGTATATATGGTTGCGGCGTACGACGCAACGACCATATTATCCTCGTGAATCGCGAGTGCAAATGGCTCCTCAAGAGAGAACGGCTTAGCTCTGGTAAGACAATAGCGAGTCATAATCTCGCGCATGTCGAACACGAATACGTGAACTTACGAGGCCATGTCGATTGGCTTGGTCACGATGTACGAGGCCAGATGTCGCATCTTCTTAACGTAATCACACATGGACATCTTTCCTTGCCGAAGGGCGAGGAACTCGGAATGAACGCGTGGCACAAGTCGCTCTGGAGAGTTTCCAGAGTTGGTAAAGTCTCGGGGTCGACAACCAGCTTGCCAAGGGCCCATTCGTTGGCCTTCCTGGCTAACCGGGAGAGAAGGAAGTTAACCTTGGCTGATGACACCTCGGAGTCGCGAGGTGGTAACGATGTTGATCTCGCGAAACCACCGGTTTTAGCGGGAGCCAGTTTTCGCCGGCGCCAGAATACGCTGACGCCTCCAACTTGACGACGTCATTCTGGGATGGACGCGAGGGAGTTGACACCCGCCGATTCGCATCGGCGAGCTCGCGTTTCATGAACGCTTGTGCTGCAAGACGTTGCTGGTCGGGCGTCGCTGAGCTCAGCAGCGATGCGACACCGACATGTCTGGACACCACCACGAGGCGGTAAAGCGCTTCCCACTCCACTCGAGTGAGATAGGGGAATGCAGCGTGCTCTACGGGTCGCCCCGGAGATTTGGACTTGGCTCATTGTAGCCTTGGTCGTTGGAAGGACTACAAACTGCTACCAGGTGTACCGGGGTAAGCGTTACCGTCACTAGCTTACACAATAGGGTGGAGGAAGCTCGCAATAATAAAACCAAGTCGTAGGATTTGGTAAAATTTAACTCTGATTTATTTGAGACCAGGGCGGCTATCCCTGGCCTCGTGTGAACCACTCAAACACATGTCTACACCTGGTTGGTCAATAAGTGAGTCCGGCTCCTCACTATCAACGAATCAGATGATGACATCTTGGCACACGCTACCCGTGTACCACTTTGCCTACTTATGCAATAACCCAAGAAATATCTACCTGCTTATGTAATTGGAGCTGGGAGATGCAGGCACGGATGTAACAGAGCCGTCTCTTGCGCCGGCATCTTCCTTGGCGAGCTCATTGCGAAATAAGCTCGGGGTTGTCAAACGTTTTGACGATCTCGTCGATTCTTTGAATCATGTGTTGAAACTAGTGAATATTAGCTTAGCGGGGGATGGTGTAACGGGCTACACGCGAGTGGCTACATGCAGCAACTTGGTTACGAAGAAGGTTTTCCACATTAGTGTGAGATACACCTATGTCAGACTATTGATCTGCATGCGTTTAGGGCATTCATTGGTTGAAATTCCATATCTTCAACCAATTAGAATAATAGGATTCTGTCAACCATTCGTTGACGTAATATATATTATATACCTTTGATTTATAATATTACATTTTGAGGAAACCCCATACAGAACTATTAAACAGCTCTTAATTTTACCGGAAATCGGCGTGGCTTCCTTATTTAAGTAAATGTATACCTTTGGACGAAAGTTTAGTTAATCTAAGTGAATCGCAACTTACGCCTTCTCACACACGTGCGCTAATGTGTAAGCGGAAGTAGTGGGCACAGAATAGGTCATTTTACAGGTCCAGCCAGCGACCTACCGATCAAGACGTTCATTTGACGCTCTTCTGACAGATGCTACTAACGTTCGTGCTTAGCTCGACAATCGTCTCGAGGTTCTACCGTGTCCGCCTCCTAGCTGCAAAAACGAGCAGCAAATGCACAACATTGTGAGGCCGTATGTCTCGCGCGAGTTTGCGTCAAATTCAGTCAACCATGCGCCAACGGATGAAGATCGGAGAAAGATTGCTGCCGCTAGCTTCTTTTCGTTTGACGTCTTAACCCCTCCAAACCGGAAACCAAAAGTCACATTAAAACTGCATATGCAGCTTTATTAAACTTGGTATTTGTAAATAATGGGATAGGTGTAGCTCGCTCATAAAAAAACGGGGTTTGCAAAACTGCGCAGAGCAGCGATTATACTGCCCAAACCTGCATATTGGTAGTAAGGTTGCCACATGTAAATTGCATTATGCAGTATAAAATGAAAATAGCCAGGACGACTCCCGAAAACATAGGAACAGAACCAGCTCAGTCTACAGCTCTCATTTTTAATTTTTTTAAAACTGAAACTTCCTTTACATATTCCTATAAAAAAAGTTGGAGTGTCACCCGTAGCAAGTAACGCAAGCAAATGACACGAGACTGTTTGGGTTTCTGGTCTATACAAATTCGAAGTGCTATGTATGTGGACACCACAGCTGTTTGAACACGACTCGACTGGATCAGAAACATGAGCCTTGTGATGCACTTTGAGATGAGCTTACATGAGAACAGACATTCGATGCTACACAGCTGTGGATCAAAACTTACGCAGTTTGACTTATCCTGAATATCATGCACCTTGAAGACAAAAATATATGCAGGGCAGAAGTTACGTTGTCGTTCGTCGCCTCTTGGAAGATGCTGGCGTTGCAGAAGTACCCGGAGTCGATGGAGAACTAGGTGCTTCAGCCGATTTCTGACGCATATGAATCCCTTTGCCATTTTCGAAAGGGATCAGCTTTCCGCTCATCCACTCCTTGTGCCACACATCCCAACATGTCATGGCGACCCCACGCACTTGTCGCCGCGCCCGCATGCAGAGGTAGACTGGCCCTTTGTCGCTACAGTCGGCACAATAGTATGTAGTAGTTGATGCTCGCTGGGTGTCTGTTCGAAGCAGCGAGCACACCTTGCATGTCCTTTGCCGTCTTTTCTCTTGTGCTCCTTCGTTTCTCCATTCATCTACTTGACGGGCAGCGTGTCCAATTGACTGGTTTGCACCGACAGGGACCGGTACATATGCAGGTCTGGCTTGGGGTGGCTGGGTGCCGAATGCGTTGGACTCATACATGTCTGTAGCTTGTAGGCGACACAGCTGAAGATGAAGTTTCTTCATGTACTTCACGTGGGTAAGTGGTCGTGACTGCTTGTTCTTGTGAAAGTCCTTATGGACTATGTATCCATTTACAATAGCCAAGTCAATGAGCCCCAGTGCGAACGACTTATAGTATTTTCTAAAACGGGGAGAGAATAACGCTGCAATCTCAGCTGGTCATGGACATCCACGCCACCCATGTACGCTTGATAATCTTTTACGACTCTAAGGCATGGGACTTCCTCTTGCGTGGGACCATTCTGTCGCACCACCCGATCAAGTTCAAGGTTTCCTCCCGTGCTGAGAAAGTGTACAGGGCGAGAATCCCACCAACATATTGCTGACATATTTGGCACGAGCTTAGAAGTAGCCACCTTGAACGACCCGCGCGTAATCCCGGGTGGACGAGTCTTCTTCTTCTCGGCGACACCCTTGCAGTATCCCAAGCGGTTGGTCATGATTGTTCCCACACAGTAAAACCCCATCAGCAGCAGCTGAATAGCTAAAGCCACTGAAGTATAGATCCGGTCGATGACGACTAGGCGCATTCCCTGCTTTCTAGCATACGGGCCAAATGCTGCAAGTAGGTTTCGGACAACAGCAGCAGGGCCTGATTTCATTTCGGGCTTGTGGGCGTCGCTAGCGTGCTGTTTCTTACCGCAATATACTTCAAACCTGCATATATTCAGCAAACAAGACACAAAAAATGTCAGACAAAACTGAATAATGCACGATAGTAAAAAGCCGCTTCAAAAAAAATCAGACCTGATGCAGTACGCTGTGACTGCGCTGCATAGCATGAAGAGCTTGGTGCCCCACTTGTGGGGCTTGTCCTTCATGTAAACGCGCATCTTATTGAAGGATGACCGACTGGGTAAGGCTGCTTCGTCGAACGCCAAGTGTGATGGCGCAACGTATCCACGAAGAAAGGTGCGCTGCAAGACTTCTACCAGCTTGCGGATCTTCCAAGCGCGATCTGTTTGAGCCCTGGGGTCGTTGTTTGAGTTGAAATTAAGATTGCGTGAAATTTCCATGAATCGGCCTCTAGACAGCACTGAGCCGAAACACCCTCGTGATATAGCGCCCTCACCCGTTGTCTTCCAGTGATTAGCAAGTTTTTTTTTCTCAGTTCGGAGCAATTGTCCTTGCCACCAATAGTCCAACAAACTGGCACAGTTCGTGTGGTAAGATAGACTTCATGCCTTCCAAGTCGTGCTGAATATCTCGCCTTGTCTTTCTTGGTAACTGTGGGTTCAACCTCCGCTTCCGGCGATATCGCTGAAATGTTTCGTCAATACGACGTGGTAGCATCTCCAGGTGATACTCCGTCGAGCAAGCAGCAATGTGCTGCCACAATACAACAGGAAGAAAGTAAAAGAAGAGTCCAATTGGAGAGTCTCCTCTGCGCAAAACGTCTGCAGTTGGACCTGAGTACCCTTGGCGAAGGCCAGGATAGCTTGAAGTATTGTCGATGGAATCGTACGGGCCCTGCATGTACTCAGCAGTATCAGGTTCAATGACATCCTCCCAGCCAATAGCGGACATCTCAAGCATGACAGCGTTCTTTAGGTTTCCAGCGAGAACCCCATCCTCTCCACCAAAACTATCAAGAAAATTCTCCGTCTGCAGTGATTTCGTCTTCTGTCGCGACCAGATAATCACCAATGTCCTCAGATGCACAATAAATTCCCGCCTCTTCATCCGATACACACTCTCCGGTCTCTATGTCATCGGCTTCCGCCTCATCACCCGAATCCAAATTTCCAAACTGATGTTCAATGGCGTGATCAACAACCGCGCTCAAATCATCGGTGCTATCGGCAAGCAGCTCGCTACCAAGAGCTGAATCTTCTTCGTCTTCATTTGCATCATCTAAAAAGCAGCACATAATTATGTCAGTATTCGGATTAACAGACATCATACTATGCAGTATATAATGCAGCGTAATATGCAGAGCACTATGCAGTACATTATACTGCAAGCTATTCAGCATAGCATTCAATATACAATGCAGCATACCGTTTCTGGTTGGAGTTTGTGCTGGATGTGTGGAGTTGCTGCCGCTGATATTATCAGATTCTACTGCTTCTTCAGATGAGCAGTCGGCGTCTTGACCGTGTGGTCACGTCGGGATGAGCGGAGAGCTTGGCTGGGTACTTCTAACTGGAGAATTTGCCATAGGACCTGGAGTATTCATCAAAGAGCGACGCGCCGGCGCTCGCTGTGATGGTGACTGTGGCCTGGTAGTAGATTCATGTACGGGGACGGGAGGCACACCGGTAGTTGGTTGATTTGTGGGGACTCGTTGAGAAGTAGCCTGAGCTCGAGCTCTTGCTTCTGCTGCTTCGATATCAGCAGCCTAGCTTTCACGTACGATAGCTGCGGCAGCAGCTAGTTGATCATCTCCAGGAGCACTGGGTAGGACGCCTACCGCGTTGCGTCGCAGTTCTACAAGCAACAAACTTGGTATTAGACATAGTAACGAGCTATTCAACTGCAAGTAATACACACACCTTTTGCGTAATGCTCCAATACTACTTGTTCGCCACGGAAGTAATCGACGCCTTCGCTCCCCTTCACGTTCTTACCGGGAGGCATATAAAAGTAGCGGTCATCGAGACTGCGCCCCGAAGGGGGCTTTCGTGTCCACCCGTCCTTCTTCAGCTCTCTCCACACCGCCTGGAAAGATAAGTCGCGTGCGGTAGCTTCGCAGTCTCGCGGCACTTTGCCTCGGACTCTCACCATCCTCCTGCGTCTTTGGTCCTCGGGGCGAGAATTCTCGAATGAGAGACATTTGGAAAAGGCGGCGATCGTCGTTGGCTGTGCACCACTCACTAAGTGGGATCAGCCCGTTACCTCCGGTATGTAATACAAATCATCTAGCTTTTCTCAAAAACCTCGCAAAGCTGATCTTTAGATGTACCGTATTCCTTATGTGATTGGCGACGCTCGGTCATTAGCGACAAATCCAGCAGCCAATCAAATTGATTTAAATTTCGTGTCGTCGCGCTTTATGTGCTTGGCGACCAATATAATTTTAGCATGTTATATAGTTTTTTTTATGCAGGTATCTTTTATGCTGGCAGAAAGGCTCGACCACCTCAAGAATTTGACTGTCGCCAATCACATAAGGAATACGGTAGACAAATGTTGCCACTTTTAACCTCTTGAGAAAAAAAGACGCACACAGAAACAGGCATTCTGGCTGTCTTAAAATTTGTATGCCTTTTGGCGAGCGAAAAGACACGTCTTACAAACTTTAAGACTAAAAGTCGTTAAACTAAATATATTCAGTTTAACGAAAATGGTAATCCTGCATTATGCAGCACCCGGTTTCGAGGGGTTACCAGATTCTGTGCTAAAGCGCATAGACTGGGAAAGTTTATATGTTTTTGACGTCCAAAGGTGAGGTCAATTACTGTAGAAGTAATTCTAGCGGTTTTACGTTTTTAAGCGTTATTTACATAATTGCTTATTAAATCTGCACTTTACTTTTTGTCGCTGCAACTCCTGTCACAAGCTGTAAGAATCCAATTGTGAAAAAGTGAGTCATACAGGGATCCCATGGAGCCCCACTGTTACATTGAGTGGGAATTGAGTGGGAATTAAACGTTTTTGTACCGGTACCATGGCAGTAGTCGCATAGATGCTGCGAAGTAGTGGTGCTATTTCTTGTATAAAGTAAGCTGGTTATCGGTATCAAATCAGTGAATACCGATTTGCTGTGAAAGCCGACCACGGCAGTTGGCCCAGTAATTCCCTGCAGACTTAAATTCGAAAACCCGGCCAGCAGGGTTGTCAACGGCGGATTTTCGAATGTGTCCCCAGTCTCGTCTGACCCGCCAATTTTCGGCTACAAAAGTGTGAATTACCGGTACTGGGCCGATTGAAAGGAAATCGGTATGCACCGACTTGGTACCGAACACCTGCTTACTTTAACCAAGAAAAAGCACCATCATCTATGCGACTACTGCCAAGGTACCAGTATAAAAAAGCTTAGTGGGAGCTGTCACAACCGAATCAAAACTGGTACAGTACTGCACACCGTTCTCGTTCTTTGATAAGCTTCCGAAGGTGATGATCCTGAATGCAAATGAACAATCACTTGTAGGCTAAAATATTGCATACCGGTATTCGTAAATCCTATATGGTCCACCCCCGCGAAAAAGGGGTGCAGTACTGTACTTAGGTCAGACAGAACATGCCAAACACATGTATTTACTGTTTCAGCACACAGCAAATCAATTGACTTGACTTCTGTATACTTTTGACCTTCTGAGTGTCGCAATAAGACATAATCGACGATTAGAGGTCACAGCAGAAAAGGGACCAGCCGCGCTGGGCGCCCCTTCGGCGCCCCCGCGGTTCGCTGCGCTCGCAATATGGAGATAGAATGTTCTGGAAAGTGTAGTGCTCGGCTCGCTGGTGAGCTCAGCGCTGGGCCCGCCTCCGCAAATACCGCGCGGCCCTGAGGGCTTCGCGGGCTCTCCGCGCGGGTTTGCTGCGGCTACGCGCCTCGCACCCGCTCACCTTAGTTGGCGCCGCGGCTATGGCACCCACGTCGCCCAGCCCCGTGTGTGTTATCCCAGCGATGGACGTGTGTTTCTCCTATTTTCTCCTTAGGTCAAACCTTATTTAAAAGTTTTTAAGGCATTGCTCTTTGCCATGTGTACATTTTGTATTTTGTTTGTTTGTTGAACTGATCAGACAGCATATGTACGTAGCCAATTCCGGCTCATTTATCATGGGATTGGCTTTGGGCAATATGCTCGTCATCAGCCACTCCGGATTTATAGCTGTTGCCTTCTTTGCTTAACGCTGCGCTAAAATGTGGGGACGAACTCTAGTTGCAGCGCTCGGGGTGCTCGTTGTCACCGCGTCTGCGACCGACCCTCTGCCAAGCCAACAAGTGCGGGCGCTTAAAGCGGAAGCAGGCATGTGGAGCTTCGGGTCGAAGGCGTGCGAGTGCAAGTCCACTCCTCGCCCGTGCCTTTTTATCCACGGAGAGAGCAACGAAAACGAAGAAAAGGAGCTGCAGACCAAGTCTAAGAAGTTCGGCGATATGTCTGACCACGCCCCGTGCTGCTCGACTATCAAGTATGCGTCCCTGGACACGATGACAGCTCGTTGGACTGACAAGAGCCTGCAGAAGACGGTATGCGAACACGCTCTGTCTATGAGCAAAACCAGCGACGAAGACGAAGGGCTGATCAAAGACACTATCCTGGTGACTCACTCGATGGGCGCGTTGATCGTGGCTGGCGCGGTCGCCAACGAGAGGTGCAGCCTTGATAACAGTACGACGTGGGTGAGTATGAGTGCGCCTATGAACGGTACGATGGCATCGAACTACGTTCAGGATATCTGCACGGACGATGACACGCAGGCTTTCCGAAAGATTTTGACACTCCTTGGAGAATGCCCCGTTGACGCTGGCATGAAGTCTATCGCGTACATGGGCGGTAAGTATAGTACCATGGATCTCAACAAAGCCTACGTGGCTGCTCAGAAGGTTTACCGGGAACACGTTTCGGCGGCCATGTGCAGCGACGATGACATCGGCACCGTTTCCACGGACCAGGCCAGCTACCTGTATCTTGGCTCCCAGGTCGAGCATGGCACCAAGCAGCACGATGGTGTAGTGACGTTCGAAAGCTGCCGCGGTGGATTGCCCGAAAATCTTTTTAGCAACAACTACGAAGACAAATTTTACGTGTCAAAGTGCAACCATGCTGACACTGCGTTCCTTCATGGGGACAGCTACTTCCGCGACACGATTAAACCGGTAAGTTGGTTCGAATGCCTTCTTTAAGCGAAAACATACTTGTAATCGGTATGTCTCTTTGTGCATGCAACAACTCTGTGAATACTAGTACTACAGTAGTATTTTCTTCATTTGGTCGCAAGGTTGCATGTTTTTTTTAAACTTGGGAATGGCCTTTTCGTAAAGCTAATTTGTAAAATTTAGCCCGTTTTATTAACTTAGTACTGTTGTGAGCTTTTAACGCACGAAAGGAGAAGACTCGATTCGAATATTACTCCTTCAAACCAATTTGAAATTTGATTTAGACTCCCAGACTAGTTCATCAAATCACCCACTTCAGGCATACCACGTGTACACCTTTTCCAGTCCAATAAAGCCAAGAGCAAATGGTATTAGCCAAGTGCGAGAGCAGTTTGGCCAACAACAAAAGCGAATTGATGAAGAGCAAAGCCAGATTGGAAGAACTACTACACTACATATGCACTTACACAGTGAGTGCGTGTCGTGATGCACGCACTTCGTCTGGCTCGCTTCAACGGCCTACAGGCATGTCTTTGAGGTCCGTGACCTTCACGTGAAAGGTGAGCATGTGGCGGTAGCATGCCTCGCACAGACCTGGTGTAGCAACCTCAGGGAATTTCGAGCGAGCAGCGCGTGTGAGATGGAGCTGTCTGTGTGCCTTCATCGTGACACCTTCGGGGACAGCAAGAATGTCTGCACGGTGCTCGGTCATGTAATCCTTAACAGCAGACTTGAACGCAGAGAATACATTCTCAATCGGGTTCAGCATGGGCGAATAAGGCCCAAGACGCAGCAGTGTAGCACCAGCAAACTCAGGCTCCTCAAAGACGTGCTCAGCTCGAGCATGGCATGGCGCGTTGTCTAGGACAAGAACGACGTTGTCGAGATTCTCAACCTTTCGCAGCGTGGCTCGGATAAACTCGTTCGAGTTCAGATACTTGTTGCCGCCGAATCGCAGCTCGTAGTGCACGACGCCGCCGATGCCGATGCACGCAATCACTTGCAAGTTCTGGCCGCCACCAGCAAAAACTTTCTTCACAGCACGCTGGCCACGGCGGCTGCGCCCTCTAGTGCTGGTAGACCAGAGATTGAAATTGGTCTCGTCCATGTAGATGATCGTCTTACCAGCCGCTTGATAACGCTGCAGCTGAATGAGATAATCACGGCGCTTAAGCTTGTTCTGCGCAGTGTTCATGTACTGGGGCTCTTTGTGGAATTGCTTCATGGTGATTAGAGCAGCATCGAGGTGATTTTTCACGGTTTGAGGGCACACCGTTACACGAAGCGATGTCTCGAGCATGTCTGCAATCTGCCGTAGCGTGAGGTCGGGGTCAGTGGCGAGCTGATCTTATAGGAACTTCACGCATGCTGGGGTCATCTTTTGCGCGGTTTTTCCACCACGAGGCGCCGGGCTGATCACGTCCTCAAAGTTGGGGTAGCGCTGTACCCAATTGCGAGCAGTGCTGAGATTCACGTTGTTGTCTCCAGCGACAGCTTCCCAGTCGAGACCATTACGGGCAGCCTCGAGCACGCGAAGCTTCGTGTAGAGCGTGTAGCGGCGATACTTAGTCGGCATCAGCGTCGAAGGGAGAAAATGGAGGAATGAGACCGAAACGAGAAGCCTTTGAGGCGGGGAAGCTCTCGCTAGAGCATGTTGAAGCTCGTGAATTCCCTTTTGGGCTCGGTTTGAGGCTGCTTATTGGCGGAACCAAAGAGATCGCGAGCGCATTGGCGGAATGAAGGAATGCAGAGCGTGTGAAGGCGCGAAGCCTACGTGCGCTGCCTGCATACGCAGTCATTCACTGCGCTAACGAATGATCTTCAAGTATGCGTATTGATAGGTTGCGCCAATTTGCCTTTGCTCTTCATCAATTCGCTTTTGTTGTTGGCCAAACTGCTCTCGCACTTGGCTAATACCATTTGCTCTTGGCCTTATTGGACTGGAAAAGGTGTAGTACTGAGAAGTCGGCGAGACCGCGATGTAAGAATAGCACAGAGGAGATAACAGGTAGTGCCTCGGCCAACGCAGACGACCGATCGACAGCACCCGGCTCGTAGATATGCCCGAGACCGGTCATCCACAAACTCACCGCAGGTTGCCTACCCCACTCTGAATCTTGCAGCTGTATGGTGCTAGGTCTGGCATTATCACAGCTTGGGGTTCGCACTGGAGGCGGCTAAAGCTTCAAAAGGTGACATCCAGAAGTATTGCAGAAAGCTCAACGAGATGGTCCTAAGTACAGTAGAAGTCGTTCGACTTTCAATATGCACCTTTAAGCGGACGTCGAAGCTCGCTATCACCTCTTACCGACTTCAAGACTACCATTTCTTTGGTGTTGCAGTACATAATTTCAAATTCTTTTCGCTCTACTTTTTCTTGTACAAAGTGATACCGAATGTCAATGTACTTGCTTCTGCCATGCAGTTCTGGGCTGTAGGAAAGTTTAATACAACTTTGATTGTCCTCAAATAGGGTAATAGCATGTGAGCTTTCGTGTTTAAGCTCTACTAAAAGAAGCTTTAAGAAAATACCTTCTTGCATGCAGTGACATAGGGCTATGTATTCCGCCTCTGTTGTGGACAGAGCTACGGTGTGGTGCTTTCTCGATTGCCATGAAATTGGGCTTCCACACATATATGCGATATAGCCTCCCACAGATCGTCGTGTGTCTGGGCAATTGGCATAGTCTGCGTCGGAGTATGCAGTGAGATAATGCTTTGACTTATACTGCTCTAGATTTTGCTTTCCACCAAGGGTGATGCCAAGATTGCGCGTACCGTTTAAGTACTTCAATCCTCTCTTAACGGCATTCCAGTGAGGTTTTTCTGGGTTCACCAGGAATTGACTGACTTCTCGTAGAAAATATGCGAGATCAGGTCTAGTTCCCATCATTAAGTACATAAAGCTACCAACTGCCTCTCTGTACGGGATCGCTTTCATCTCATGTTTTTCTTCTGGCGTTTGGGGGCACATGGCCTCCGTCAGCTTCACACTGGGATCAGCGGTGTACCAACTTGCATCAAGATGAGAGAAGCGATCCAGGATTTTGGTAGCGTACTTCTCTTGGTGAATGAAAATGGGTTTGTCCGTACGGTTGCGTACGATTGACCAGCCTAAGATGTATTGAGCTTCACCGAGATCAGACATTTTGAAGCGCTGCTTGAGAGCGTTCTTTATGTTGTTAATGATATCAAGCGTAGGGGCTATGATGAGGAGGTCGTCCACATAGACTAGAATGTAGCATGTAGCTCCATCCACAAATCCAATGAAAACGCATTGGTCTTTGATGAGTTTGTGGAATTTCATGGTGAGAAGAAAAGAGCACAGGGTAAGATACCAGATCTGAGGTGCCTGCTTGAGACCATATAGGCTCTTCAAAGGCTTGCAGACTAAGTGCTCTTTTCCTCGAACAGTAAACCCTTCAGGTTGCAGCATGTAAATTTCCTCATCGAGGTATCCGCTCAGGAAAGCGGTTTTAACATCCATTTGATGGATCTCAAGGTCAAGGAGTGCTGCAATCGTCAGTAAAAGTCGCAGCACTTCCATGCGGATCACTGGAGAGAATATCTCATCGTAGTCAACGCCATACTTTTGCAAAAAACCTTTTATTACCAGGCGGGCTTTATAGCGGTCAATACTGCCGTCTCCATTGTATTTTACAACGAATACCCATCGACACTGTAGGGCCCTTCTCCCTGTCGGTAGTTTTGTGAGGACCCACGTTTTGTTGTCAATCAATGATTTGTACTCACAAATGGCTGCCTTCTCCCAATGTTGTGCTTCTGGTAGTTTCTGGGATTCTAGGAACGTCTTTGGTTCAGATATGTGTCTGATAGCCAATAGAGCGTAGATATGAGTGAGGTGCTCTTTTCGTTCGTTAATGTCGAGTGGATCATCAAGTAGACACGAGTGTTCATCCTCGTTCTGAGCGCTCGTTTTGTGTTTGACTTTCTTCATCTTTACTACTACTTCCGCGGCAAGCGCATTGACGCTGCGTTTTAGTAGTGAGGCTATTGGAGGTAGCAATTGTGGTGTTGGTAGCAACGGTGATAGCGTCGGTGCGGGGCCATTTTGGTCCGAAATTGCTGGTGTATTGAGGTATTCCAAGTGTGGGAACTCGTCTTCTCTAAGCACAACATCCCTGCTGTAGATAATACGGTTTTCTTTTGTGTCAAGGAGTCTATATCCCTTTTTGTTTGATGGGAGTCCTAAGTACATGCACTTCTTAGCACGTGGTTCTCGTTTTGTGCGGTGTATCTCAGGGATGTGAGCGTACGCAGTACACCCAAACACTTTGATGTAGTGCGCGGATGGTTTTCGCTTGAACCATTTCTCATATGGGGTGACCTTATCGGTTACCGAGCTGGGAGTAATGTTCAGAAGGTCAGCAACGTGTTTGACGCATTCTCCCCAAAGAACCTGCGGTAGGTTATTATCAATGAAGAAAGCCCTGGTTCGTTCGAGAAGTGTACGCATGCGCCTCTCTGCAACTCCATTTTGCTGGGGCGTGTACGCATTTGTAAATTGTGCGTGCGTATTGTACTTCTGAAAAATCATTTTTCCAAGTTTCTCATATTCTCGGGCATTGTCGCTTTGAAGATGTCTAACTTCTTCATCGTGTATGTTCTCATTGAACTGGAGTTCGCCTACATCAGCGCGAAAAACGTTTTGTGCTTTCTTGCGAAAATCTTCATAGCATTCGTACAGCTCAGACTTTCGCTCGATGATGTAGATGAACATGTACCGTGAGTAGTCATCTATAAAGGGCAGAAATATTGACACCCCGAGAGAGTGGGGACGGGTAATGGGCCAGCCATATCAGAATAAACTTTTTCAAGAGGGAACTTTGCCCGTTCAACGGTACGTTTATTGAATGGGCTACGATGGGCCTTGGCGTATGTGCAGGAAGAGCAAAAGTAGTCTTTCTTGGAATCAAAGTCCTTCAGGCCCATGTCCATGACAGTGTTGGCTTTAGCCAGATCCTGCATAATGCGAAAGTTAGGATGACCCATTCGTTTATGCCAAAGTAAAACATTATCAGGCTTACCTGAAGTGGCCACATGGGCTACCTGACTTGAGGTTGCCGGGCTCGCTTGAAACTGGTAGAGTCGAGTCCCTTCACCAATTTTGGCTTCAAATTTGGTTCGGCTAGCGAAGAACAGAACGCACTTCTTGGCGTTGGGGAAGTTGATTTTGAAATCATCTTCGACGGCTTGGCGCACGGAGAGTAGGTTGAACTTCAGCTGGGGCGCATATAGCACGTTGGCCAAGGATATTTCTCGTTCCTTTCCCTTCGTGTCCTTGATTGACATCTTGACATCACCAGTTCCTTTTATCGAAATCTGGTGATTGCCGCCGACAGTGATTGACCTGCCAGCACTTGGGATCAGCTTCTCAAACCACTTCGGATTGGACGTAACGTGGCGAGTGCAGCCTGAGTCGACAGTCCACACTGGGTCATGCTCCGCATCTTGGGCGGTGAGACTTACAGCCTCTGTTTCTTGTCTGAGGTCCAGAGTGGTGATGGCTATGATTCCATACTCGTTGTCGGAGTCGGTGTCCTTGCGGCGACCGTGGAATTTATTGTGACTCTTGGATTTTCCAGATGTATTCTTCTGGTTGCCGTTCTGGCTTCTGTTTCGATTGCTGTTCCGCTTGCTCTTGTAGTCATTCCGATTTTGGATTCGTGACTTGCCGCCGAAACCGTCCTTGTAAGGAGGCTGTCCAGCCTGATTGGACAAAGGTTTCAGCTTAAAGCTGGCGGGAAGCACCGTTCCTGCCTTTACCTGACCATTTTGTAGGTGGCGCTGTAGAACATAGCAGTCGACAGTATCGTGGTTGGTGCGCAGGCAGTATGTACAGCTCATCGTTGAGATGAGAGCCTTGCTCTCTTAATAGGGAGCTTGAACCAAGGTTGGTTCAGGTGCTAAAGCCTGTAGGGCCTGCTCGTTTCGGGTTTCCCTCGATTCGGGTGTTCCTTGTTTGAGCGTGTAGCGGTTTTCGCCAGTTCATGCTGCACCTTGGCCTCGATGTGACGCTTTAGCTCTTCGTAGGGAATGAATTTCCTGCTACCCTTCCAGACCGATAGTTGCTGCTTCCATTTTCCAGGTAGCGCATGGTACAAGTAAAGTGACTTCTGTTCGTCACTGAGCACACTGTTTGTGGCTTCGGAGGCAACCTTCATGGCAGATTCGATGTCAATTATGAACCCCGTAAGGTCTGAACCTTCTTCATACCTCAGTGCCATCAGGTATGATAGCACATGATACGGGTCGCCGTGGATGGCAGCACCTTCGTACTTGCTACCGATCGTCTGGAAGATCTCAAACGCAGTAGTCTTGTCCTTGACCATGAGAACATGTTGGTCATCGATGGTCTTGATAAGGAAAGCTTTTGCTTTTGCCTCGTTGAGTCGAAGCTTTTTCGAGCTCAGCCTCTGGCTTTTAGCCTTCAGCTTCTCTGCTCGCTTCAGTTCATCCCGCTTCTGAGCAGTGAATGACTGGATAACGGGGGGATTCTCCTGCCCCATTTCCACATCGCCGTCGTCTCCGGCTGTTGGTGCATCCGAACTTGCGGAGCTGGCATCAGAGGAGGACTCGCTCGGTGAGGAGCCCACCATTTCGTCGGCCTTGGGAGCACCGGCAGCATCAAGCGCGGCGGACATGTCGTTCATGTCGGACAGTGCCGGGTTGAGTTCTTCATCGGAGTCGAACTCGTAGTCGGAGTCACCGGTGTAGTCGATACACTCGACGTAGCCGAGAAGGTTCTTTCCTTCGAGGGCGGCAGTGACGCGGGTCTTCCAGATGATGAAGTTCCGGCCATTGAGGCGCGGAAACTCGCGGTCGTCAGCGGTGGAGGCTTGCGTTGAGCTCATAACCTATTGAAGGTGAGGCGAGGAAGGTGGAGGAGCTTGAGTAGAAGGAAGAAAAAAGAGATGTGATTAATTTTATGAGTCTGTCTTCAGAGAGTTATCTGGCCATTGATTTATCTTTCCTGTAAAAGGGGATGTATCGACTTATGCAGGATTGGGTCCAGAACATATTTTGTATGGTAAGACATTTTGTACAATAACTTGTACGCTATGTCACCAATTAGGACACATCATTGACAATTTATGCAAGCATGTTGCAGGGTTCGGCCGGAGGAGTTTCTCATCTCCAGCAAGCTGGTCCAACGCGACTGGTCGGCGGTAATCAGTGCCTGGAATCCAGGCACTGATGGCAAATTGCCTATGACACAGATGTGATTCCACTCAGTGCTGCAGTGCAGTGCACAGTGTGCACAGGTATCAAAAGTGAGCAAATCTCCGTTTGATTTCCAGGCCAACCGTACATATCAATTGCAACTCGCCTCGCCAGATATACTTGAAGTAGCTTACCGTGCACGTATTCCTTCGAAGAATTCAAAGCAAAAAAGCCCGAAATGAACAGCAAAACCGTTGTTCTGTAACAATTAAAGCTACATTATTACCGTTTTACTCTAGTATTGTTCATTTCAGGCTTTTTGCTTTGAAATTTCTCGTGCTGAAAGTAAATTAGTTCCAATGAAAACTTTATTTTAGCCATAGTTCAGGACTGCATTGCGCGGCCGAATAGCTTGGCCCTTGCGATGCCAAGCTCTGACGCCAACCTCTGATGAACGTGATGCCATGCAGAGAAGATTAACATAGTACATCACATTTTGGCAGTGACCATCCAATTCTTGCCTTTCTCTCTCGCTTCTCCTCGACCACCTGTACTTGCGGTCAAATCCAAAGTTTCCACTGATCGGCCCCTCACAACTCATTTTCCCTGTCGGAAACGCAAGCTTACCTCACAGCAACGATGTGGGGTCTCCGATGCATTGCACTCGTCTACATTACATCCACTCTATTCACGACTTCGACGACAGCTTCGATGACTCGAAAGGGCAAAGGAACCGTTCACGGTGATCTCCGTACCAGTACCACGGAATGGCCGTCTTTGATGCTTCACTTTACGTTGAAACGCAACTCAATGCAAGTGAACGGCCAGCCCGAGTTCGACGTTTATGCTAACCCGATCGTGTCCAAAGATGGTCTAAGCGTCACCTACGACGGGTACGTGGACTTCACCGAAGGCTCGACCCTCACCCGGTACACGCTGGTCGACGGTATCGCCTACTCGACGACTACGACCTCCGAGACGGACCAAACTCAAGCTTCATCGTCAACATCCGAATGCGTCGAAGTGAACGCACTGCCACCACTCAACGACATGTTACCGGCGCTCAACGACGCTACGCAAGTTGCAAATGCTACTTTAGACGGTGCTAAGATCAAGTGTTCGCCGGGAAATCTGTTTAAGGTCACCTTCCGAGGACTTAACCTGGCCGTTTGTGCGTCTGGTTCTTCAGGTGTTCACGTTTATGGCAGTGACTTGGAGATCAGACTTAAGTATTTAAAGAACCGGGTGGAGATTACGCCGCCGGAACTTACCGGCAGCGCCATCAGCGATTGTGAGCGTGTTGTGAACGCCACTGCCGTCACTGAAACCTCCATCGCCCTGCTAACTGGCGATGTGATCCCTGAGAGCGAGTCGCGAAGCCTGGACTTAGACTCGGGCGTCGATCTTGAAGCCACTACATGCTCTTGCAAGTCAACGCCACGTCCATGTCTCTTCATTCACGGTCTTGGGATTGACAACGAGAGAGCAGAACTTCAGGACTCGTTCAGTGCCTACTGGGGCAACATGACAGACCACGCTCCGTGCTGCACAGAATTCAAGTACATGGTCTGGAACTCCATGGAGACCGGATGGAATAATGACACCCAGCAGCAGATCATGTGCGACCTCGCAGCTTCCGTGACAGAATCAGGCTCACCGACCGAGATTGCCGACACTATCGTCGTCACGCACTCGATGGGCGGACTCATGTTGGCAGGAGCCATTGCAACGGGGAAGTGCTCGCTCGCTAACAGCAGCTCGTGGGTCGCTACGAGCCCTCCGATGTCAGGAAGTATGGGGGCTAACTACGCTCTGGAGTCCTGTGACGGAGAGCACACTGTTATTATGGAGGCGATCGGCAACGTGACAGACCAATGTCCAGTGCTCGGAGCTACAAAGTCACTAGCGTATGAAGGTGAAAAGTTGACTTCTACGGAGATGGACGAGGGCTACGAGGCGGCCCAAGAAGTCTTCCGGACGCACGTTCACGCTGCCATGTGCAGCAACGCGTTCTGGGGACTGTTTTCGCTCTACCAGCCTCTGTATTGGCTTCTCGGCGCTGCACTTCCTCACAAGTCCAAGCAGAACGACGGATTGGTTGAGTTCCAGAGCTGTGCTGGCGGCCTCCCGCTTGAACAGTTCGGGGAACATTACAGTGACCAATTCTACGTGACAAGTCTCAACCACGCCGACACCACCTTCTATCACGGCGACGGTCTCTTCAGTGCCGCACAGAAACCTGTCAAGTGGTTTGAGTGCATTCTGTAAATCGGCTAAAAATTTTGACGCTTAGGATAATAGAACTCCCAATCGATTGCACGCTTTGCACTTGCACGCAACGTGCTTCGGTCCGTTTCAAGAATGTGGACGGAGGGCAACTATTTATGATAGCAAAAACGACTCTTCTCCCTGCTAAGTAGGGACGCTCAACGACCAATATGCTTGGCAAAGTGTTTAAATCGTCCAGACCAATTTTGCACTAAAAGCAGCAGTGCAAAGCATGGGTAGTATGAAAGGTCCGAGCAGCGACATCAGCGCGTGTAGTCGTGTGGTACCAGAGGGAGAGACCGCGATCAGAGAAGCTACAGCTGACGATGCAATTCCCACGCCCGAGGAGGAAGCAGCACTTGTGGCGAAACTCGTGTCCCCGCTAGTTCCCGAAGTTGCAACGTCGGATGAAAATAGTCCAGTTGCAACAACCGATACGTCTTTGGGGCCCATGGCCTCTGAGATCTCTAATGGAGGGACTGAATGTGGTGTAGAGATCAACGATGTGACTCGAAACCAAACACGGCAAGCGAATGATCCAGCCATCGAGACGATCAAAGAGATAGAGTTTACGGAAGAGACCGACAAACGACGAAGCTGGAAGGTGATCGGCAAGCTGGCGGTGATGGCCAAGTTGATGAATGCACACTCGATCGATATCTACCACGACCGGAAACTAAACACGAGCCGCTTTATGATCCACCCCAACTCGAAATTGCGCCGAGCATGGGAAGTGTCAACTGTCTGTTTGGTTCTCTATGTCTGTGTGATGGTATGACAGTTGCAAAAATGATAAAGTGGCCTAGTGATCAATTTTCAGCAACTGACGTTTGTGCTCTTACAGATTCCGTTCATCATCGGCTTTCAGTTTGTCGATTGGAGCCACTTGAACGGCATGAACACTTTTATTGATGTCTACTTCATCACAGGTATACCATCATTAGGGACAGTATCAGTCTATGTGCTAACTTGTCCCGTTTACTGATCAGATATGGTCATGACATTGCGAACGGGTATCGTTTCAAATGGTGAAGTCGTGATGGATCCCAAGCGAGTCGCGCGCAAGTATTTCCGCTCGTGGTTCATCGTGGATCTCATCTCCAACTTCCCCTTGGTGCTCTTTGTCCAATCTTCGGGCAAATCTCTGAAAATTGTAAAACTTCAGAAGATTCCCAAACTGCTTCGGATCGGTCGATTACTGAAATATCTCCGCGAATACGCCAAGTATTACAATCTCATTGTCAGCTTTCTGGGCCTTGCCATGGGCTTGCACCTCTTCGCATGTCTATGGGCCAGTTTATTCAACGAATGCTATGGTCCTCGCAGCGAAGTGGTCTGCAAAGAAGACGAGGTTCGAAAATTCTCAAAATTTGAGAACTAGACCGAGATCTCATTTATTTTCATTTTTTTTTTTGCAGTTGGCACCAATGTACGTCCAATGCGTCCATATCATCATACTCATGTTCCTGGGAATTGGCGAAAGCACGACATATGCGAGCATCGCAAGACTACAAAATCCCGAGGTGAACGCCAACATCGGGCTCTACTACATGAGTATCACCGTGTTCATGTTAGGGACAGTTTTTTCATCCTTCCTCTTTGGCAATGTCCTTGCTCTACTCATGAGTTGGGACCAGCAAAAAGCTCAATTCCGGAATCGGATGGACATGATTAAAGCCGAAATGAAGTACTACGAACTACCAGAGGAGCTGCAGCATCGTGTTCGCAGGAATTACGATTATCTCTGGATCAACGTAAGTTGTCACTACTTTTTATAATTTGTTATTAAGGATTTCTCATTTCCTTACCCATTTGGTTTAGCAACGTGCATATTCCGACATGATGCTGTTGAATCAGCCCGGTATTTCTAAGCCGCTTAAAACGACCATCGCGTTGCATTTATACAAGGATTTACTGAAGACGGTACCATTCTTCGCTGGATCGGACTCGCGGTTCTTAGGCAAAGTCTGTCTTGCATTGGAAACAGCAGTGTATTTGCCAGGCGACACGATCATTTACTGCGATGATATTGGCAAAGAAATGTTCATCGTCCGCAAAGGTCTCGTAGAGATTCTCGTTCCTGACCCAGAGAACTCGGAAAAGCGGATTTATTTACGAGACGGGAACTTCTTCGGAGAGACAGCACTAGTCATCGACGTGCGTCGCACCAACACTGTCCGTGCCGTTAACATCTGCGACCTCAATGTACTGAGCAAGCACGCGTTTAACGAGATCGCAGCGGAATATCCAGAGTTCGGTGAGCGTATGAAGCGGACAGTGATTAAACGCCAACTTGACAATATGAACATCCAGTCCCCCACTGAGAAGGCAAAAGTGCACAACCAGCTCACTTTGGTCGTGGAAAAGTCACTTAAACAGCGTCGAATGTCCGTGTCACTACGTACCATCTATCGTGCGAAGAAACTGGGAGATAAACTCAAAGACATAGCTGACCGCGCCTCCAAACCCGTCCGCCGTTTTTCACGTGTCGTTGCTCCTCGACAAGCCCGTATCCGTCCTTCTCAACGCGAAGACTCTCATGACAAATCATTTCTCGAATCGAATTTTAAAGGAGATAGTACGCGAGACTTGGCTCAGTATTCCAGACCTGTTAGCGGCTCCAGTGCTCGAAACTTGTCCCCCAAGCGACCGACAACGACGCATCGAATAAATTCTGGTTTGTCGCGGCAAGCCTCGCAGTCTGGTGGCACACCGGAGACCACAGGTCCTCGACGGACGATCGACTCTGGTCCACGACGCACTGACGTACCACTCGATTTGATCCCGTCCGCCTTGGCTCAAATCACTTCAATGGTCGAACAGATCCGACAGACAACGGAATTGTTGAGTCTTCGATTGGGAGCTGCCGACGACTACGAAGATGACGAGGAAGACGACGACTTCGACTACGACAGCGATGACGTGTCGTACAACCTTCGTGATGTTTCACCGTTTCCTCCTTTGACCGAGGAATCCGACGAGGAAATGGCACGTCGCGAGAGCAACAGCATTGTACGTAGCCACTTGACTCAATGATTGTTGTATGTCAAGACTAACACTATTTCTTTCTAAATAGTTTGTTCCTAACGCACAGAATTCAAGCTCGACAAATTCTAGTCGCTTGGTACGATAACATTTTCTTTCGTCATATTTTTTTCTTATTTTTTATGCTTATTGGCAGTTTGGAGACAAAAGAGGGAGCGATTCGCCGAAGTAGGGAATGACATGCTCAACAATTATCCCAACCCCGATTATTTCAAGTATTTTACATGAATTTGTAGCCACTCGACTCTATTTATCCTAAATCCAGCTTTTACTCTTGCTCAATTTTCCACCTGGGCGCTTTTATAGTCCGAGATGACGCTTGCCAGCAACATCTCGACGGTGACAGCGCCCGACTTTTTCGTCTTCTTCTTCCCGTCGCTGTGCGCATTGAGTTTGTCCAGAATTTTGTGATTGAGCTCCGTCTTGGACTCTCCGAGTTTGTAGATATCTTGGTCCACCGTGTTCTCCGACACAAGCTTGTAGATCGACACAGGCTTCGTCTGTCCAATACGATGACAACGGTCACAAGCTTGCTCGTCGGCCGTCGGGTTGAAGTCCAAGTCGTGCAGAATAACCGTATCGGCAGCGGTAAGATTGATCCCGAGGCCTCCTGCACGCGTCGACAGTAAGAAGACGAAGATGTTCTTGTCTTCATTGTACGTATCGATGAGTCCTTGTCGCTCCTGGACATCCGTGGACCCATCTAACCGCAAATACCGGTATTCCATATGACTCATGAGTACTTCCAACAAGTCCAAGAGTTTCGTCCATTGCGAGAAGATAAGCACACGATGTCCGTCTTTCTGAAGGTTCGGCAGCAACGTCCGCAAGTAATCGAACTTAGCAGAAGCCAGGAGAGTTTCCATAGGCAGTTGCAGTTGCCGCAGCTCATCGATCGCTTCGTACTGTACGCACAAGTCGTGCAGTTCAAAGTCACTGTACGACTCGAGCTCCTGACGCACGCGACTGATCGAGCATTGGTTGCCGAAGGCTTCAGCTCGATGCAGACATCGACTCAAGGTCTCCAGTACTTGATCCGACACGAAATGTCGGCGCAGTAACACGGGATGGTTGGCTGCTTTCCGTAGCTGCGTAAAGATGGACATGGCCGTAGGTTCGCCTCCCGATGGCGTCGCGTACGTCCCCATTAAGTCCCACAATCGACGCTCTGCCTTGTGGTCTTTGCTCTTGTTTTTCTTGCGTTCTTTCGCTGCAGCTTTCAGTGCCGCTTGAGCCTCTCGACGCTTGACTACCGACTCCAGCAACTCGGTGTATGCCTTGCGTTGCTCGTCTCCCACCTTGACCAGCTCGATAGACACCGTCTTGGGCACTAGTTGACTCAACACGTATTGCTTTTCACGTCGCAAGATGAAGGGAGCCAAGATCTTGCGGACTTTTTCGCATTTCTTCTGTTCACTGCCGTCGAAGAAGCTCAGCAATTCATCCGAGCCATGGTCGAACATCCGCGGCATGAGGAAGCTCAGCATCGTCAGTAACTCGTTCAGTTTATTCTGGATCGGCGTGCCACTCAACACCAGTCTCGTACGTGCACGTAGCGCCGTGATGCGCTTAAACCGCGACGTGTTCGAGTTCTTGATACTGTGTCCTTCGTCCAAGATCATGTAGCCAAACTGGAAGCTGCGCAGGAAGGCGCGTTCCTCTTGACAAGTATCACGTTCAAAGTACGCGTATGTCGTCAGCATGACGTCAAAGTCGTCGCTATCTAGCGTGTCTTCCAGCTCTCGACGGTGGTCTTTCGAGCCGTGATACGTCACGATACGCAGCTTCGGTGCGATCCACGAGAACTCGCGTGTCCAGTTGTTCAACACACTGGCTGGGACGACAACTAAGTGCGGACCACCTGCACTCTTGTCGGTCTCTTCCAGCGACTTGAGAAGTAACAGAAACGAGATCGTCTGCACGGTTTTACCGAGCCCCATTTCATCGGCCAAGACGCCCGACACCTTGTTCTCGTGCAGCAATAACAGCCAATTAACGCCAACCACTTGATACGGCTTCAGTTCGAGCGTCTCGCAGATATCTGGGATGTCGTTCTGCGTCACTACGCGTCGATCTCCGCCATTTATCGACGCCAGCGACATGTGCACCGCCTCTTCTTCATCTGTCGCGTCCCCAGGCGACGTGGACGGACTGGAAGACGCCGATTTCGAGGCATTTCCCGACCAATTCCTCACTGATTGGCGTAATTTCCGGGCGATGCCTTCACATTCTTCCAATAGCTGTCCGACCTCGTCATGGGAGCGAGAATAATGCTCGTCTTCGTCTGATTCGTCGAAATCGTTCCTGTCTTCGTGGGTGAACCGTCTGGATGCGCTCGGGTCCTTCCGTTTCTTAAGTTTTTCGTCCTTTATACGCCTCCAGCCATCGCTCTCGGCCTTGTGCTTCTTGACGCCACTGCGACCGAATGCAGCCATCCAGTCTTTCGCTGCAGATGTTGATTTTTCAAGATCTTTTTCGAAAATATCGTCTTCTCTAGGTGATGACACGTCCGAGTCCACGGTCAAGTCCTGCAGCTTAGAGCTGTTGGTGTCTGCCTCGTCCTCGGACTCTACGATCGCTCTCGTGCGTTTGCCACGCCGTCTAGAGGAAGGTGCGAGCTCTTCTTCCTCTTCTTCGGCGTCTTCGGCGGTGCTAGAAGCGGTGGCATCTTCTGCATCGACGAGCTCTTTGTTCTCGTGTTTTGTCGCCTGTTTCTTGGGACTTGGGCTGCTATTTCTCTTGGCAAAAAAGGAAGACACGAGTTTCGTTCCTGCTGCGGCTGGAGCGCGTTTGGCTCGAGCTTTAGGGCGACTGGAAGCGGCCGAGCTCATGGTAATGCTCGGTACACGCGTAGGAAGCACGTTAAGTGCGACTTTGGGCGGCGCTGCCTCCGTGTCTACTACTTCGTACTTGGTCAGTGTCCCATTAGCGTAAAAAGCGTCGCGAAGACCGAGAAGCAACACGTCGCCCTGCCGCAACACGCTTTGTTTGGTCTGGCGTGTGGCTACGATGCTCGTCTTGCCGCAACAGCGCAGTGCAACTTTTGGGCCACTCAGGTACACGGCGCCTTTACCGCCACAAACGCGCTCCTCGGTACCGTCCGCAGTTAAGCAGTACAGCTTGCCGCTCACGCTTTCCTTGACGCCCAGAGCCATGATTGAGGTTTTGCCGCCAGTTTTTTCAATGGAGTGGCGCGCTTCCGATAATGGACAATTTCGCAACAGGATTGGATGAAATAAGAAAAATTTCGGTGTCACAGTTCTGTAAAAACTATTTTCACTAAGTGTACAATTTACTTTACGGTATCAGTTCGAAGAATAAATTACAGCGAACGTTCATGATTTTAAATAATCTAAATGCATCGAGAGCGGCGGGTGTTATGGATTGAGATGTGCGTCGTGGAGCTTCAGTTCGCGTCCGCGTCGCAGCTGTACCACCCCCAGTTGGTGGTGTCACGGCGCTCATTTAGTTCAGTTGCTTTACTTATTCACGGTGCTGGCCACAGCGTGCAGATCAGTTCCGTTGCTGTCTGTTTAGTGTGATGAAGGCGGTAGCGGCGAAGGGATGTCGTTTATGCCGATATCGGCTGAGTGGCCATCTCGGACGGTCGCAGCATCTCGGAAGCGCGGACGTACATTTTATCGGTGTGGATTCGGTCGCGTGGTCGCGGAGTGCAAGGGGGAGCATCATCGCAATTGGTAGGCGAGTCTACAGCTGTAGAGCCATCGGACACGCCGTCTTTGCGAAGGAAGAGGAGCACGCGGCGGTTGCGGGCGTACTTGTAAGAGCGTCGTCGGTCCACGATCTCAGAAATGCGCATCAGCTCCTCTTCGGTGTCCTCACCGTCGCTCATATCTTCCGATTGAGAATCCTCCGTGCCTTCCGTCGATCCGTCACGCGATGCAACGTCGGCCTCCGGTTCAGGTTCAACATCCTCAACTTCCACCTCGTACTCTCCGTCGTCTTCCAGTACCGTAGTGAGTGATCCGCACTGGTTAATAGGCGTACGATCCGCCGGGTTGAGCTCGATGGGTAAAATGGCCTTGTGGAAAGTATAAGCCTTGTGACTCGGGTCCTGAACAATTGCACTACCCAAAAATCCACGTAGGATGGACAGTCCGATGGGGCTAATGTCGCGTCGAACCAGGTAGTTCTGGCTGATGAGGAGGCGGTGCAAGCCCATGAGGTATTCAAGGAAGGCGTCACAACGGTGCTCGACCACTTTGCCCATCTTGTGACGGAACTTGTGCTTCTTGGGGAAATAGAGATCGTCGATTAAACCCGAAATACGAGGGAATTCGTCGCCGAAGAGCTTGAAGTGTTCAGCAATGAGACCACGCAGCATCATGAAGTCCGAGTAGCGGCGATGCACGACCCAACTGCGGCCAGTAATAGCGTTCTGCACGTGCACCGCAAAGATGGTGGTCTTCTTGCCAAGCTTGTTATCCGTAGAGATCACAGGTTTGATGTGGTACACTGCGATAGAGCCTACGTTGACCATGGAGCGCTCGATGGCAGTGCCGCCCATCGCTACCTGGAGCGTCTCGCCGCCGTGGTTAGTGGGGCGCACCACAAGCTGTGGCACGTGCTGTGAGACTTGCGCCTTCAAAGCTTCAGGCGTGGCGCGGATCGGCCGCATACGCCGGCTGATAGATGAGCTAGACATTTTGTTGTTCGGCATCCTGTTGCTGGTTCCACTGGTCCACACGGATGTCTGTCGCTCGAAGATTTCGCGAATGAAGAGCACCGACGTAAAGACCCCAAGCTAGGAAGTGCAGCGCTGGCTTGTGGGCAGCGCCGAGACCGATAAGAGGACCGTGCATTACTTCCCGACTCGCCTCTTCCACCCTGCCTTTCTGACTTCATTCCGTATTTGATGCTAGGCTTAAAATGCGATATTTTATTGGTGTACAAATAACTTGAAGACTATGATTGGCCAAAAGCAAATGGTCGTTGCGTTGCACAATTCAAACGTTGCAAACTGCAACGTGGCAAATTCGGGAAAATCCGCACCAAGAGCTCCACTCCAGGCCGCCGCAAATTTTAAGGAGCTCTACTATGAGCCGCCAGCAGAGTGTGTACAGTAGCTATTTCTTTTTGCTCCAAAGTCTTGGTAATGTGACAGTAAACCGAGTTCAACTAAGCTGGGGACACTTCAGCCCAAAATGTTTGCCAGCGCAATCTGGTGAGCCAGGATGCAGTTTAGGCTGGTCCAGATCAGTACAGCTGGACGCAATTTTTGTCTCTAATATTTGCCTGCACGCTGGGCCTGCCTCACGCAGATCGGTACAGTAAACCCAACTCACAAAGCGTGCTCTCCCTGCGGCGTGATCGCTGTTTGTTCATTGTACCGACATTGATTTTCCAGATTCAGAGCGAGGACTTGAAGTATCGGATATTTTGCGCCCCAAATACTTTCACTGACGTAGGACCTTCGATATTCATGTCGGTTGAGACTTGCCTTGCACGGTGGCCTTTGCGAAAGTCCATTTAGACCGTTACGCTGTGTTGCCTCACCTTGTACATGTACTGTAAAACTCACAGGCGCTTTTTTGCTAGTGTTGCTTCGCCGAAGCTCAGCACCCACCGATGCAAGGCAATTTCCGCCGAGTTCCGGTGCCCATTACAAGTCGGTGAGGGCTGTCTGCGCTGGAATGAACTGAGCATTTCCACCCATGACTCGTATATCCGAAAGCCCACCAGCGTGCCAATATCCTGTCTCGAGAATGAATATGTATTATACATCGTGTGTGATCAAAAATTACTTCGCACCAGCTCGCCGATCTTCCCTTTCTCTCTCCATGCGGTACCAATGAACATCTTCACTTCGCTTCAAGTATTGTTGGTGCGGGTGCCACGCTTCATCCAGCTGGCACGCTGCTCACGCCAAAATTCCGATCAACACGAGACCATCTTTATCGACGCTCGCCAAAAAAGTTGAGTTGAAATGCGGATTTAAGTGCTGCAAGTACTGTAACCCCGGCTCCACCCCAAAGCGTCAGCTGTATTAATACATGTACGTCGATAAATGGGCGTCGCGAGAAAGATGGCAATTTCTTTAGGTACAAGATTTCGCACTCGCGTGACCGCAACCCGCCGCTGATCCCTTCCGAGCGATAGCATCTGAACCTGCTTAAACAAGGGAGCTCTAAAACATATACTATCTGACTACTGCAACATTCAACTACAATCTCTTCCTTGATCGGACAAATATTTCAACCAATCACCTTTCCTATCAGTCTTCCCGCCAAAAAAAGTCAACGAGCAAGGCAAGAGATGCCGGACCGACCCAACTTGCAGCGTACTCTGCTGCTTGCTAGCGACTGCCCCGCCAGTTGCCTCAATGGAGTGCCTGTCATGCTAGGAATCGACGAGGCTGGTCGCGGTCCGGTCATGGGTCCCATGGTCTACGGCGCCGCGTACTGGCCTGTAGCTGTGAACGACGCTATGTGCGCGTTGGGCTTCGACGACTCCAAGGCACTGAGCGCCGAGAGTCGAGCGCAATTGTTCGAGAAGATGCAGTCCACCGAGGGGCTCGGGTGCGTGACAGGCATTTTGCAATACACCAGCAGGGAAAACGATGCTTAGAATACTTCATTGACAGGTGGATCGTTCGCTTGATCTCGGCGGCTGAGATCTCGGACAAGATGCAGCGCCAGACAAGCAACCTAAACGAAATGTCACGCGATGCGGCCATCCAACTCATCAACGAAGTACAAAACAAGGGCGCTGTGGTCAAGAAGGTGTTCGTGGACACTGTAGGCGACCCACGCTGGTATCAGAGCTTCTTAACGAAACACTTCAACGGAACCATCGAGTTCCGCGTCGAAAAGAAAGCCGACAGTCTTTTCAAGGTGCGGAAAAGTCAATAGATTTTGCAGTGATGCAGTCGAATCGAGGTATTGACGAAGCTGTGTGTAGGTTGTGAGTGCGGCGAGTATTGCCGCCAAGGTGACACGCGATCGAGTGATCAGCGACTGGATGTGGGAGAGTCCAGCACTCGAACTGCCAACGGATTTTGGCTCCGGGTATCCCAGCGACCCAAAGTACGTAATAATTAAAATGCGAGAGAAATGGGATCACGATTAAAAAAACATGTTTGTGTTTTGAACAGAACCAAAGCGTGGCTATCAACTCACATGGACCAAGTGTTCGTATTCCCTAACATTATCCGCTTCAGCTGGGGAACTGTCGAGCCGTTCAATGAGAAGGCTGTGAAGGTCGAGTGGCCACATGACAAAGATCTCGAGAAGGTGAGATTTTGAGCAAATTGAAGTTTGTTGTTGCAAAATTCACCTTAGTTTGCTTCTATCAGGCGAATGCCCCGACAGGCACGCAGTCCATTACGTCGTTTCTCGCCAAGCCTGTCAAAAAGGAAAAGCCTGTTACACGGGCTGCCTTCTTTACACAAAGAAACATGCAAGACGTAACCGATTTTTAGATAGGTATACGTGAAAAAATGGGTAACATTGTCAACGGCCCCATTTTTCCAATATGTCTAATGCATACAAAGTCCAAGTCATAGATACAACTCATTTCATGGAGCGTCCTGAGTGTCTACATCGCGGCGAGTTGTGGCAATTCAGTGCGCAATACGGTGGCTGGTTGGCCATCAAGCTGCTGCTCTTCAGCCACGCGCTGGTAGTTGACCCGGACGCTGACACCGGGACACCTCGGCGGCGTCGTAACTCGCTCAAACTTTGGATGGACTTGTGTCTGGTCAAGGACATCATCAAAGTGCACAAGGAGGCAACAGTTCGTCGCGGAAGCTACAGCCAATCGCATTGCGCGGCCAGATTCAAATTCACAGTAGAAACCAAGACACTGCAGCTCCAGTTCGCCACGGCCACAATGGAACAAAGGGACGAGTGGCTGCACTGTCTGTCACTCGCTACCAAGCTGCACGCGACGCACGAGATGAAAGAAGGTAAGGAAATGATAATTATTATTATTGATGCTGGGACTAAAGAGGTCTTTGCAGGCGCAGCATTCCTGAGATTCGCGTCCAGCGGGTCCGAAGACAGCGATGAGGAGAATCGCCTGTCCAGTCCGGTGTCTTGGTCCGAGGAGAATGCGCTGCGATCAGCACAGTTGCTGTCGCAAAGGCCTCGCCCAACAGCGACGCAGGTCAGTGCTAAAAAGTGAAAATACAGACGCAATTAAGTCTGACAGTCTCTTGCTAGCCGCAAGCTGAGAATGTGCGGAGTTCTGTGTCGCTCATGATCCTACGAATCACAGCGAAAGATGACAGTGGCTTCAGGTCTGTTTAATTCAATTATGTTTCAATTAAAAATTATTAATTGTGTTTCTAAACGTCTCGTAGCGTGTCGACTATTGTGCCAATTAGCGAGGCTTCGCAACAAAGTGTGCGTGTTGGTCAAGTCAAATTGGATGCAATTCGGCAGATGAAAGCCGATCTTCATCGAGCAGAAAATAAGGACAAACTCTCGACGCCTGGCCTTCTACATACGCTCCGACGTGATGCCGACAGCTTCGTGTTGCATCTTGATATTGGCGATCAATGGCTTCAAGATGAACAGCAGTCCATTAGCCACTATATTCTGGGTTGCGCAAGTCGAAAAATCGACCTCAAGTTGGTTCCAATGAACAGAATGCCACCGCCTACGCTTGACTTGGCAATTGTCGGGACCAAAAACAAGATCAGCGATCTGTCCCAGCGCGCGTACACTTGCTACGTTATCGACGTGGTTTTCAACGGCACGACATGGCAACTCGCTCGGCGCTACAAGGAGTTCGACGCGTTGCACAATCAGTTGAAGCGGAAATATCCCGGTACTACGTTGCCTGGTTTGCCGCCCAAACACGTCTTTACGCCGACGGAAGGCGTGTTCATTAACCATCGCAAAGGACAACTGGAAGCTTTTCTGAAGCAACTGCTACTGCACCCGATTGCCAGCACCGACGTGTTGTTGATGTCGTTTCTAGGTGTTGTGTCCACCTCGCGCGACCCCGAACTCGGCCACAGTGCAAAAAATGTGATACATGTGACGTCACTGCATGATAGTGTCGCTGTTGGTGACATTATCATGTTCTCGTGTCGATTTGGAGCCAGTCGACTGCAACGCAAGGTGCGTTTAAAGGCTACTACTTGTCGAGAGGTTAAAAACTCATTTTTTGTTTTGTTTTGCTACAGTTTACTGGATCAAAATACGATCATGTTGGTATCGTAGTACCAGGTGAGTCACGCTTTCTCTTACGTATCATGGAGGCAACGTCCGAGGGTATCCAAGTGTACTCTTTAAAGCAACGACTTATGGCGTATGCACGTGAAGTGTCCAACACGATAATTGTGCGGAAAATCGCAAGTGAACGCACTCCCGAGCTGACTGAAACACTGCGTGAGTTTGTCCGCTGTGTGGACGGCAATCCCTACAGCATCTTCGGGATATTACGTTCCACTGGAGAATCGGACCGCAATCTTTTCAACTCGGTTCGTGTTTCGACCAGTGCGTGTGAAGAAGGCGACGACGGCTTGTTCAATACTGGCGGTAGTAGCACTAGCTCAACGCCGTCATCACCTGAGGGCACGGACGCGACCAGATCTCAACGCAAATACTTTTGCTCCAGTCTGGTAGCTGCAGCATGGAAAGAGGTGGGCTGGCTGCATACGAAACGCAAGTCAAGTTCATTCTGGCCAGGAAGTTTTGAAGATGGAGGAGAAGTTGAGCGGTTGTTAGCCCCCCGGTGTGACACTGGGACCGGAGACTGTGATTGACTGTCGAATAGTTGAAGTGGGGCTGTCCGCGCAGTGCTAAAATTTACTAGAAGTACTCTTCGAAAAATGTTTCCAGCTTTTTCGCGAACGGGAGATACGGATTGGCGTTGCGATAAACGGCAATTGCCGCGAGTGCCTCGACGAATTCGGAAAAGACAAACTCACTGTCGGCATCGTATCCGTTGATACTTGTGGCTGTACTCCCGATTTCTCCGTCTTGTTGCACGAACGCAACAAGTTGCTTTATTCGCCCGTGCGGGAACAACGCATCGATCAGTTTTTTGTCTTTCAACAAACTTTCAAAATCGCTTAAATCGAGTAATTTGCCACGCGATTGCGAATTTTTGTTTCTCTGAGAATACGAACTGAAAATTCGCTTTAGCTTTTTCTCTTGAGCCTTGCAAACGTGTTGCACGTCAGGGTAAATCATTTGCTTCTTGAACGTCAGTCCTTGTTCCTGGAATTTCTTCGTCAAAGGAACAATTTTGTCCACAACCAGGTCCATCACACACAAGAGCAGTGAGCCGGAGCCGTTGATCGTCTCCATACTAACCTCGTCCCCCATATTCATCATTGTGGCAATTTGACCCATAAATTCCCGCCGTTTTTGATAATTGTGGTATGCCACACGAGTTAGCGCTTCGAAAAACTCGTTCGGAGTTGCACCTCGATCTTCCACCTCTTCCTCGCCCTCTGTTGCTGGTCCCGAGATGCTAACTCCAGTATTGGAAGTATCCGAGATGCCTCCGTTGGATTGGCGTGATTGCTGGTAGATCAGCTGTAAGTGCGACCTCAAAATGTTCTTCTTGTCGGTGACACCAGCTTTTGTCATGACTTTGAGGAATTCCTGTTCGAGAATTCCCTTGCCACCGGCTGCACTGCCATAAATTCGGAAGATTTTGATCAAGTCGAGAACATTATCCTTGTACACTTGCTCAATTTTGCGGAATTCGTCCTCCCCGTCGCAAATGGACAGGAGTTTTGACGCTGGTAAAGATACCCACGACGCCAGTGTTTCTTTCTCGAGTGACACTGAAATATTCGAATCTTTGCACAACACTCTTCGTGAAAAATCGTTAAACGCTTCTCGAGTGACACACCGTTCGTGCCAACTGGCAATATGTCGAACTGCCTTGCAAATGTCAATAAAGCGCAAGAATTGCAGATTGATCCGCTTGAGTTTGCTTAGAAAAATGTAAAATTGTTGCTGGGCGAAGGGATCGCACTCGTTCTCTTGTAACGAAGTCTTGACTTTTTGCCATTGCGGAGTGAGAAACGAGTAGCTGAGATGATATCTTGGAGACAGATCCATTCCCGGTGCAACATAATTTGGATGAAAGAGATACAGGTACACTGCGTAGGCGTACAGCGAGTCGAAGTCGTTTAGTACAAAGCTGTCTCGAGTCACAATATCTGGTGGCAGGTTAAGTATCTTCGGGACGATCTTAAAGTAGGATCTCAACTGGACTTGGGCAGAAGGCGACAACGTTGTCGCGGTCGTTGAATTCTCAGCTGCTACATTCGCTGCAGTGTTGGTTAACTCAGTACTTCGGATTCGATCGTACTCTGCTTGTGCTTCAAACGAAGAGTGGCACAGTAACTTGAGCATGACACCTGGACTCGCTATGACTGCTCTGAGATCCTGTAAATATTTAAGGGGTTTGAACTCTTTCTTTTTGTCTTTCAAACGATTTTTCGTCTTGGCACTCGAGGGTTTCTCATTGCCATCGGAAGTTCCTCTAGTGGGTGAGTCGATAATTGTTCCCATTTCAGCCCCACGTCGACGTTGGAAGTTGAACCATTGCATCAAACTATCAGACGGAGGCGAGTGTTCGACTTTTTCCAGTGTTTTATCCAAAAGTTGTTTCATCGTTTCATCATCCTTTTCATCGTCAAGCCCAAAGCCGTCGATCTGAGGCATGGCATGTCCGCTACTCAACGCATCGAGGAGCTCGTTTCCATGTGCAGTTTCGAAGAACTCACCAGCTGTCGACGGGTACATTTGAACTAGCTGAAGTGTTTCTAAGATCCGACACAATGTGGTTAGTAGTGCAAGTGGCGGTGTAGTAGAATAACGTACTTAAGACACTGTGATCAGCTTTTCGGAGCGAAACTTGAAGTAGCTCCAAGATGGAATCCCCAGCGGTGAAGACCAATTTTAACGTTTCTTGCTGAACTTCTTTTAAGCGATCAATCTCCTGTAGAACGACAACGCGAATGAGGAGAATACAATGAATAATTATGCTGAAATGCCAGTTTTACCTTTTGCGCTTCCAGTGGCGTGTCACGTCTAAACGATGATAAAAAATGCATATTAGTTTTCACAGTATCACTCGATATCGTATGTTTTACTTACAATTCTTCTTCAAAGTGACGACGCAATTCCTCGACCTTCTCCTTGCCCCTAAGACGCAAAAATGATCGCCAACTCCCCCAAATTCGCCGCAGTTTCGTTAATTCATTTCTGGCAACAACAAAAAACAATATAAGAATCGAAGTCCTCGCCACCGGATAATGTCCATCCATACCTCCTGAATGCTACTTGAAAGCGCTGCATCCGTTCATCCGAGACTCGAGCGACATAGCCTCTCCAGACTGAGAAGGCATCTTGTCTGCATTTCCGCTTCGTCTGCGCTTGTTTGATAGAGATGCATCGCTGGATGAGCGCCTGTTCTCGAAGCCCCGCTGCCTTGGCGTTCTTCCAGGCCAAGAAAACCATTCGCGTGATCTGGAATCGTAAAGTCGAGACTGTGCGGTTCATCATCATGATAGCAGCCTTAGCACGAACGAGACCTGCTTGTTTGAATGTGGCCTCGGCTTTTAAAGCCACACGGTCAAATTTCGCGTAGTCAAGAATCCGCTTCGCTAACTGTAACCAGAAAATGTAAGATTGTGATAACTACAGGTGAGAATAATATTTTTTTCTACGAACAAGGTCGGGCTTGATTCGAGGGTCGATGCTCAGTATCATGTCGATCAAATACTTTAATCTCGGGGCGTCGCTCATTCTGGCAGAGCCACAAAACGAGCAACGCAACACCCACGAAAGGTTCGTGGAGCTGCAAAACCCACACGTTACTGGTTGGTGACAGGTAATGACTGGGTTCTTGGCCACACTTGGGGGTGTATGCGTCGTTGAGAAGACTACGTGTGGCGTGATTCCTCGATGGTCGACGTTGCCTTTTGTCACTAAGCCACCATCTTCGTACGTCGTGGGACCAATCAAAGACTTGAAAAACTGCGCACGGTGCCGAACATCGGCCACTCCTGGTCCAAGTCCGTCATCGCTACCGTCACTATCACTGTTATTTTCTTCACTATGCTCACGATCATCGTGGATATTGTTGAATACAGGGTGGAGTGGCTTGTGGGAGTGCATCACTGCCATTTTCCTTGAGATCGCTCGCTTGGATGCCACTATACAGTTTAGTCGCTTCCTACACGGTTATTCCCTCGACAAGATACTTTTGAGATAGTTTCGGCGAGTTCGTCGATGGCGAGTGAACCCCCAATTGTCGAGGCTACACGTCGGCGTCCATGAGGCGATGAGGTCGCTCCGGCTTAGATTGCTTACATCCCCTCGTGTTCCTAAAGATTCCAACGAGTTGTTTCTTCTCGACAGCGACCTGGTTAGAGACGTCCTGGGGTCTACGTTCCGCAACGATATCGCTGTCTCCTTCTGCTTTTGCATCTTGCAAAAAAGTGTTGCCAAAAAGTGGCAAAGTGTGACTAGTCATCTCAACAAATGTAACGTCTACTCGATAGAATGATGGTCATTTAAGTTGCAGCACCATCACTCTTTTTTTGCCACGTCGAAATTTACAGGCTATTTTCGTGAAGAGCTCCTAAGAAAGGCAACTAAGTCTGAACAGAGGTGAGAAAAGATTGTATCCTTCTCTTACAGACTGCAATGGCCAGCCCGGCGGTCCAAACGTCAGCTCTTGGCTTAGAGTCGCCTCCCGATCTCGCGTTCGCGACCGATTTGGTGTTCAATCTAGACGACGTTCGTGCTGCTTGTGCGTCTGATCTCATTTCGCACGGGAACTTGGTGGTGATGCTCAGGAGTCGAATTAACCTGGAAAGGACATATGCACAAGAGCTCAACAGGATGGCAAGACACTCGCACCTCGGTGGGAGGGAGCACGGCACGATGAAAACCGCGATGGCAAGTCTCCGATCACAGTACCTCAACACAAGTGTGCAACACCAGCAACTCGCCAAGAATCTGGAAGAAGATGTACTGCAACCCATCGAGATTTTGTACGAGTGCAACACTGAAAAAGCGCAAAACCTAACACGTCGAGTCAATAATGCCAAGAAGGACGTCAAGGTACTCCAAATCTTCAGCTTTTGAGTCACAATTGACAGCTTTGCTTCTTTCTTGTAGGCCCAAGAAGATGCGTATAGGAAAGACTACCGTGCCTTTGATAAGAACTTTCGTGAGGCTTCTGCTGCGTTTTCAGCTGCGATGAACTCTGGGTTTTCCAGTACACTTCTGGAGGATCAGTATCATCGACGTATTTCGCAGTTGGAAGACACGGATAGTCCAGTGAAGACGAAATTCTCAACTACACTGTCAACGCGGACAGAAAGAGCATCAGGAACCGCAGCGTTGAAATCGATCCACAATCGGAAACTCGTGAGCTGGTTGCTCCCATCATCGGATAGTCATCGAAAAGAAGAAATGGCGAACAATACGGTCAAGCAAATGGCGGTGAGTGGGGAATATTTGCGCCTATCAGGAAGTCGTGTGACTTATTTTTAATGGAATATTAGGCTGCAGAGAGATCAAGGATGAAATGTCAGCTAACGTGGCAAGAAGTGGAAGTGAATCGAATCCGAATGTATCGAACCGTCCAAGACGTGTTAGCAGAATATCAGGTGTGTTGAGTTGCTTCCTGTTAAGTTACCCATTATTGTTAAAATTAATTAACAACAATTTACAGCAAATCGCGGAGGATCGTATCTTGAACATCACTACAAATCTCCGGAAGCATGTCGTGTTTGCATCCTCAGCTCTTGCAAACGAACAGGTGAGGGTGGCGCATTTTCCATTAGTTCGGTACTAAATATTTTTGTCGCAGTATGACTGGCAGGCCATTGCCCCCAAGTTGGAAGATGTCGATGTGAAGAGCGATATTCGAGACTTCATTCGCTTCACACGTGGACACAAAGGTCGTATCCGCTTGACAAGTTTGACTGTCAATGATCTGTGCAACAACACGACGCATTTCCTGATAGCGTCACCGTCCTCGAAGCCCTGTCGCCCACTGCGCAAAACTTGCCTCGAGATCCGTGATATCTCGTCCAAGAAGGTTCCGTTCGACTACGATGGCAACCAAGAGCTTCTCTGTAAAGTTCTAGATGCACGTTCGACTGAAGTCGAGCACCAGGATCAAAGCTTATCTACCCAAGGAGAGTTCTCTCGCTTGCAAATCGATTGCAGTGCATCATCTACGGACAACGATTCGTCAGTAGATGTGGAGACCTCAGTGGCCCAACCCAATGGTAGCCACGACTTGAAAGAGAAGAGAACCACAGCTCAACAAAATGAACCAGAGAATGATGGTGACGAGGCAACGCCAAGTGTCAGTCCGTTCGAAAGTAGTTGCTCGTTCAAGAACCACTTCTTCAACTGCGAGCTTGAGACGGACACATAAAGTGACAACCACCTTTAGAAAGAAAACAATTCAGTTTAATTTTAGATGAATCCACACGTTCATCGCGTTCTGATCATCTCGTTGTTTATTTTTTTTGTTGCCATTTTCTAAACTCGTCATGGAAGACTACATTCGAGGCGTGCTGTGCGGCTACTTGCAGGTGCAGAATGGAACGCGGGATAATGCCAAACGCAAACGCACCTTTGTCGTGCTCTCGGATGCACGCATGGACTATTACCTCACGGATCCACGTCCAACATTCACTGCCAGAATCGATGCCACATATTTCCTCACAGAGGCAACACGAGTGCATCACTACTTGGAGTTGAATTCTAGAGCACCTCCACACTCAATTTGCTTGACCACGGACAAAACCACGGACGTCTACATCGCGGATAGTCAAGAAGAAGCCGATCTGTGGTTTCGTCACCTCTCCGAGCGACTGGAAGCGCTCTCGACAATGTTGAAAGGAGCTCTTATGCTACGTAAGGAGATTTCAGCAACTCAGCAACTCAAGCGCTTTGTACTGAAAACGAAATACCGCTGGAAAGCCAGATATGTGGAACTCGGTCGCTCGACTCTGCGCTTCTGCAAAGCTTCGGATCACAAGACAAAAACCATGAAACAATTCACTCTCACGGCGACGAGTTTTGCCGGCCAGGAGAACACGACGTACTTACGCCAGCTCTCGGTACTAGCGTCGAATTCGATCCCTGTGGTTCCAACGCCACAGACACTCAAGGGGATCCAAAGAATTGAAAAAGTGCGTCGAGAACAAGAGGAAAGGAACCAAGTCGACAACAGTGACACGAGCTTAAAAAACAACGAGGTGCGACCGAAAGGGTCGAGCGTTGCGGCTTTTTACCCATTTATCGTGACCACAGGACAAGCGTTTATCCTGTTAGCAGCTCCGACAGAGCAGATACGAACGCATTGGATCTTAGCCATTCGACTTCGAATTATCGCTTTAAAGTATCGTCACAACGGTGGAACATCTCCTCGAAAACAACCTGGAATTTTAGCTACACAAGAGGTCAGCCCGTATCAATTACAGAGCTTTGTTGAAGCTCAACCGAAACCTGGTGGACCATGGAAGCAACACTACGTTGAATTGGACAACGGAATGTTACGTGTCAAGAAAAGTGAGAGGAAATTGGGTTCCGTCTTTGAAGTGCAGCTCGTTCCAACGTGTCGTGTGACTCCGTTACTAGACAAAGCCAACGCTTTTACGGTCCGTTGTCTCGGCTGTGAAGTAGCGTTTGCACCGGGTAGTGCGACTGAGGCTCGACGTTGGATGGAGTTGATCCGGAAGGCAGCAGCAGCAGTCGATCGAACACGTTGCCAGAAAGTTTTCCACGACGATATCCAGAAATTATTGCGTCATAGTGTCGTGTACTCACTTGATGTGGCTTCCGAGACGAGCGCTGGTATTGTCTTGATGAAACACAAGAAGCGTATCTTCGTATTAAGTCACGAGCCGTTGGCTCAAAGACCACCGAGACGACTTAGTATGGCAGCAATCGCTCGACGAGTTAGCTTACTTACCGTCGCTACGTCGAAAAGTCTACTTTCCACGACTCCAGAGGCCACAACCGAGACGAAAACCTCGGCTATTATCCCGCAAGGAAGCGTGCTGGTCGGCATCTCACAATTTGGGATGGAGCACGACTCGGTTGACACTATTTGGCACACGCTACGTCAGAAGAAAGGATGTTACAAGCAAGCTAAGCGACTATTGTTCCGGGCTCCTGCAGTGAAGGAAGGCGTTGTTCGGGTCAAGTTCCGAGCAGCTGATGACTGGGAACTACATCGATGTCGTCTGGCTAATGGGATGTTCCGTGTAACACAAAGCAATGGTAACATTTTAACAGAAGTTACCCTGCGAGATTGCGAAGTTGCCTTATTCAGCGACGACGACTGTGTCAATGGTATCAAGCTCACTAGCAACGTTGTGACACGCACTCTTGTCTCCATGAACGTGGCTGTGGACAACGACGCGTTCCTGTGGTTTGCTATGCTTCAAATGGAGATCTCCGTGGCGCAAAATAACGCGGTATTTCCGTTAACTACTGCAACGTTAGTTAACACCCCGGTGGCAGCTCCAGAGGAGAAGAAACTAACTACTGATCAAGCGAAAAGCTACCGTGAGTGCTCTGTCGTGGGCACTCGAGTCGAAGAGATTGAAAAATATGTTCATGACCAAGAGCAGCTTGGGCTTGGCGTTACTGAAAACGACCAGGAAGTTGACAGCTCTAAGCAGGTTCATGGAGTATTTCCACAAAGCTCAGCAACTCTCAGCTCTGCAGACATAACCCGCTTCTTCCAACACTTGGATGTTGTTGGGTCAGGCAAAGTCTCGTCGGCCGGGCTGGCCTTTACGATGAAACTCATTACCAGGCAGATGACTCAAGATCCTCTTGCTGCGTTCTCGGCCGCGTTGGATGCACTGAGATTGGACAGACACGAGAGTCTGTCGCTGGAGGAATTTACCGCTGTTATGGCTAACGTGACTCACCCGCCCATTGTCGAGTTGGTGAGGAAGGAGGCTCATAACGATATCCAATGTATCTAGACAAGGTAAAGAGTCAAAATCCTTGATCTTAACGCTGAAAGCTCGTCTTCTATATCTTGGATTCCACCAGACTTTGCAGCTCCTTGAGCTCATCAAACCAAGAGCTCCATGCATCTAAATCTTCCGATAAATCCGGTTCCTGGAATGATAACTACGTTAGCAACGACGGAGCAATTGTTACATGTCAATGTTACTAGTTTACCTCCAACACGAAGACATTTCGAGGTTGTGTTTCGTCTCCTTGTTGAAGCTCTTTGAACCCCATGGCTAGAAGACACTGATGTCCGCCTGGATATTGGCCCAGATCAGCATGGAAGTGCGCGTTATCCCTGGGAATATGACGGAACGCAGCGTTCTCCGGTGACTGGCAGATATTGCGCACCACAGCTAGAAGTTTCTGCAGCGACTGTCGAAACAGTGTCTACTCTCCACAATAATTCAATTAAAATATCACAATTATTGTTTTTAAAATATTCCACAATTAAACGTACCTCGCTGTCTGTGCCTTCTCGTAGCATGGCAATCGCCATCTCAAGTTCCTCTTTTCCGTGCGGGATCGACGCGTTCAAGCGTTCGCGCTCCTGCTCTTCTAGCTGTCGCTGATGGTCCTGCTCAGCGCGCTCCTGCACGCGCTGCTCGCGTTTCTTCTGCGCTGCAACAGCCAGCGCTTGGATCCGCTCTTGCTCTTCTCTTTGCTGCTCCACTTCGCGTTCCTCAGCTTCCTGAACTAGTCTTTGTTTCTCCTGTTCTTTCGCCAGTTCAGCGACTCGCTGAGCCTCGTTGACCGCTTCCTCACGCTTCTCTTCCGCTTGTTGCCTTGTGGCATGTTGCTCTGTTATCTGGCTGAGTTTTGTCTGCAGCTGTAGACGCAGCGGGGCGTCCTCTTCGAGCGTAAGTCTCACATTGTCATACCGATGTAGCAGATCCTGCACTTTGGCCAGCATTTTGGGGCCGAATCGAGGCTGGTTCGTTATAGGATCTACCATTGAGCAGCGCGCGCGAAACTTCTCCATCATGGCGTCTACATCTCCATTAACTGTGGTCTGTAAAGATGACGATAAGGTGGGTATGGATATCTTTCTTTGCAGTGTTGAATGTGGAAAAGAGTGGACGAACCATAATGAAGCGGAAACTCTCCTCTGAAGACTCGCTCACTATGTCGTCGGCGACAGACTGCTGCAGCTGCGCTAGACGCGCCTCAAGGTCCTCCACGTGCGCAGTTGCTTGTCGGAATTCGCTCATATGGCAATTGATGAAAATTATTGGAGATCGTCTCTTTAGGACAATTATTGAGCTGATATCTTCAATTCACTGCAATCAATAATCGTTGAGGATTCCAGAAATAAATTGAAGCCACCATCTGCAATTATTGGGATATTTACAGTTTAGTGCAGTCAATTATGTTTTTAGCAGGATACCCGAAATAAATTGAAGCCTGCACAAAAATTATCTCTATAATTTTGTAAGCAAAGCCGAAACATTTTAAAAATATGGAATCCAGCTATTAATTTTCAGCTCTGATTAGCAAACGGGTTGTACCGAATACCGCATCGCCCCTGTCCTAAGCGAAGTTTTGTCCTAAGCGAACTTCGATTATGGCCAATGGCAGCGCTTTATCTAAAACATATGGCTGCTGCGCGTAAATGTGTCCTTTCGCGAGCTAATTGTAAGCAGCAGTCTGATGGGGGTTGATAAAGAGACTACGAAGAGCGTAAGCATACAAATAGCTAGAGCTGTTCGACCAAAATGCTAGTAACTGCTCTCACCAGCGGATCACTTTGGAATTAATGGAGGCAGGTCTTTCACGAACGGAACATTCAACTGGATCAGCTTGTAGTATTTTTTACTTTTTAGCACTAATTGTGAGATTTGCTACTAACCTTACACGTAAACGTCGAACATGGGCGTTCGCTTAGGACAGGGGCGATGCGGTAATATCAAATCAGAAAGCCACAGCAGTACGCAGTGTACTGCTGTGAATAATGATGAGCTCACACATAGACTTCCGCGTCCTGAATCGAAAAAGTCGTTCAAATTATCCAGCAGATCCTCCTCGGCGTCGTCTTCGTCAGAATCACCATCTCGCGTCAGCCACGTGCCCCAAAGCATTTCGCCGTAAGCGTCGTGATGGCAAATATGCCAATCCTCAAAGCTTGGGGAAAAGGGGACCGCTCCAACTTGGAGCGGTCTCCTTCAGAGTCCAAGTGAACGGACCACGACATCATACGGCACGGCCTTCCATGCTGTTTGAACTCATTGAACTACGTCTTCTACTGGCGGCTTCTTCACATGTCCTCTTTTCGTGTACATAACACGATCCAAGGATTCCGCTCGTCGATGATGGTGGACAACTTATCCTTAAAGAAATAGAAGATGTCGATATCACCAGCTTGCACATGCGGTGTAATTCCCCTGGGAATAACGAACATATGCACATCCTTTTTAACGCAGCGATCCTTCACAGCTTTCTTGTTTCGTAACCCAAAATGTCAATGGTTTCGGTCAATGGGCAGCGGAGCGCGAGGCATGGCTCCGTTCCTTCCGAGCTAAGCCGCATCGAGGTTCAGCTGCTCAAAAAAACACATGTGGAAGCGGTGGAGGTTCAACGCTACAATACACACCATGCCGCAGACTGGGGCTTCTGGACAGGTCCGGGCACGTGCGTCTACTCCATCTGACCCCCAGCCGTCAACAAAAAAGGTGGAGTGGCGGTCTTATTCATCCCTACGGGGCTTTTAAAGATACTACCCCAGTTTTGGAAGACCATTGGAGTCAGCACTTCATGGCGATTCAAGGCACGCTGCTTGGCCACAGGGCCTTGCTGCTAAACATATACGCACCCCACCGTGCGGCGCCGAGGGAGGCCTTCTTCCCATCCCTCTTGGACGTTAAGCTCCCGTCCGGCGTTCTACTATCCGTCGGTGGCGATTTTAATTGCATCCTAGATGACCAAGCCGATCGAAGTTATATCACCAAGGCTGGTTCCCATGAGTCGCAGGGGCTGCGGGACCTCCTCGCTAATTGGAGCCTCCCAAATCCAGTCGCAGAAGCTCGTCCGCTCAGTTGGGATCATGGGGACATATCGCAACACCACGCCAAGACTCACACCCATCATTCTACGATGTCCTTGCATGGTGCTGCGTCGTCTCGGTTAGATCGTTGGTATCATAACCCAGCCATGGCATCATGGGTGGCGGGCTATAAAAACCTTCCCCCCGGGGTGCTGATCACTACGGATCTCTACTTCATCTACACGTGCCAAATGACCCAGCTGCGGGTCAAGCGGCTAAGTCGCCTTCATTCAGTCCCAGACTATGCGTCAGCGGCCGTCACAGCTCGAACGAGGGCCTTGTTAGCGGAGTTCCATTCCACCATTTCCTCAGTTGCCTTGTCGGCGAGGGTGCTGGAACACGTTGAAGCGGGCCATAGCGATGTTCATTCAAATGGAGACCCAGAACCAGCGCCATCGCCTCCGAAACACCACTCGGCAAAAGCTACGACGACTAAAAGCACAGCAAGCGCGCCTTCACGCCTTGACAGCTGGCGCTCCTGTCACCGTGGACGGGATCACAGATAGGCTGGCCGTTTTAGATCTGGAAGATGGTACTGGATTCACACCTGCGTCTAGGCTGCGTCGTGCGATTGCGGACTGCCAGAAGGCCAGGTCGTCATCCCATCAGCGACGCCAGTTCGCGGAGGCAACCTATTAAGACGGCAAAACCACCAATGCCATGTTCAAGCGAGCGTACGATCCGTCGCCTGGATCCGGTTCCCGGCTGTCCGAAAAGAGCGATACACGCGAAGGCAGACACTCTCGCGGATGCGTGAGCGCCGATCTTTCAGCAGGATGTACGCCTACCCTTCACCCCTAGCTGCAGTGGCAGCGTGGATTGAACAGGTTCCCGAGACGTCGTCTGAACAAAAAGCGGTGGAGGACCTTATCACTGCCAAGAAGATTGAGGCTGCCTTCTCGGACTGCAAGACGAGGACGGCAACTGGATTGGATGCGCATATCAGGACCTCCTGAGCCCCCATATTCGGTATCCTGCTCAGTGCGTGGTATTCGGAGGGGCCCTTTCCCCGTTCCTTCCTAGAGTCCAGTACCGCCTGCTTGAAGAAAGGGGGAATCAGCACAATACGCTCAACTATATAGCCCAATTGCCCTTCTTAGCACCGAGTACAAACATTTTCCAGAATCCTGACCAAGCGAGTACGGCGGACACTGGTCGATCGAGTGCATCCGAATCAGAACGGGGTTGTCCCAGGCCGCACGATACATGAGACGCTTCATCTATTTGAGGCCGCCCAGCACCTTATTGAATCGGAGAGTGCTTAATCGGAAGCGGTCGTCCTGTTCCTTGATTTTATAAAGGCTTATGACTCCCTATCCAGAACCTTTCTACTCAGGACACTAGGGAGACACGGGTATTTTGAGAGGTTTGTTAGGACGGTAGAGCCGCTACACGATGGCACATCCACAAAGTTTCTTGCGAATGGATTCAGCTCTCGGAGCGTATGGTTGATTGATTTGTGGAAATTTCAAAATGAGACACTTGAGTTCGAGCGGGCATAATCTACTATGTTAAATAAAAAAAGTATTCAGGGCAATAGGTGTCGAATTTCTGATATGCAGAAACGAGGGTTGTACTTACATATTATTTTTTATAAAGCATTTCAACTAAACACCTGGCTTAATCTTTGACAGTGGAAGCCTTCCAAAACCATCGTAAACAGCTGCCTTATCTGCAGTAGATATGCCACGACATATGAAACACTTGGCAGTAACCCAGGTCGCCGCAAATAAAACCGAACTTTTTGAGAATTATTTATTTTTGTTTGGGAGGCTCACTTCCAAAGTGGCCGAGGTTAGCGAGAATGACCCGCCGTCGTAGTGGAGGTTCACAAGCAACCGCTCCACGGCGTAAGCGTAAGAAGGGCCCTACTCGAAGGTAGGCTGCTTTTCGTCGAGCTGTCGAAAAACTTGGCGTGGAGTCAGTAACGAAACTGCGCGAGGATTGGAGTTCTTAAGACACCCGCTACGGTGGCTCCGAGTGGCAGCAGTCTGAGGGCGTCGTGATGCATCTCTTGCAACAAGGTCTATCGCAGTGTAAAATTCGGGCCATTATTCCGGTCGGTGGCTCACGTGTTGATCGTCTGCGCAAGATTCGTGAATTGGGTCCTGAGGAGTGGCATACTCGCAGATCTCAGGCAGCACCATGGCACGCCTTTGGTGACGAGGACATTGAGGCTTTTAAAAAGCACTGTGCTACTTGAATTCTAGAAGATGGCTTTCCATGTGCTCATCGGCGTCCACGGCAATATTTTACTGAGCCCAATTTGACGTGGGTCGTGGTTCATGCACGCTACGTTGACGATATCACACGCAATGAACCTACCGCACGAACGCTAAGCTACTCTAGTTTACGCAGTATGTGCACTTCTATTACCCGGGAGTTCGGCTCACAAGAACTGCAGAAGACGTTTGTGATTGCTGTGTCAGACTGGATATTCGGTTGAATGACCCCGACACCAGTGAAGCTGAAAAGAAAAATATTTTACAGGAAAAAACCACGCACATCAATGGGGCCATTGCGCAGCGTAGGTTTGTGTCAAAATTTATTAAATCTTACACGGCCTTGCATGCACCGGACCAACAACTACCAGATGACATTATTCCTGACACATACGACACCTGCGATGATGACACCATTGTTGAACCAAATAGTGAAGATGATGGCGAGCACAATGTGATCCGTGTTCAAATACAAGCGTAGGATTTTGGTGGGGGAATATCGATGCCGCATTATGGCCATTCACGTCCGTCATCGGATTATTTTAACAGCAACCTGATCATCCAGAATTTTGTTGTAGCCGATATTACAAACAAGCGCAACAACGTCTACTTCTACGACGAACGCGCCCAAGGTAAGGGAGCCGATGCCCTTTGCAGCCTAAGACTGCTATATCACTTATCCACCTTAAAAAATGATGCCCGCAATGGCGTGCCACCTGCCGAGATAAGTTTGAGTCTTCTTAACAATTGCGTAGGACAGAACAAATCCAAGGTGGTCATGAAGTTTTTCGCGATGCTTTCCGTGGTGTTCCCGTACAAGAAAGTGGTGTTGTGTTTCTTGTTACCTGGTCACTCTCACATCATTGCCGACCGCGTCATTGCATGGTGTAGACGTGCTACACGCAAAAAGAACTTACATGCTCCACTGCTTCTCGTGGAAGAAGTGAACAAGGTAAAAAGTCTTAATGGGATATTTCTCGACCGCAGCAAACCAGACCATCCTTTTTTCGAACAATGGGGCACATTACTCAGCAAATACTTTATTTCTCCTCCATCCGGTTACACCTCGAACTATTTTTTTGAGATAGATCAAGGAGTTTGTACTGCGCGCAAAACAGTTAACGCGCCGGATAGTGAGGCCTCCACCTATGCAATGATTAATCCGAACAGTCTCGATGAGATACAAAACGCTTTTATCACCGGGCTCTTTGGAACGAATGTTCGCAATATTTGGGAAGCTTCCATTCACAGCGTCCGGCTACCGCGCTGTCAAGCGAAAGAGTTGTCAGAGAAAAAGTTGAAATCGTTATCAGCAAAGTATTTTTCGATACCACAGGAGTTCTTGGCCTACTACCCAGCCGTACCAGAGCCAATCGTAAACGCTCCACAACTCGACTCCACAATCAACGATACAGACGTACCAGCTCCATCAAATGAGAAGCGAAAACCAGGGCGCCCCGAGAAGAAGAAAAAGACGCTGAAATCGAAGCAGCCTTCGATCCTGCAGTTTTTTAACTTGGCCCAGAGGCCGTCGAGCTGACCATTTGATAATACACGTACATGTAAATGCTTACATAATATACCTGCATACTACCGGTAGTTTTCCCAGCTGTCGGGGCACGATGGTAACCCGGGTTCCCGCCATCCGCTTCATATCGCCGACTTAAATCTCACCACACCGAATTAACGTCTCACCAGACTCACCTACCCCTGGAGTTATGCCGTGTACCTATCTTAACGGTTAATGCTGACATTTGTATAGTTTAAGCTGGCCATCACTCTGACGTGGGATGCCACCACTCCTCTGTCATATATCTTTGCATAAAGCTTTTTGCGCCGCCAAACGCTGAAACGATTCATTCTATAATTTAGTCCCGAAGTACACAAGCGACTCTCAAGGAAGTCTGAGCTCTACTGTGTTATTGTTAATGTTTAGCTAGCGCGCTCTAATCTAATTGTCTATAGCGATGGCCCACAGCACTCACTCTGCGCCGTTTTAACTACAAAGGTGTATCAACGAGTCCAGTAGCGGCGACGAGAACGTCTCTCACAATGTGTGTCCTGACCCGCGACGCAGTGGCACAGCTAAAGGCATTGATGTCGCAAGTTACACGAAGACGGTAGACTTCAGGGGCTCTACAGGAGCTCTCACGCCGCCGTACTCATCTGCGCACCGAGCTCATGATGCCTCCGTTTCTGCGACCCAGCCACCACACCCGCTAAATTGTGACCAGTCATCGCGCCTGTCATCCCCTTCAGCTCGTACCATTGCGAGCCCGACGACATCTTCGCCGGTGCTGATCAACACGCAACCACGACGTACACCACCGTCGAAGACACAATCGCGCTCCAGTGACGCCAGAAATGCACTTCAAGACCGCAAAGAGTCGCGGCACAGCCGCCGGGCGAAGGCTGCTCCGTACAGCCGCCCTGACGCACTTCCTGTCCAGCAGTCGAACCGACCAGTCGTCCACCCGCGCGGTCTTATGCGGGCCAGCCCCGAGCCGACGTTGAGCTCCCGATCATATGGTAGGCGACGAGTACTCTCGATCACGATGATTGTTGATGCTCTAGCGCTGAAGGCGTATAGAGCTGAAGAACACAATGACCATTTTCAATAGTAGCGTAGTTCGATCAAGCAGCTTTTGTTAATTTCAAATACAACAGCGAGGATGTGCTACATGAACGTCTCCATCTCGCATTACAGCAAAGTGCCATGCACCTAGCTACTCAAGTGTTACAATTCAACAAAACTAAATCGCAGATATCCTACTGCAAAGTTGACATCTCTTCCATCTCGCCGGTAAATGTGGTGTATATCTGCGAGATCCCAACCGTGCGGACGCGATAGTTACACAAACGAAAGATTTTGTTGATGCGTAGGCCTCGGAGCTCAGGGTCCTAGGGGAGAGGGAGATTAAGACGGCTATACACCTTTTGTATGCTCCCCATGCCCACTCCGCCGCCTGACGCACCGACGTGATTGCGTTGTGTAGCGTACGAGCTGATCTCCCAAGCGACGGCAGGATCCGCTCAATGTCACCATCCTTGAGGGGAGTGATAATCCGTCCGGTTAGCTCAGTGGAGCAAGGAAATGCAGAGTCGGACACGACGTTCATCCGCGTGTCGGGGCAGTACTTCGGGTCCAGCAGCTTCAATCGGAACCACAACGACGTGTCCGAGTCGTTCCACGACCCCGGACAGTTGTGCTTGCTTCAAATAATGCATCCATCTGCCGCGAAGCAGATAGTACCCGTCACGAAGACGCCGTGGAGCCAGCCATTGTACATAACGTTCTGCAGGTCTGCACTTGACGGTTACATGACCTGTAGTACACAAACAATGAACAATGCCTATCGCTATTAGCTCGTTCTCAGTCATACCACGTAAAGATAGAGTACCGCACCCGTAAATTATTTCCATCAATGAATCCAAATGTGTGCTTCACTAACGGCTCGAGGCTTTACACGGCGTGCCAACTCAACTTGGCGGGCCGGGGATGGCCACGAAATACGTGCCGGTCGGTAGCCCTTCAGCGTACCCGCCAACGCTTCTTCAGCCTTACGGAGTGCACTTGCAAGAGTACTCGGGGGCACTCCGAACAACATGCACAGGGTACTGGTCTCCATCGAACCCACGTAAAAGCACAATATGAGCCCCAGGCCCTGCTGATGGTAACTCAGTTTAGGAGGACGGCCTCCAGTGGAAGACACGGGGCGGATGTGGTTGAAAGTTGAAAATCGCTGCAGCAACTGATGGAAAGAAGCTCTACGTCGTTGACAGCAGAAAGCCAGTATGTAAATAGACCATTCAACACCAAACAAAGTGCTACCTCGTTAAACGTGTGGCATTCAGGAAGTTCTTGTCCATGCCGTTCATGTACAGCGATATCCACGCCGACTCGCTTGGTTTGTCCAGGCATTGCGATGTCAGGTGTGGTGACTCCGCATGGCGACACGCCAAGCATCCTCGATCATCAGCCAGTACACCTCAGCTCGCACCTCGTTGACAATATCCTCTACCTGCGCGAAAACCTGAGCCAAGTAGAACAGTTCATTCATCTCGCACTCCTCCTCCATGCTTCTTCGTGCCGCGAAAGGGAAAGTGAAAAATGGAAGGAATCATTCGAAGTCCTGTCCGGTTCAAAGTGTCAGGCACATCCAGTCAGGATACTGTATTCATTATTATTTTCTAATTTTGGGACACTGTTGTTAGGACAAGAAGATCGTTAGTAAATTGGTTATGGTGACTACCCAACGTGATATGCTTGACATAATACTTGATTAAACCCACCTTATCTGCAGCAGATAAGGCACCTGTTTACGATAGTTCTGGAAGGCATTCAGTAGCTCAACAAAGAGTGTATTCTTAGCTCCACGACAAATCGTGTAAGTGTGACCAGTGGCATTCGTCAAGGCTGCCCTTTAACCCCGCTCCTTTTTATCTTAGCGCTAGAGGCACTGTATCAAGAGCTGAATCGTCACCCTGATTTGTCAGGCATCCAGCTCCGGTCGCAGGGTGGTGTTGTCGATGTCTGCGTCGCTGGCTATGCCGACGATACGGCGTCTTACCTGGCGTCCAGCAGGCATATCCTGCAGCTTCTGAAAGTGACGGATGCATTTGGGGCAGCGTCGGGGCTGCTGCTAAATCACACGAAGCATATGGTGCTTGCTCTTCATCATACTGGAATTCAGCCACCCGCCATATTACCACCGCTGAAGATGCAACCGGTGACTGACCACGGCAGGTACCTTGGCATTCGGGTCGGCAGTCGATCGGATGCAGAGAAATCCTGGTGCACGGATGCGCACCTCCGAGCTGTGGGAGGTCGCGCTCAGGAGTCCAGGTAATTCATGAGGAGGGCGAGGAAGAGCCGTTCCATTTGAAGCAGAGTTCGCTGTGTCAGCTGCGATTGTGGGCAGATAAGGGTGCAGTCCAGTCGGTCGTCTCCTGCCCCCCCCCCCGCCAGTGTAAAGTATCGAGAACAAGCTGATGTAAACGCGTGAAAGTTCTAAAGTGCTTGCCACTGACCACACGTCCACTGAGACCCTCGAACAGCTGTAGATCGTTCAGGGCTGCATACGTCAGCCACTCCGTACACAAGCGGCCCAACCGTGGCCGCCTCTGTGTGCATGAAAGACCGCCATGTTGTAGAGGTTCTAAGGGGGGAACCATCGAGACGACAGCGGCGCCCACACGAATTCCATTGAAAGGAAATCATGCCGAAGTGGTGTGCCAGTTGATACATACCGTTTGCCATAATTACAGAAGCCATGCCTGACTGAGGCGCGGCTGACTGTGTGACCATAGACACGCCGGTCTGCCACATGGGAGGGAGAATTCGACTGGACTCGCGCACCTGTATCGTGATGTTCGGCGTCAAAACGGTGCGCGGGGCCACCTCTCCAGCGTATGACGGCCGAGCGATGAGAATGTCCCCAACGATGTGGATGGTGTGCATCCCTTCCAGTGCCACCGTTCCACTGCCGCTTCAGCCATCACCATGCGCTCCACCCTTAGGTTCGGGACTGCCATTCCACCACTTGTTCTGGGAAGAGCTGCGGGGTCTGCATCCAGCCAAGCCCGGGCGCAGGGGGTGTCCACTGCGAATACTCCATGCCATTCCAAATTTCTGATCTTCTTTGACACCCGACTGATTGTACCCGAAGAGGAGACCAGGCGTGCCGACCGATGTAGGTCAACTTCGGTAAATAATCACTGCTGTCGCAATCGCGCTGCGGTGGTCCACTGTGAGAGCTTAACAACACGCCAGATTGGTCAAATGCTCAGCAACGGGCGACTTGTTCGGTGCGTCGCCGCTGCGCTGCGTCCCGAGGTCACGGTACTTGCGGTTCATCCTCATCCCCGTCACGGCCGCCTCGTAAACTAAAAGAACTCGGCTCTTCTGACATCGAGCTCGGACGCAGTATCGTGCTGCCGCGGCGGCTTGGTCCAACCGAAATGGGGAGGCCAGCTCGGCCAGATGGTCGACACGCTGGGAGGAGGCTAACCGACACGTGCGTGTGGGTCTGGATGCGTTGGAATGGAAGCGCCTTCGTCGCATAGTTGGGCTTGGACCATGGGGAGAGCGGATTCTCATCCGAATCAAGATTTATGCGTGCTCGCTGTATTACCCTACGCGAGGCTTCCCGGGTTGCCCCCACCCGGAGTGTTTTCGAACTCGTCACGTGAATCGCTTTCATGTTTTTTTTATCCTGTCCGGCGGCCACAGAGCTTGGTCGGGTGTTTCTGCGTCGGTGGCGGTGTTAAGATCTCGGGCTCCTGACCGAATCGATCTTTGGTTTGAGTTGCCCAGACTACCCAAGGATGTCTGGAGTGCCGTGTTTCACTTGTACCCGTCCATGACAGCCGCGGACTTGGATTAGCTCACTCCGGTCCTCACGGATGTAGCTGAGAGCTGTTAACGAGTTGGAGCGGCGCTATACTAGCACAGCGTCTGGCGGTGGAGAGTCGCTTTCTTCTATTCTCCAAACAACGTCACCGTGGGCTACCATACGATCGTGTTGCGGTCGCGGTTGGCATGTGGCTATGAAACGGTGCATCACCACCTACGCCTTAAAGCCGCTCATTTTCATTATGAACGTGCGATCAGCGTTATGAGAACGGCTCTAAGCGATACGGGGGTTGTCCCGTGCGGCCTCGGCACCGTGGCCCCCACGCGGTTTCTCCTCTTTTTCGACGAAGGATCCCGTGGAAATCCTGGTCCGGGGGGGGGGCGGTCTTAGTGTCAGTGGGGACGGACGCGACTAGCTCTAATTTGTGCCGGGTGGACAGTATGGCCTACGGGTCATTACGAATGACCAACAATCTCGCGGAGTTGCTTGGTCTATTCACGGGACTCCGGGCCTGTCTACAGGCGGGCTAGTCGCCTCTCCACGTAGTAGACGATCGTCAATTGGTGCTGGACCAGCACCGAGGCAGGTGTCCTCCCAAGGCGCAACACCTCCGGGCGGTATATTTGTATTGCCAAAGCGTGGCTGGACAGCTGACGGTACTGTCCTGGCGACACCATTACAGGGAGCACAACAGGATGGCTGACGCTCGCCGTAGCGTTCAAGCTCGACTCACGCACGAATCTTGTCTTTTCGAGCGTTGGGCTACCGCTTACGCTCATGCTGCCAACGACGCTGGGCACTGGTTGCAGCGAGACCAACATGAGGACGTTTTTATGTATGTGGCCTCACCACTGTAAGGTGACGGGGTATCCTTGTGACCTTGGGTCATAAGACAGGGTGGGTGGATTGAGACGGCCGCCAGAGAGGTCATAGGATATCGCTAGTATTGTTACTAAGTGACAACCATGGTCCATAAAAAAGAGCATTCACAGCTTTCGACATGTACGCTCCCAGCGAGCCCCAGACAGCGGCCTCTTCCGCCGTTCTAGCGTCAAAGACAGGTAGAAATACAAGGTAGAGCCACTTGATCAGCAGCTGGGAATCAACTTAGGCCTTCTTTTTACAAGTGAAATTCGAATTCTTCGCCCATTCAATTTTCCTATTCTGCTGAGCGCTTTCCAGACTATCGGGGGGGGGGCTTTCGCATCGACGCGATACCAGTCGACTTGAACACCAAGTGATGTGCCCAGTCGAGTCGATTGCTTCGAAGTAGACCACAGTTTCTTACATTAGCACGGTGTGTGCCAGGTTAAGTATGTTCTTCTTAATCAAATTTTGATAAAAACAGCGTGTCCAATTTGTGTTTTCCCCCATTTGAAGTGTGCAAAGTAGTGCAATGTGTACATTTTTCAACATCTTAGAATTTGTAAACCCATTCTAGTACATGTTTTACTGAAATTAAGATTAGATTTCAATAAGTTGCATTATGCATCTTAAAAAAAACTCGAAAGCTGCAAGAGCATGCGTCCGGTTGGTTAAAGCATTACGATTTTCATTGGTACTAGCACTAACCAGCAGCTCAACAAGCGAACCAATTGAACACCGTTTTCAGTCTGACTGACAAGGTTTTATCAAAATTGCAGATCCTTTACAAAACTCAAGTCGGATACTTAAACCTTAAAGTCCCTGAATTTCTGCTTGTTCACATTTAATGTGACCTTTAAGGGTTTTTCTTACTTGAGTTTTGTGAAGGATCTGCAATTTTTTCGAAACAAAATGATACTTACGAACCTAAGTATGAATCGCGATCTAATCACTCTAAACGAAAGCGGGGCGTCTCCTCTCTTGAGTATTTATAAGCTACAGAATGCATAAAACAAAAGAAGTTGTGGTTGCCCAATAATATTATCTCCGTTTTCGGGTTCTCGAAATAGCGATGCACATAGGAGTGTATGTGAGCTCAATATGTCTTTCAAATTTTGAGATTCAAGTGTTATTTAAAACCCTTTGGTAAAAGCAATTAAATAAGGGTAGTACTACAGTTTTGCGATGGAAGTTTACACCAAATGTCACAGTTCCCGTTAAGTGCGAAATTTATTCATCATTTGAGACCACGCAAAACAAAATGATTCTTGAACGGATTTTGCAGGACAATGTCAGGACATTGAAATTGACCAATCAGGGCTCCCTATGACATGCAGATAGCTACACTGAGTTTATACCGGTTTTATCGGTGAATCGGTGCAGACGGACAATCGAGACCCAGCTTAACTGCCCTCTCCGTCGCTTTCTAGCGTGTGTTGTGCTAACCGGCACTTCGACAGCCGACGCACATGCAGCATACACTCTGACGGCTTCCTCTACGGTTTGTATCGGCTGAAGTAAGTTGCTTGCCGCTGCGAACGCCTCAATTTTCTATCTATATTTTCTTCATCAGATATCGAGCATCACTGAGTCGCTTTTGACTGTTTCGGTTTGGCAGGTCAATACCGCTTAGTAAGTACAGAGGCGGTAGCTGCTTCTCGGCGTTTCCACACCGCCAGAGCACCCACAGATGCGCAACGGAGCAATCAGGGAGGACGAAATCGGGGGGAACACGGCGAAGCTTTACAGCCCAAAAGAAGGTCGGTAGTGCTGCACGTTCACCTGTATCAATTGGGACTTGGTGATCTCGTGACTCTGGCACGCTGTTCTTATCGACTCGGTCTTGAATCCCCAATTCTGCAAGACAGCTACGCAGCGCATCATGCAATCCATCATAGGTGACTGTGCGCGCACCGATAGCTCGATCCTCTAGCTCATGCACGATATCCTTCACGATCTCGTGGCGGGCCTTTTCAACTTTTTCGATGGTCAACAATGTCTGGCCTTGCAGCTCCTTCATCTGACTTAATATAGTTACATGAGGTGGAAGTCCTGTTGCTTTCAGCTCCGAGTCAGGTCCACTAAATTTGCAATGCACACGCTCCATCAGGCTTTTGATAAGCTCAGCGTCCAGAAACAACGCTGTCTCAAAAAGAGGATGACAAGGCGGGAGATGCGTTCGCAGGAAAGGTATGTGGTACACTATCGACGCAAGGCAAAACTCTCCTACAAACGACAAGTGCCCTGGGATCCCTTGAAACATGGTCGTTACTCCACGTCGAGCCCATTCATCTTGCTGCTGAAAGGGGGGAGGCAAAATTGCAAACTCATGACTATTCGATGGTAGTCCATCAACAGTTCTCCCGACATGCATATCTCTTGCAGCTTCGTAGCGTAGATAGGTGTTCTTCACACCGCCAAGAGAACACCTTGCATGCAATTGACTGCTGTAGACGACGGACAGGCGGTTGAACCTGAGGCACAATATGTTGCAGCACCTTTGCGCATTGTATGGGTCCCAATATCACTTAAATTCACATTTTGTCTCTTTAACTCTACGGAGACCTTGTCATCTTCTAGTAAACGGTGTAAACTCTTGCGAAATCGCTCATATTGGTCAGATCCTGGAAACAGGCGATTGGTCATATCAAATATAGGTGTTGCCCAGTATATTCCTAGTGCCAGGACTGGGCATATTGATGGATGCAGTGGGTTAGCGTATACGTGACGCGGGTCACGAGGTCGATCACCGCCCTGCTCATTCTTCATGTGAGCAAAGTACACTCGCAGCGCGTCGCCACGCCACTCAATATACGAATGCCTAATG